>NW_017804131.1:270083-297630 GCF_001625305.1 Branchiostoma belcheri
ATCTGTCTTTTGGGGATTAACTGGATCACGCCTCACCTCAGTTTGCCTTTGCTAGTGACATAATTTGCGGTCTTATTCTGGGTATTGTCAGGAGTGCTCATAAATTTCTGTTGTCAACCCAAGCCCTTTTGGAGATTTATAGTTTTTTTTAGTTGTGGCAGAGCAATATTAAGTTCCTCTTTAAGGATTTTCCCCGTACACTTATATTTTCTGTGTCAGACAATTTTGGTGTTTTCGAATTAAAAGAAAGGTATGGAATGTATCTTTTTTTGATGGGATGATACGTACATGTTTCTAGAGTATTCAGTCTGTAATGGAATTTGCTTTGCATTTGCAATGTAATAATTATATCATCTTCTTTTATATTTGAAGATTGATATCAATAACCGAAAGTTTTATTGTGGTAGGGATGTCTGCGAATCCGGTTTATGATATTATCAATATCAAACCAAATACATTTTGCCCGTTTGCCTTTTTTTGACAAACATTTCTGTATATGCAGGACTCTTTTTTTCGTATTTTCTTTTTTTAAATTTCTATAGATAATTTCTAAATATGGGAATATCCTATCCTTTATTGATCAATCTTAACAACGGATGAAATTGTAAGAATAAAAAAAGTCTGGGTTGCGTTACAGCCGGATACAGAATTGAGTCACAGCTTTTACTTCTTTCATCAGATTCATTCCGTCTAGCTTAGACGCCTGTATTCAACATTCTTCTCATCTTCTACTGCTTTACGTCTTGACGGAAAGCGTGCATGTTTGACTGTAAAATAGACGGAAAGCATTGTTCTTTTCTGACCTTCAAGAAGAGATGGGGTAGAAGCAACATGGTGTTCATGAAGAAATCTTAGTGTCCTATTTATTTTCGTTTATTGAATAAAAAAGAATATGCCGTTTACTTTTTTCTCACTTCCATTTTTAATAATTTTTCTCTTTATTAATGTGACCAGGTCTCCAGATAAGCACAAAATTAATTACAGATATTACATTTCCACAAAATGTTTTAACCCTTTTAAGAAAGTGATATATTATCTAACAGCAGAGAATAGTTTTCTCATATATTCTTTAAATTAGAAACTAGAGGTCGGAGATCTCATGTCTTCGTCAGATGTACGTTGTTCTACAGAAATGAACATGTTTATTTTTACGTTTTAATAACCAATGTAGTCTAAGGTAAAAGAATCTCTGTACTCCCTTTTTTATGCTACGGACACCCTGAAAGAGTTTGCCAGATTTTACAGGCACACAGGTCTCCAGTGGACGTCATCCATAACAATTACTTCGTGTGGGCGTATGAAATAACCTGACGCATGTCCAACTTTTCCTCCTCCAGCTGAAGTTATAATGAACAATCCCTCATTAAATGTTATTTGATCCCATCCCATTATGGGGTTCCCAATGCAGCTGTCTCCAAGCAGACGTTGGTCATTATTTTTAAACACAAAAGGTGCGCTGCAGTGACGTAGGGACCCCACGAAGCCCATTTACAAACTTAAAATTGGTCTCAATAATAGTAACCTGTCCACCAAAAATGATAAATATCAATTTACATATACAAAAGTTATTTTGCTCACAAGCCACAAACACAAAAGGTGCACTAACATGCCGTACGAACCCCCCACAAAGCCCAGAATATGCACTCAACATTGGCAACAACGGTAATCTGCCTGCCAAAAATCATGGACGTCGAATTATGCCTTCCATGGTTATTCCACTAAATCCGCAGTCACCCACAATGCGGCGAGACAATTCCATAGTCTTTCTGAATAAGACAACAAGTTTACACTAGTGTTCCCTGGCCGGCCAAATGTGTCTACGAAAGCGCCTATACTTTGCAAGGACGCATCAGGCGCCAGGCGCCGAAGCGCAAGCAATAAAACGGGTCCGGGAATATACACCCCGAGAAATTTGGATTTTTTTAACCTTTCATAACGCATTATCCTACATATTGCGACGCAAAGTAACGCCGACCTCTTGACGTTTCACTGTTAGTACGCAAGGTATACTACTGGAAAACGCAACTTAAACACATACCCTATAGTTGAGGTCTCCACACCGAGAAATCCAAGGAAACTCCACCATTAAAGAAATACTGTTGAGACCTGTAACCTAGCTCATCGATAGCACACACAACACTTATAAGTTATATATAGCACAAATATCCTATGCAAACGAGGCTTACTGCCTATAACCAACCAATAGAAGAAAAAAGGGACAGAAAACTAAATACCAAATAGGACAAATAACATGGACAGCTAGTACTGACAGCTGTTCTGGCCATAAGGTCGATGACCTACATAAAAGACAGAGCACAACCAACACAGCTGTCCTACTCTAATTGGCCAGAAGGTTGACCTACATACAAGACAACACCAGAACAACAAATAATAAGAACAAGATAACTTCTTTTCCACATTCCTATAAAACAAAAGAGTTCAAACTTACACCACAAAATCTATATTACAATACCTTTACACCATACAAAAATCTAGACTCATGCCACATCGGTACTTGAACTACAAACAAACAAAGGAACAAACACAAAAGATCTATTACGGGGACATAACGACCTCCATGACTCTCATCTTTGAACTCAATCTTGGGGACCACCACAGTAACATGCCTATCAAATTTCATTAACTTCCATCCACACATACAAAAGTTATCCTGCTCACAAGAAACATTAACAAAATGCCCCCTGTAGTCACAACGAAACCCCCCACGAAGCTCAGTAACGAACTTAACCTTGGTACCGACAATAGTAAGCACCACACCAAGAATTATAATCAACATTTTACAAATACTTGAGTTATTTTGCTAACAAGCCACAAACACAAAAGGTGCACCTACGTGACGCAAGGACCCCCCACGAAGCCGAAAGTTGTACTTGACTTCGGCCTCAACAAAGGTAATCTGCCTGCCAAAAATCATGGACGTCGAGTCATGCCTTCCAGAGTTATATCGCAAAATCCGCAGTTCCCCACACTCCGGCGAGACAATTTCATAGTCCTTCTGACGAAGACAACTAGACCCCTTTGATGAAGGGGAAGTAAAACTACCGGAGAGTGAGAGAACGGTTATAAAATAGAATAAGTCAACGCCATTGACAACAATAGGGTCGTTGCTAGACATTTGATGTTTCTACATCAAATTGATAATCTTTTAAAATTAATGTAAGTGTGAAATAGTTGTAGTTTTATCAAACAACATAAAGTACTACACATAGTGGCGGGCAAATCTAGCAAAATTGTTAGATGTCTGGTATCCATCCTAGGAATTTGGAAACCAGCCATATCAAAGAGAACGTGCCTCCGTACAACTTTGTTTGAAAACGGAGAGAAGATAAGATTTCTGTTTTTACCATTGCCTCTGGTGTGGACATTACGATGCAATCGGGCACGCTGTGGCTGTCTGGAATTAAGGCGGGGGTAAAAATGCGCTGGACCGTCGGTTGATGTGCTGACCCTAACCACTGACCTCGGTCGATATTGATCCCATCACCGTGGAAGATTGCGGAACTATTTTCGTGATGCCAGGCCAGGACGTGTCTCTTCTGGAACCTGAAAGTTTGGAGACTCCATTTTTGTTGATCCCCCGCTTTCATCATAGCAGACGTTATGCTATCTAAAGTGGCTTGGCCCATTAGAAGGACTATACACTACCGTGAGTCTGCGGAGTAACTACTTATTGGCGTTGTAACCAACATCCAAAACGCCTCAAGGATTACAAAGTTGACTTTGCAGAGAAACGTTATGTCTAGTAGGCGTCTTAGCTGCTTATAGTGCGTTTACAGTGATGTTGCATGCATTTGCCAGTTTCAAGGAGGCAAATAAGGCCACAGCAACTAATTTTTATGAATGACATCAGCGCGCGCATTAATTTTCGCCTGATTTTGGAAAAAAAGAGAAACTTTGTTGCCTTCTGACAGTTGTCAACATGCCGAAAATGGGTAAAGATGACTGTTGCCATGCCGGAAGGTGGATGGCAGATAACTAGGGGATGACACAAGAAGAGGCTGTGATTTAATGTTTTGTTACTTTCTTTGATGTAGTGATATGGGATGCTGGCTGTGTATATGTGATGTTCCCACTCAATCAAAACCATTTGTACAATGTTTGAGACAAAATTTTAAAATGTAGGAACCTTGTTTTTTCGGCCCGTGTTGTTTTTTTCGCCCGCTCGCATTAGATTTGAAGTCCGGAATCCGCGCAGGATGTCATCCATAGAATTTACTTTCTGGGGCCTAAATGTCTTTCAAAATCGTCTTTAGAAATGCTGCAGTTGAAAGTGTCGCACAGAGCAGGGGAACGGTAAGCACATTAAAAGAGACAATTTTCGACTATATCATGTCCACATATAACGTCAGCCCTGGGCATGACATACCTCAAAAGCCAAATGTATCTGTTGAAAAACATAACCGAGTCTACATCTGATAATTCTCACTGTGGAGACATTAACGTGAAGCAGCTCAACCAGATAGGTTGGCTGGTGTGCAAATCATTTTCAAAGGTATTCCCAAGGAAATAAATGTTTTTATGAACGGTTATATGATTTACAATGTATAGATAAAGCATATGTTCGAAGAGCGTGTCGTATAAAGACGCAGGCGGAAATGGCTGCCGTGGGACTACTGATTGTTCCTTCTTGAGGCTCATAAAATGAAATTGATTCCATTTGAGAGTGATGAGAACACAATACGTTGTTACATTTAGAATTATCTCGATTACGAAATAAGTACCACCAAATTCCATCCCACGTTCCAAGTTCTCCACGTTTGTAGACAAAAAGGAAACTACTCTCATCACAAAACCCACACAGTATAGAAAAAAGTGGAATAATTCGTCTTCCACTGTCTCAGAAAAAGAAGTCGAACCCAATAGGTTTGAATGTAGTGTTTAGTAGTCACATACTATATTGTTATCCATTGTCCATCCTTTCTTTTCATGTTACATGTACTTGCAATTAGCCTACGGGCAATGGTGACCAGATGCGAAACGTTGACAATAGTTTCACAGCCAAAATGTGTCCATACACTGATTGCTGTAACTGATAGTCATTCATGTGCAAACCGAAGCGAAGAGATGGTTATGTGATGTTACACCAAAAAGCAGTTACTCAAGCAACTGAATATGATTTTGGATGTGATGTTAGTCCCTTCTGTCACGACAATTCTGATCCATGGCGAACACAGTTTGTGTTTTGTGCTGGAATGAAGTCGTGCTTCCCCGTCAGTTCCCCTTGGTGATCCCAGCATCATGATGGATGTATACCAGCAGCTTAATGTGTAAACGGCTTTCATGTCTAGCCAAAAAGCCTCCCTACTCACATCTGTACCCGTGCCCTCACTGCTACCATTAGGTGGGTGGTGCTCAACCTCAGCTTTGAAGAAAGAGGCTTTTAGAACGTTTCTTTGGGGCTCGGTGCAGTAAGGATTCTCTAAATAGTTTATTAATTATCATAGTTACTTGGTGTTCTAAGCTATTCAGATATTTCTTCTCAAAGATATGTCGGTCAAGGATTTTGAATCACTCAATCACTGTATTCGCATACTGGACAACTTTAAACAACATTCACGATATGATCCTATATATCTGATTCACTCCATAGTTAGTGCTGTGAAATTATGTAGCTCCTTACCACGACTGACCAGGACAAATATTATTTTAAGCAAGTCTAATGGAATCTTACTACCATGCTGTTGATTATAGTTGATTCCAAGTAACGTAAAGGAAATTGAAATTCCAAAATGACATTTACGATAAATGATGCCTGTTCCATAACACATTGAGCAGTTAGCTTATCTTAAATGAGAAAAAGTAAGTTGAACATGTACGGCACGTACACAACTTTCATAGAAAGATATGCAATGCGACTTCTTGATGTATGATTATGGTCATTGAATAAGGTAAAATGTATAATGTGCTGTGCAAATATTGCCTTCTGATCTGCAAGACGCCCGAAAGCGTTAACTCTGATCGACGAAAACGCGTTTGGAAGATCACTCATGCTGCAGTATTTGATCCGTTCATACAGCAAGAGAAGTACTGGTTAAATCCCTCATTATTTACAACTGTTGCTTTAGGTAAGAAAGGGCATCACCATAAAATAAGTGAACAAAATGCGTTATGAATTTTTCGTTCTATATTTGAATACAAAAAGTCAAAGAATAAAGTTTGGATTACCTACTGGTATCTAGATTTACGGTACAGGTAGGAAAATGTTTTACAATATGTGCATTCCGACATTTGTGTGCACTATTTCACACTCGCATATTGATTTTGATTTGGGTATGATGCACAGTGTCAAGAACAAATATTGGCTGGTCCCAAGGCTCAAAATAAATTACTATCCCTCGCCAGGCTTTTCCGTGACTCGATAAAGGTAATGTGGAAAGGTTGAGGTACTCATGTTAATCTAATGGCGCGACCAGGTGACTATTAAACGGACAGGGGAGGGTTACATTATGAGACCCAAGACAGGTGCGTTTTTTAGCATCAGCAAAACGTAGTATACATAAATGTTTTGTATTCCTACAGCAACATCAGCCCACTGCTGATACAGCGCAGTCTCACCAAGTTGAAGCAATCACAAGAAAATATGGAAACTGTTCTTTTCAGTTTGGCTAGTCTCCCGTGCTATCGGGCTCAAGTAGAGGTTACCCTCTATTGATTATATGCAATGAGAACTCACTGTGAGCCGGGCAATTTATTGTGAAAGAAGCTATTTGTGTTTCTGCACTTGTAACTCTAGTGTAGCTACATCGATTTGGTGTGCAGTTATGTCGGAAGATAGCCCAATTGTTTGAGCTTATCCATGAGTGTTCAGTTTTGACACATGGCCTCTGTCACATGACATGTATTATATCTTGTTATGGCTTGAAAGAATCCACACTACATAATTTACCTGGTGCCCACTCTAGCAAATGGCCTGTTTCCATTTTATTATCCAGTAATGGCCGAAAGCATCTGCCTGTCCGTTGTTACAGCCTTAGTTATTTTACTCATATAGTATCTGGTCTACCATTAGCGTTTTATGAGAGACTGGGGCATCGTTATTGCCTCTATTCTTTATCAGGTTTATAATACGAATGCTTGTTGGTATGCAGGACGGGTCCTAACTAAAGGTAATCTGTGCCTGTCTCAGGGGCCTTGTGAAATTTCTATCAATGGATGCTTCAGTTATGCAAGCCAAACTGATATTGAAAAAATTGTAGTATTGCAGGATTACAAGATGCAAATTTACATAGCCTCTAGTATTGTCAATCTAAGTGCAGGGATGGCATACAAAGCAACATTGGGTTGATCAAGATGCAGAGACACTCATGTTATTACAATGATAGCTTCCAAAACTCACAGATAAGACGTATATATAAGTGCCAAAATTCGATTGTGAGAATACGGTCACAGATCTAGATGAAACGGTTGGATAATGTTCCGATGCCGAGCGTCTACGGTCGATACCAGTGCTTAGATGTGACTCTAATGACCTCTCAATAAGTTGTATCTATGATCTATCGTCCGTTCCAGTGCCAGTGACATATTGCGTTGCTGCATGGTTGAAACATTTTATGTGGCTAAGCACGGTGGTTATGGTTCCATCGACTGCTGTTTAATTTCCTAGATAGGGCGCCATGCCACGGTGATCGATCAGAAGGAGCGTGTCATGAACGACAAAACAGGCACGATCTCGAGCCAACTTTTACAGCTTTTAGTCCACGGTTATAAATTCTTGTCGTTCAAGATTATACAGATGCTGATTTATATATGTGCTTGGGGGAATGTGAAGCGCTTTAGTGCCATAATGCTATAATAGCCGTTAGCTACGACGTGGGGTCGTGTGGCGCAGTCGGTAGCGCGTTCGGCTCACACCTGAGAGGTCGCGGGTTCGAACCCTGCCCATGTCACCGATCTTGTGCCCTTGGGAAAGGCACTTTACACGACTTTCCTCACTTCACTCAGGTGAAAATGAGTACCTAGCTTAGGCTAGGGACGTCCCTCGGATAGGACGTTAAATGGAGGTCCCGTGTTTGGGAGAGCCATACCCCACGCACGTTAAAGAACCCACCGCACTTATCGAAAAGAGTAGGGGACCTTCCCGGTGTGAGTGGTTCAAACCTTACAGTCTGGTCTCGGGGTTGACATCTTTGAAAAGGTGATAGTCACCTGTTATGTCAATCCTTCCACAAATGTGGTAAATCTTCATAAATAAACAAATAAATAAATAAATAAATAAATAGCGTTTGTGTAATGAGATTGATACGATCTGCTGCTTTTGGAACCTTACGGTCATCATCTTCAAGAAAACGGATTGGTGACTGCTATATCCGCAAAGAGGGGCATATATTATGTCTTGAAAGAAAAAGAGAACTTCTGTCCATGGTCAATGGACACGTACACATCTATCAGTCAACAGATGTAGACTTTCTAGAATGTCTGCGATCTCGTCATCTACTCCAAGGGCTATATACATTAATCGTGTCAGAGACGCTCTTAGGACTACAAACTGGTTATCTCTTTGCAGTGCCATTTGCTGTTGCCACGAGGCTATATCTGCTATAAATATGTATATATATGCTATAAATAATCCTTATGTTGTATTGTATTTGCAGATCAGCTACTGGTCCACCAGCCCTGAGCTGAGCATCAAGAAACGGTTCCCCTACTTTTCACGAACTGTTCCGTCTGATGAATTTCAGGTGAGAAAGATACTTCGAAAGGAATTTTATGCATGCACAAAATTAACGTTGACTTCAAAGATTTCTGTTGCCCTTGGATTCGGTCTTTGCATATAAAACACGGGGATAGGGATCTGGCAACACCTGGGAGTCCTTGTCACTAAATGCAGGTCACGAAAATAATTTATCTCTCTGGTAAGCAGAGTAACAACTATGTGCCACTTGAGAAAATCTAATGGTTATATCATGTTATAAAACGAGCTACGCATACATGCAATAATTCCGATGGGACTGCATTTATGCCTTATGTTCGCAAGGCATGTACACTTTGACAATTGATAATCAACGCTTTACGATACTCAGAATTGCAGAGTACTGCAACCAGTTAATATACGGTTCTATAATGGCTGCGTTGTATTATATTGTATTTGCAGTCTTCATCACAGTTTATGTACATGGCTATGTGAGACAATATTGTTGTGACAAAGTCCCGCAATTCATATCTTTGCCCTCCCCTGCCAATGCGTGTTTGGATTTGAGAAACAATAAAGAAATAGTTTCAAATCTGCATTAACAAAACATTCCTCAGGCTAGAGCAATCATGGACATTGTGACCACCTTCAACTGGACCTACATCTCCGTGGTGTACGAGGATTCTAACTACGGTCAGCAGGGGCTGTCACAGCTTAAGGCGGAGGCTGAGAGAAGAGGCATCTGCATTTACTTGGCCTTGAAGTTCCCACGAGATTCGCAGATGGCCAGTAGCGAGTGTTTCAACGACATTATGAAAGATCTCGGGACCAAAGACACCGTAAGAGGTGAGACAACGTAGTCAATAGCACAAGCAAATTTCTTGTAATTCGTATACTCTTGGTGCCAGCCAGCATGCAGATGTAGCGATTTGATAAATGGTAATGTTATACAATGTGGTGACACTGAAAAAGACGGATGCCTCAAGTGTGTGGGTCTCAGATTCGCAACCTGTTATACACCTTTAACACTTGTTACATCTTGCCGTTCACTACTCACATAGGGAAAATCATCATAGATAAATAAATCAATAAAAGATGAAGTAGCTTACGGAAGCGTTTGGTGTCGTTTCAGTGGTGATTGTGTATGGTACTGACCAGGACGCTGCTGAGTTGATGCGGGCTGCCAAGCGTGCTAACACTGCAGGGCGGTATGTGTGGATAGGCAGTGATGGCTGGAGCAGTCGGCAGTCTCCAGCACAGGTAAACACTGAAACTGAAAATATGTTGTTATTCATGCAGATATCGCGGATCATATATAAGTTTTAATAAAACGCTACTAGCGTCAAACAACAGTTTCTTGCTACCAAAACCCAACACAAACCGTAAAAGGACAACATTTTATTACCGGGCAATCAACCTTCGGAACAACTGATCACAACAAATCAAAACATATTCCAGCTCATCTACCTTTAAAAAGGCCATACACCAACTCTTCAAACTTAGTGTAAACACGATGATTACTTTGTACATTATGTTCCTTTCGTTTGTATATTATGTAAATTTCATTTTGTGCCAAATGTATGTTTTTAACATGTTATCTGTTATATGTATGTTTTATTTTTGTATGAGCCCAGTAAGACAAATTCTTTAGTACATCCATCCAACCGAACGAGCATTACATCGTCATTACCTGAGATGCAGCCATATGGTGCCGTCAGGGTACTTCGACTTCTGGTCAAGCATTTCTATCGACCATATGTTTTCCCTTCGATAACACTTAGGCTAATGGTCAAGTGCAACAATATCTGCTAGTCAGCTATATTGTGCCTATAGGCACATTTCATGGCTTCTATGGCCATGCCCCAAGTACTGTAATAAAAGTATGATTGTCCGATTTGTTAAGAATGGTTCCCTTGTCACATATTCACGAATTTGGCTTCCTTTAAACTAGTCGAATGCCCCTCAACCATAGTTAGGGGTAGGTCGGCTGGTGTTTGGCGGATTCGGGTACCATTAAAAGTATCAATGAGGTTAGCATAGAGTAATTTTACACGTAGCAAGCTGAATGGTTATTGAGTACACGAGCACATTTCTATTTGACCTCAAATGAGACCGGTACGTCTTTTCTCACTCCTATATACATAAAGGACTGTTTTGCTATTAGAAAAAATACCGAAACTCATGGTTAGCCCCACGTGATTGTATATTATAGCACTTGATGTTTAGTACCTAGGATATTAAGTTTCATTTTATTTTAGTAATATGTACTATAATTTTCCCAGTGTTGACTCTTAATAATAGTCTACGACTGGTTGGTCAACCCTGGCTGTTGTAGGCCGAACTAATAAATAATAAATAACTATATCTCTGTCAGGGACAAGAGGATGAGCTGGAGGGTGCCATCACCATCCAGCCCATGGCCCAGGAGATAGAGGGATTCGACGAGTACTTCGCGTCCCTGAACCCGGCCACCCACCGGCGGGACCCCTGGCTCACCGAGCTGTGGGAGGAGCACTTCCAGTGCAAGTGGCCCGGCAGCATGCTCACCCCCTTCAACTACCACTTCGACAGCGTCAACAAGACGTGCGACACCAACGTCTCCATCAACGCCCACACGGGGTACAAGCAGGACGGGCAGCTGCAGTTCATCGTGAACGCAGTGCTGGCGTTCGCGCACGCTCTGGACGACGTGCACAGGACGTACTGTAAGAACGTGAGCGGGCTGTGTGAGGACATGAGGAGGGTTACGGGGAGGGAACTGCTGGAGTTCATCAGGAACGTTTCGTTCACCGGTAAATACTAGCTTCACATGTTACCCTGATAATTTATTAGAATATTTTATTGGGAAAACAATTCAAAACTACAGGCATAGCAATTAGATCGAGATCTACATGATAAGCTGTCATTTTGAAAAATCCTTTACATCTCAAAAATAAAGTAAGACGATTCAAAGATACGCATGTGTGCGGCACACTGATCGCACATGACTGTGTGTTTTTTAATGCTCTTTATTTAATAATGTTTCTTCGAAGAATGAACTTTTTTCTAGCTTGAAATAAGCATATTATATGCATCATTACAGAATCTTCATATCTAATTTTACAGGAATCACTGGTCAAAAGTTTAAGTTTAGCGCCGTGGGAGACGGACCGCCGAGGTACAAGATCCTGAACTACCAGCAGGTCTCTGACGGCGTGTATGACTACGTGCCGGTCGGGTCTTACAGTGAGGGACTCGACGTGAACGTCAGCATGATACGATTCCGACTGGACAACGAGTCGTATCCAGACTCCTTCTGCAGCAAGGAGTGCGGCATCGGGGAGATGAAGAGCTTGCAAAACGAGGCGTCGTGCTGCTGGATCTGCATCCCGTGTCAGAAGTACCACATCTTGGTGGACGAGTTCACCTGTGAGGAGTGCGAACAAGGGAAAATCCCAGACGAGATGAAGAAGCAATGCCTGAACGTCTCCCTGCATTACTTGCAGCACAGCAGTCCGTGGGCAATTGCTCCAATGACCTTTTCCATATTTGGCATCGTCAGCACGACCGTAATTTTATCCATTTTCATTCACAACGCGGAGACGCCAGTAGTGAAGGCATCAGGCAGGGAGCTCAGCTACGTGCTGTTTGCTGGAATCTACTGCTGTTTCTTCATGACTTTCGTCCTGATTTCCAAACCGTCCAAGTTCGTCTGCGGTCTCCAGCAGGTCGGCGTCGGCTTCTGCTTCTCGATGTGTTACACCGCACTGCTCACCAAGACCAACAGGATCGCCAGAATCTTCAACAGAGCCAAGCGTTCAGCCAAGAGACCAAGTTACATTAGTCCCAAGTCGCAGCTGCTGATAACGTTAGGACTAGTGGGCGTTCAAATTCTCATTTCCGCGATACTGCTCTTCACAGCACCGCCCATCGCGAAGCCAGACTTCCCGTCACGAGAGCAGGGACAGCTTGTCTGTAGCGCCGTGCTAGACGGCTCCTTCATGATAGGATTAGCCTATCCAATAGCCCTCTTTATCCTGTGTACTTTTTACGCATTTAAGACCAGGAAGATTCCAGAAGCATTCAACGAAGCAAAGTTTATTGGTTTCACCATGTACACGATCTGCATCATATGGCTGGCGTTCGTTCCAATCTATTACACTACAGCGAGCAATATTGAAGTGAGGACTGCTACAATATGTTTCACGATCAGCATGAGTGCAGCGGTAACGCTGGCCTGCATCTTCCTACCAAAGGTTCATATCATAGTGCTTCATCCAGAGAAGAACGTCAAGCTGAGGAGAATGACGTGCGCCAGAAGACAGAGCTTCTACTCACTGCAGGGTACTTCAGAAAGTAAGTCGTCATGTGAGTTGACCTTACAAAGCTATAACATGTATCATTCTCTACTGCTAATACGCTGCAATATTATGAAATACGAGCTTTGATGTGATTCATGAACTGGTCTTGCTTCTACTGGTTTTAATTGTCTTCATTGTTTTCTTTAGCCACAGCCACAGAACTCGCTCTAGCGAGACGGAGGTCCAAGATGAATATGTGTCCCAACTGTGGCGCTCCTATTCCCTTAGCCGTGGCCAAATCCTTAGTGGACAAAGCTATGAAGAGCAAGGACAAAGAAGAAAGAAATGCTGCAGCTGGGGGGCGTAATCGGCGTGCTGTGAAGTTTAAGATGCCGATAGACGGAGAGAACGTCGTCGCCTCCAGTTCCTCTCGTAGGAACCCACTTGGCACGACCGTCAGAAAGCGTGGTGCGTTTCGCTCGCGAAAGTTCACTCCTCCAGAGAGTTCCACTATAGAAAACAAAGAATCCGTGGAGGAAGCCGCTCCACCTACTATAGAGATAAACATAGCAAGAACTCCAGAGAAATCAAAAGAAGAGACGCAAGTAGCCCCAGTAGAAGAACAACAGCCACCTGGTGAAACAGACACTGAACCTGGCAAACCAGATCTTCCGAAGAGCTCCCCTCCTCACGACAGCCCTGTGGCGTCTGTTCACGAGGAACACGAGATCTCGGTTTGTATGGAGCTCTCCACGGCAGGGCCCTCGGGATCGGGGAGTTCAACAACAACAGAGGAGGTCATCGCCAACCACCATCCTCCTGTCGACCTGGACGCTAACTCCGAGTCTCAGACGGAGACAGAGGAGGACACTCAAACAAACTGCGTGGCGACCAACACCACAGCAAAGGACAGAGACTACAGGATGGCGCTTCAGGAAGAAATCAAATTCGCACCAGAGGAAGAGTCAGGGTTTCCACTCGAGGAGAAGTCGGACATCAATTGCACTCCAGAGCTCAGTCACATTATACAAGAAGCTACTTGTTAGTATTGATTATAGTTTTATTATTGTATTCACATCAATGACCTCAGTAGTGCAAACTGAATCTGATATCCTTAGCCTTTGTTTCCATAACGTTATTGGCAAAGGTTAGCTTGCCTTATTTGCTTGCTGAAAATTGCATTGTGTAGCATGATCGCAGATATTCTCTTCTTCTTTCACAGAAGGGTTTTCAAAGCCGACCAGAAAAAGCAAACAGCTTGTAAGCCAACATTTCAAACAGTAAGAATCAGTCCGTTATAACAGAACCTAGAAACAACACGTACACAGATGAAATGGTTTCCCCTCATAGTTATTAATGATCAGTGTAGTACTGCACCTAGAGTAGATATTATGAGCAAACAAAAAATAGTTGTTTTGCCAATGCTACCACGGATGCAAATGGCGGTCGGACTTTCAATGGCAGCATTGTACTTATTGTTCTGTTGACGAGGGTACACATGTCTTTGATGGTGTTCGTACACATACATGTATGGATAGGTGAGTCGTGATAGACGTCGTCCTGTCATTCTTCAATATATTGACTATCAGTTACTGAGATTATCCGTTGTCCTGTATTACATAAAAGCACGTGGTGACATTGGTGTAATGTCTGACGAATATCACAGTCTATGGTGTTGGATGTTCATTCGGAAGAAGAATGGAAATAAAATACAGCTTATATGTAATATATATCAACAATCGTCTGGAAACAAACAAAGAATCGGGTGATGTGTTGGGATTGAATAGATATGAATATTACCGTGGCAGAAAAATATATGTTTCAAATTATGGACATTGAATTTGTGGCAGGGTTTGCTAAGAATCAGGTCTGAAACGTAACCAATCGATCTTAACGATACCAAAGTCATTCCAAATGCTTGACCAGTTTTTGTCCTGATCCGTTCTTGATCATTAGAAGCAGGTTGACTCTGTCTGGCGAATTTATTAATTCTCTTCACTGAAACCCTGCTGTATGGCATGTGAAGAGAATTCCAACAAATGTCAGAAAGAGCGAAAAAATAAATTATGACGAGTCAAAGATGTTATGTAATAGCGTCTATTCTGTAAAAGGTGCTCCCAGTTACCAAGTTTTATTCCTTACTTTCTTGTTTACATGATTCAACGAGCAATGTTGTTGATATGATGTAAATGCTATAGTCGTTTGTTGAATCCTATGATGTCTATAGTTTTTGTGACGTATCGTTTGTGGTTGTATAAAATAAGAATACCAACTTAAAGGACTTCAGAGATAAAACCATTTTGTAAGAGAGCTATTTTTGTGTGTAATCTGCCGCAGTGTTGTCTGATGTTGGCGATGTATATAAAAATATGTTGCTATTTAACAGTCAAACTATTGGACATTACTGTTGATGTTAGTATATTTGAGACGCTTTTGTTATCGTATCTTAAAAATATATTGAGGGACCATAAACGTTTTGTACATGCGAACCCAAACAGTTGTCATTTGTGGAACATCATGAGCATACGTACAGTATGAAGCTCCGTTGGTGTTTATCTATTACGTTTTGTCTTCGTATCATTATATCTAATTCTATAATTAGCGAAAGCTCTGGTCGTTTGGAAAATCATTTTAATAAACTGTTCTAATGCAATGTGAGATCACATATCTGGGGTGTTATTGTTTAGAAGTCTCATTTCGTAATTTAAAATGTACCTTAAGAATATTATTATCAATTCATTAATTGTATCAATATTGATGGATATTAATTCTAATATACCACCACCCATAGAGTTGAGCAGCTGTAAGCAGCAAATAAACACAATAATAAATGCTACTTTGTCGTGATAACTAACAAAATGGCTATCAAAATCCTTGATGTGAATATATACAAAACACCCTATAATTAAAATACTATTGACCTTAAAAATTCTGTCAAACCGACTAATGACCAGCGTCAGATCCTGTGATTAAGTAGTGATTATTCGTATCCCGATCCGAACACTTTGCATAGGCAAGATCTAATCATGGTCTCTGGTAACATTTACTTGTTTCAGTTCCGCAGCAAATTACTACATTATATTACACTTTCTTACGCCAATACACACACTCTGAGTATGCATGAAAATGAAGGATTAACTATAACTCACAGCCGAAGGTTCAGCCTGGAGAGACTTGAAAACGGAAGACGCCATCTTTCTTCAACTCTGAAGGATAGTGACCTGGGAGTCAAAGGTCAAAGGGCATGTACGACCTTTGACTCCCAGAAACCTCCTTGTGAAATCTAATTCTTGTACATAAGATAAAAAGACACAATATCCTTTCAAATATAACTTTAGATCACCTTTCTCTAAGAAATAAGTGGCTGTGGTAAAGAAATGTGACAAATACTTGATCCTTTCATCAATCAAATCAACCCAGCTTGCACCTGACCACGAGGACGAGGAATGTGCTGACCAGAGCGAACCCGCTCCAGGTGCGCCTGTCTGCTGCCGAGGTGGTGCAGGGCGGGACACGGGAGGTCTGGCATGTCTCCTGAAATACAACGTTAACAGACATTAATAAAGACATGATGGTGTAAAAGTAAACATATTGTACTAACGTTAGCTTGGCTGTATCGTTACTGGTCAGCAGCCGTTTCAAACTGAAGCCAGAATATGACATTTTCGAACTATTCTGAGCACCGAGTAAGGTTTTAAACAACATTTCAAATGGTCAGATTCCTCGACATGGCAGTGCGTACCTTTCCTGGCTATTGGTACTTGGTAATATCATTCAGTCGTCACATGTTACACAAATGAGATATTCTTAAGCAGAATAATTAAATCTTGGATAGTAAGTGTGTGAGTAAAATGTTCTTTAACGTGGAAATGCTAGCGATATATGTAACGTGTATGTAAGGCCCTTTTAAAAAAATAGGATGAAATTATCCGGATCGAGCGTAACTGATTCGCTTTGATCCGGCTTCAAGCCTGCTTCGAACCGGATCAAAGCCGGATCAAAGCGAATCAATTCGACTCGATCCGGATAATTTTATCCTAGCGGGAATGGGGCCTAAAATGTACACGTGTGAGGAATTGGAACTAACCGCGTACTCCCCCAGACAGGCGGCGTACTTCATGACGTGTGCCACGTATGACTGCTCGTGCAGTCCCCGGAACAGGTGCGCCATGGGCCCGTCAGAGAACACCGACACGTCCTCCCCGCTATGGCTCTCATACCTCATGGGGACGGCGGACTGTTGAATGTAGTCCTTGTCAGCTAGAACGACAAGAACAGTGTGTTAGTTCACGTGAAAGGCAATGGCGATATTGATGCCTGAATTTAAACTTGGTGGGTTGTTGTAATCGATGATAAATGGCATAAACTAAAAGAATGTGGCTGGAAACATTCCTGGGTAAAGAATTAAACTAATTGTAAAGGAACAAAGATTTTGAAATGTTAAATGATAATGGCAATAAGGGAGGCTTGCTTGCTTGGTCTCAGCACTTAATGAAAATGTATCACACTAAATGGATGAAAACACATCCCCCCAACACACTCAAGGGGATAAAATAATGTTGTACGTCCATAAAGTAAATTGATTGAATCTTGGGCTGTCGTTTCTGAAGCAATTATCAGTTTTATAATGAGTTGTTTATTGCAAGTTTGTGACCGAGGGCTAATTGCATATATTACTTGTGTTGACTCCCGTGAGGTTATGTCTCCCCTCCAGGCCATATCCTGGCCCATTTCCGTACAGGATGTTTGTGAAAGGCATGTTATCCAGAACATCGTTGTCCTCACTCTCGGGCACGATACCTAAACCACAAAGGACCAATCAACATTCAATGGTGAGTAAACCGGGTACAAGTGCGCTGTTAATATAAGTTATGAACTTTAGTGCAGCGTCACACTGTCCTTGTTATGTTTTGATGAATAAAAAAGTGTCGGACCGGCATAAAGAGGTCGTTTGGGCAAGTTTGAGTATAGTTTATTCCAGATCCATAACAAATCGCATTGTCATGTCTAGTCATACACTAGTTTACAAGTGCAGTTTTGCGGACAAGGCATAGAGCCTTGATGCGCTTTGGTGACATTTCGCTAGGAGTCCATTCTGAACTATTGCGAATTTCGCTAGTTTTGCAACTGTAGCTATGCGTACAAGGCACAGACCCTTGATGCACTTAAGTGGCATTTCGCTAGGAGTCCTTTCTGAACTATTGCGTCCTTTGGTGCCATTAATAAGATAGCATTTTTGTTATCTTTGTTGTCATCAAATCCGTAGATAAATAGAGTTAAATGACAAATTGATTTCAGTATACATGCAATATACAGTATACTAAAAATCACAATATACAACGAACATAGTAGTATATTACCCAAAATAGGCGTTCCTCTGGGCGCGTAGCCTCCAAAGCTGAACATGTGGGAGTGGTCTGCCGTCACAGTAAAAAGGGTTTCATCCAGGTCAACCATGGTCTTCGCCGCGCCAATGGCGTCATCGAATGCGATGACGTCATGCAGCGCAAGCGCAGCCTTGCTGTCATGGTGGCCAAGGTCTATTCTGGAACCTGTTTAAACAATATGGGAAAAAAGAGACTTTTTTTTTCTTTGTGCTTCTTTCTCAGTCAACCAATTCTTTTATTCAGCCGACGTTTCGGTGACCGCCTGTCACCTTCCTCAGGGCAATTCTTCACATTGCACTGCAGCACAGGTGTCGCTGCTATAGATGCATTCCCAAACGTACAATATAATATTCACATATCTACACATATGCGTGGTTACAGGGAACTGTATATACAGTGCGGTTCCAAACGTACAGGAGTTGGATATATCCATAACGTCGGCTGAATAAAAAGACTCAGTGACTTACCAACCTGATGAAACTATTCAAATATGGAAAATAATCTTAAATGATCAAAATTAAATACCACCTTCACACTAGAAACATATAGTTTTTAAAACATCTGATTTCTTACAGACGCCTTACCTTCAACGAGTAGGAAGAAACCTTTTGGGTTCTTCTTGAGTATCTGCAGGGCCTTGGTGGTCATCTCAGCAATGGTAGGTTCTCCTGCGGGGTCGTTCCCAATGTTGAGTGAGTACTGCATGTGGCCTGGCTCAAAAAGGCCTGAAGAAAATCAATTAATCAATCAATCAATCAATCAACCCATCCATCCATCCATCCACCCATCAGTCAATCAACCGCAGGCATCAGGAGTTGATGTTCACACACGTTGCGTAGAAAACTTAAGAATTCTGTAACGATTAGTTCTAATTTTCAGTACAAAAATCAATTCCTCCTGCATGCAATCTTAAGCCTCCTACAGAACTCTTTTTTTCAACAGTCCATTAAACTGTACAATCAGACAATAAGACTCTGTGATCTGACATGGCTCGTAACTGCCATATTAGTGTTGTATACGTACATGTATGTACACGTGTAGCCTTGATGCCAGACCCATAGCACACTATGCTTAAGGTTTTGGGCCTAGTATGCTATGGATCTGGCATCTAGGCTATAGCTAGTACGTACATATGTCGTCTCTATATTTCGGTCATTATAAATTATAAATATATATCAGCGCCTTTCATGATACTTTGTGTCTGCAATGTTGATAATTTCATTATGTGAATTGATTTGAAGACTCTCGCAAAGAAAACGAAGATGGATAATACCCGCTCTCACATACCCATGAGATAGTCCGTCTGTGCCGGATCGACTTGGTCGAACTCCGCCTTCCTCCAGACGTACTGCGCGGCGGAGCCTTGTTTCCCGTCCCGCCACTCCTGGATCAGATCACGGCCGTCCGTCCGGAATCCCTTCTGGTCCGGATATTCCGGATCCGTCTGGTTGGTAGTGGTCAGATAGGCTCTTCCACCACCAAGTAGAACCTGTACAACGTTAACGTAACATGTCTATGATTTCGACATATGCTTAAAGGTTGGACTCAAGCGACATTAGAACTGGTCTTTAAAGCTCCCCACACACTATAGACGCACACCAAAGACGCACACGCACACATACACACACACACACACACACACACACACACACACACACCACACGCACACACCACACACACACACACACACACACACACACACACACGTGCACACACATACACACACACACACACCATAACACTAAAACTCCATCTGGCGACTGTCTGTAGAAATCCAGGAATGGGAGTTTACACAGAGCTCTACCTCTGTCATTAGAAATATAGTGTCTCATGTTGTCCTTACGTTTATATACGGGTTATCCCGCACAAGTTGCAGGGCGATGTCGCTGCACCCAAGGGCTTGAGTTTCGTTAGGGACCTTACCGGAATGTTCCCACGCCCTGCAAAATGTAAAACAAACTTTTAAAATAATAATAACAAAAAAAAAACTCCTAACGTCTTTTTTCTTTCAATTGTAGGCGTTGCACCAATCCCTTTATCTATGTCATCATGAAGCTCCGAACTTTCGCGTGGTTTGAGAACTGAAGTCACACACTGAACATGTTTGTCAAGACCATTGAGTATTGTTGACAGTGTCCTACATATCCAGTTACAGCCATGCATTCCATGGGGACAAACGACCTCTGCTGTTGACACATTCTTTCGATCGACTCGGCGACACTTTTGACCTTTTTCCAAGGCCCATTCTACGTTCCGAAGAAAATTTCAAATCCAGAAATTTAAAATTCCATATACCGATGCATATCCACACCATTATCATTAAAAGTAACATCAAGACCACCATGTGGCCGTAGTTTTGTAGTTATGATTTGCTGATAACAATAGGTTCTATGACGTCACTGTCTTGAATAAGGGTTAGATACTTCGGGCGGTTTAAATGGTGCAGAACGCTCGTGTGGGGTGACCTGCATGTGACCTCACGAAAGGCAACAAGCGGGCTGTACTTCATATTGCACAGTGGTTAATACAAAACAAAAGCGCCATGTTACATCTAGAAGTTAGGGTAAGATTCTTACCAGTTCCAAACCTGGATGAATACAGTAACAGAACAGAAATCTTTCAGAAGTACCTGTTTGCTGCAAAGGCGTATGCTGCGGCAGGCGTGGCGTGAGTGATCCGTGACGTCACTACGATGCCTGTAGACTTCCCTATGACAGACGAATATTCAAACTGTGCAACTAATATGTATGACGCTGTTCACATGTTACATGCCTTTCTCGATGCCTAATTCTCCAAACCTCCTTGTTCTCGCTCCTCGACACCGGTCGACACCGGGGTGTTGGGTTGTTACCTTTGCCAAGAATGTTATGTTTTCAGAAGCGTTTGTTTGTTTGTCTGTCTGTCTGTCCGTCTGTCTGTCTGTTTGTTTGTGGACAGCATAACTCAAGACGCTTTACATGCATTGTCATTAAACTTGGTAGGTGAGCAGTTCATGATTAGGGGCCCTCTGGCAGCTTTTCTTGGTACTAGATTAAATTTTACGTATCAGAACTTCCAGCTTTGATATCTCATGATCTGGACACGGGTCACAAATTTTGGACAGTAGATTGCTCGTGGGCTAGGGAAGAAGTGTGAATGTTCGACATGAATAAACACATGACTATTCGTACCTGCTTCGTGCGCGTACCGGAGAACAGACTTGACTTTCCCCGTGAGACTAGCGGTACAGTCGCCTCTAGCCACCGTCCCGTCCACGCCCACCGTGTAGTAGTTCGCCTTCACGCCGCCCAGGAACGCCGTGGCCGTGGCCGCAGAGTCCCCCGTCTGCCGGTCTATGTTGTACGTCTGCAATTACACCAACAACAGAACAATAAAAAAACTCGACACTTTTAAAGGTAATGGTTACTATACAAACAATGAAAACTGCCGAGTGTATAAATACGGTGTCAACTGTTCATCTGCACAAGTATTGATATTGAATTCATCTATGTAATATAAATTCGGAAGAACGAGGGAATAAGCAGGCAAGTCTCTCTAATGTACCTATTTATCTTTATAGTATAGTCTGTCTATCTATCTATCTATCTATCTATCTATCTATCTATCTATCTATCTATCTATCTATCTATCTCTGTCTATCTAATAAAAGTATCTTTCCACCTATCTATCTACATGCTACATCTATCTATCTATCAATTTCTCTCTCTCTCTCTCTCTCTCTCTCTCTCTTTCTCTCTCTCATATATAGATATACATGATCTAGTCTCTGCTTTCTGATACGTTTAACCGTTTGAACTAATCCCTAGTTCACTAGCGGACTGATTAACCGCCCACCTTGACGAGAGCCGAGTAGGGCAGTTTGTCCATCTCCAGTAGTTCCTCCTCCCCCGTCCTCCCCGCCAACTGACCCTTCAGGATCCTCCCCGCCGTCACAGTGGACACGCCCATCCCGTCGCCGAGAAACAGCACCACGTTCTTGGCCACGCCCGTCTTCGGCTGGAGGTTGAGGGCATCTCGAATGTCCTTCCAGGCCAGGTCGTTCCAGTATTCTGGCTGTCTTTCCTCGTCTACAGTAGAATGAGTCATAACTCATGACTACGTGATGTGTATCGGTTCGCTGGAACTGGTTCCGGACTTACAAAATATAATTAGGTTCAAGTCCAAAATGGAACTTGTTAAGGGCTTTAAAAAAATCACAAAAAAATGTCACATCCCCTTTTTGTTCTAAACCACCTGAATGCGCTGCAAAATGAAGAAAACATTGCCATTGGGCATCGTCTAGTGTCTGCCTCCGTAAATTATGTGGCCACGGTTTTGCCCCGCAAACAACATAGGTTGCTTCTAAACCCTGGTAGTGCAGTGCTCGCTCAAATTTTTGCGGTAAAGATGCCCCATTTTCCATTGGGAAATGTTAACTGACAAGTTCCTTCCACAATTCGTATGCTCTGGGTTTAGGTCCGGACTTGCAAGTCTGAACCTAAAACTCTGGACTTGAATCCGGACCTGGACGTGAACGCGGGTACACAGCACTACTCATGAGTATGAGTTACATTGTCAACAAATCACTATCCAAGGTCACACAGTAGGGTAAATTGAGCCGCGAAGGGCAGGCTACGTTTACGGTGACATGGGGATGACAGATGGCGAGTGAACACACATGGGGTATACACAAGGGGTGTACAGCTGTGAGAATGCTAGGATGCCAGACTGTTTCCAAGGTTTAATGATATATGATATAGTATGTACTTTATTTGTGTGTAATTATATTATTGTACATTTTGGCCCCACTGGGCTAAGCACAGGTCAACCCAAACTTTGCACCCTCGAAAGATACAGATGTGCCCCCCCCCCAAGGTATACGTAGAAGATAACACATACGTACAAACATCCCTTCTGTGCTCGTCAGATACTAGGAAGCACTGGCCACTTTCCCCGTGGGAAACGTGCATTGTTGTGCATGTGTTAGGATTAGCTGTACCCCCGTGAGCCCTCTTATCAATTCAGAACGGAAAAAAGATCCCACCGATAAATACTTGAAACCTGAGTGTCCTAACGTCACATACCAGGGCAGTCAATAATCTAGAGCAAGGACGTTCAACATGTCCTTGTCTAGAGGTAGAAAAATAGAGTTGTTCAGGGGCAAGGCGACAGACAATAAATGTCGGGCTTGTTGTGACCATAAGTCACCAATGGAAAAACTTTGGGGACAACCACTGAGAGTGTGACACAAGCCCCTGAACCAAGTGAAACCCAGCACCAAGAGACAACAGCAAGGGCAACAACAACAGGGGTGCTACAGTCGAACGTTAACACTGTGTTGTTGGCTGTAAGTCAAGTGACAGTAGTTGGCTGTAAGTCAAGTGTACAAACCTGTTTGGCAGAAGCAAGTCAGAGCCCATGCCGACCACCACGCCGCTAAAACAGCGAACTTCACAGGAGCTCCAAACATGGTTCCACCGGACGTTTGTCCGTACTACACGCTTTTCCTACCCTTAAACACGCCCTGCGTCTTGATACCCGTATGGAGGTTTGCTTCGTTCCGTTGAATGACCCAAGGTTGGCCAACGCTCCGTTTCGCTGGGACGAATGTGGGATGACAGGCGTAGGTTTGTATTGTACGCTTGACTCCAAAACAAAGTTCTCAAATGGCATGTGATCACGTAGACACGTCCTATATCATTGTCCCCGGGGGGTTTGCTTGGGTGCGGGGGGTGACCTGTTAACCTTCAACTATAAGATAAAGGGTTACCGACGTTCCGCCTCCCCGGAAATACGTAAATGATAACGTCATCGTCACAACTAGGAGTGCATTGCGCATGTGTCTTTGCTTGTTTGTGACTACTCAGAAAGACAACGGAAACTTTAAACGAAGCGGAAATGACAAGTGAGCTTGTAAAACCGGCGTCGATGGATCCCAATAGAATCAAGTCAAAGCGAGCAGCCAGTGCTCTCCTGCATTTTGTTACAACCTCGCTAGGTGAAGTTATGGTAGTTGTGATTATTGTGTTCATATCAATGACCTCATCATCAGGAGTGCCAACTGCCATGGCCTTCTTTTCAATCATAGGGTAAGGGTAGCTTGGTATATAAACACTTACATTAGTAGACAGCATCTTGGTACATGTATATGGTTGAAAAATTGAATTATAGAACATAAAAATCTCTTCGATCCGTTATATCCAAATTCAAAATTTGTGACTACCAAACATGATCATTGAGAACTTTTTTTCATGATGAGTTCCACAAGAGATTATTATGAACAACTTGTTACGTACCTACATATATTGTGACGAAACAAAAGAAAACATGTCATATGTAGGATTAAATTAAAAATCAAAACTAAATAAAAAGCTTTAACTTGGAGAAGATTTAGTCAAAGGCCGCCATCAGCTAAGAAGGTAGTCACGGTAATCTGCCTGAGAATCAAAGGTTACAGACTTCGAAACAAATCTAATTCTTGTACATAAGATAATAAAAATAGGACTAAAACCCTGAGACAATATTTGTAAAGTACAGGGGGAACTTAATTACATAATTTCCAATTTCCAACTACTACTGTGTTGTTAAAATCGCCCTGATAGTTTTGGTTAGTGGCTGTAGTTTTAAACGGAACCAATACTACAAATACTATCATCAACCCAGCTTGCATCTGACCACGAGGACGAGGAATGTGCTGACCAGAGCGAACCCGCTCCAGGTGCGCCTGTCTGCTGCCGAGGTGGTGCAGGGCGGGACACGGGAGGTCTGGCATGTCTCCTGTAGACCGAAATACAACGGACTTGATAATGTAAAGTTGAACATATTATCGGACAGTACTTTTTGATTAAGAAAAGTTAAAGGTTTGAAAAATTAAGAAAACTAAATCATTTTCCAAACTTAACAAATTACAAAATTAAAGAAATACAAAATTAAGAAAAAATAAACATTACATACAAAAATTAACAAATTCAAAGATTAAAAAAATTAAAAGTAAAAAAAATTAAAATTAAAAAAATTGAAAAAAAACAGATTTGAAAATTTAAAAATTTCATAATTTAAACATTTTAAAATAAAAAATTACAAAATAACAAAAAATAGGAAATTAAAAGATTAAAAAATTAAAGAATTAAAAAAAATTAAAAAATTAATAAAAATAAAAAAAAAATTTAAAAATTTAAAAAATTAAAAAAACATTAAAATGAAACAAAATTTAGATTGGTAAATTTGACTTACCGCGTACTCTCCTATACAGGCGGCGTACTTCATGACATGTGCCACGTACGACTGCTCGTGCAGTCCCCGGAACAGGTGCGCCATGGGCCCGTCAGAAAGCACGGACACGTCCTCCCCGCCGTGACTCTCAAACTTCATAGGGACGGCTGACTGTTGGATGTACTCTTTGTCGGCTAGATGGGTAAGGGAATCCAGCAGGTTAGTCTTAGTCTACGTGAGATAAAATGGCGCGAGATTGACTTGCTGAAGTCAAACTTTGTCGGTTATTAATCGATGCCACAATGAAAAGACTCATGTGATTCCAAAAAAATCCTGGGTAAAGAATAAAACATAGATCAGATCTTGAGATGTTAAACAGTACAGAATGTGTCCAGATTAGGCTACGTCCTCCCAGCCAATCAGAGAGCGCTCCGCGCCATGACGTCATTTTGCCGCGGCTCAGGCCCAAGCCAAGTTTCCACTGGCTTCTCGTGAATCTGTGCATATTATGGGCTGTACTGCTGTCTGAAGACCAGTTCAAAGGTCAAAATACGTCATATCCGCGTAGCCAAAGCTCGAGGAGGACACATTGTCCGAGGTTTTGCTTACAAAAAACTCCCCAAAATCTTATATTCCAGCGGCGATACGCGCCAAGTAGGCAGGTAAGACATACATTTACACATTTTAGCCCTCATTTTACCGGCCTAACTTAGTATTTTCCCGGAATTTGTCGTAGTTTTGCACAATTTTCCGTGGCAGTTTATGTCGTAACTGATCGATAGCGCCATGTTGTTTACGTGTACAACAACGGGGAGAAAATTGTCGCGTTTTAGAAATTGAGATGTTTTGCGTCTCGGAGCTTCCTTCCGCCATGTTTTTAAATGTAGATTGGCACGGTAGCGGCTAGTTTTCCGTGGACGTAAATGCTTTTGTTAGAAAGACGCAACATTTCTAAACGCAATAAATAATTTTCCTGAATAGGTTACAGCCTCCTTCATCATTTCAAGTGATTTTCAGTCACTGTTGGTGGCTAATAAAAATTTGTCGTGTTTTTAAACTTTGGAAAATGCCATGACAGGAGTTCGTATAGCTGTATATAGCGGGGGTGGGGAGGGGGGCGTTCTTGTAGGAAGATTCGCGATTGACTCGTGTTGCACATGCGTGCCGATGCAAAATTTTTGTTTCAAATTATTCATATCCTTGACCTATGTCATAATTTCTCGACCCTTTTCAACGCATTTTAACCGAAATTTCCGCATAATGTGTTGTGGATAATTTGGGGGGGGGGGTGTATGTGAAGACTTACATGCACTGACATGCATATACAATGCATTGTACTGTTAAGTATATCATCAGATATTCATATTAACGTGTATCTGCATTC
The DNA here is from genome assembly GCF_001625305.1 of Branchiostoma belcheri. NCBI lineage: Eukaryota > Metazoa > Chordata > Leptocardii > Amphioxiformes > Branchiostomatidae > Branchiostoma > Branchiostoma belcheri. Next base: position 296,976 of record NW_017804131.1, read on the forward strand.
AGATTCAGTTTGTTATCATTGACATGACATACTAGTAAATGATCTTTGTGCTCTTTCCAAGAATGAAACATTTATACCTGCTAGTACCTTTGCAGAAGAATTCTGTTTGATGGTACAGCACTATGTGCAAAAATAAAATCTGATTTTACCTTACCTTTACTAGTTACAGTTGAAAAGGTGCAGGGTGCCCACAGCAAGGAATTACGGAGAAATTGCAGGATGTGCATTTGTCGACATGACATGGATGACTGCTGGGGAATTTGTGTAGGCAATATGTACCGGTAACACTTGTGTGGATTGGAAGATATTTCCTATATGACAACAGCTACAATTTTTTTATCAACTATGTTTCTTTACTGTAGTAATTTCCCTGTACAGTATGTATATTTTATGTACTAGTACTAGTATGTTGGTAGGTCTGGTTAGATACAACATAAAATGACAGGAGACTATGGTAAAATTACTAAAAAGGACACACTATCACAAATATAAATGCACTGAATGATATCAAATGATAAAATAGAGTAGTACAACAAAGAATGACCAGTTTTGTATCGTCACAATGTGTCGTATAGCAGAGAGCAGAGTGTGCAGCTATTTTTTGACAGTAATTAGTACTTGTTGGAATGTTCATGTATGTTGTAATTTTACTCTC
>NW_017804131.1:297650-300576 GCF_001625305.1 Branchiostoma belcheri
ATTTTTATATTTTTCGACGACTAGGAATAAGGTCAAAAATCGTGTTTTAGGATTTTTAATTCTGATTTTAAGTCTAGTTTTTGTCGACATATTGGTGAAAAAATGATTATTTTTGACATTTTTCGCACTAAATTACCCATAATTCAAAATTGAGGCCATTTTCAAAAATCCCTAAAACACGATTTTCGGGACAACCGTTACGGTCATTTTGGGCCGTAAATGGGGTATGTTTGACTCTCCATGCTTGCAGGTTAAAACGAGTTTTGCAGACATGTCATGTCCACCAAAAGTGTGCATTGCGTTATTCATACTGGTGTAAAGAATCATTACGGTATTCAAGGTCACCCAAGGATACGACAGTAGCTTCGCTACATGTTACATGTCCACAAAAAATGATAGCGGACATGTACTGTCCAGGAAACTGTTTTTATATATAGAAAGGTGTTGTTTTTTATCTGTTGCAAGGCACGGAGGCAGAAAGGCTTGTTTTGCCGCTTTATTGTAAATGACCGCAGGTGACCCCGAAATAGAACGCGGGTTCGATTCGAATTGCCCAGATCGAACACGATCGAACACAGTTCGGGTTCTATGACATGTGGGAACTTTGCAGCCCAGATTTTACCACCGTGTGAGTTAGCAACGTACGTGTACGATTACGATACAACGTGAATACGATCTATTTGAAAACTTTCCAAGCCCCTGACAGCTTAACACATCAGTCATTAGAAATGGGTAAGTATTACGATGATGGGTAAGTAAATTGGTAAGAGGTAGCGGGCCGAGAAGTTGGAGCTTCAGCGCCGGAGGTAGCGTTACATGTAAAAGTGCTGATAGAGGTGAGTGAAGTCGCGCTTGAGTCAGTGTTCGTCGTGTTTCTCGTAACAGATTGCTTCAGCATATGGCAAATCTAGCTTATATGTATGCAGGTAATAATAAATAATCCGTGTTTAAGAACGCAAACGGTTTCCAATTCCTTCGGGAAGTGAAAAACAGGCGAGATCCAGGCGTTGACTGGCTTCGCGGGAGCCGTCGCCATCTTGATTTTGGGGTCAAAATTACAGGTCATCGGTAGTGCGCGTGCGCACTGTAGCTAGTGACGCAATCTCGGCCGTAGCCTAATCTGGACACATTCTGTACTGTTAAAGGGAGGCAAGTTTGCTTGTTCTAACACACCACAGGAACTGAAATCATGATGTACATACTTAGTATATCAAGTAAACTGATTGAGTCTTGGACTATCGTTTCAATGGCCGAATCAATCTTGAATATTACCTGTGTTAACTCCCGTGAGGTTCTCTCTCCCCTCCAGTCGGTATCCTGGTCCGTTTCCATACAGGATGTTTGTGAAAGGTTTGCCATCCAGAACAATGTTGTCCTCACTTTCCGGTACGATACCTAAACAGCAAATACCAATTATTAACATCGGTGAGCAAGCCGGGTACGATTGCTTGTTGATAGGGTTGCCGTTTAGGCAAGTTTGAGTGAAGTTCGTTTCCGATCCATGGCAAAAAGCGCTGTCATGCCACCAGTATATGCTAGTTAACAAGTGTGTGGATAAGGTAAAGCCTACAATATGTAATTCAATTGCATTCAGCCAGGGGTCCTTTCTGTACCCAAAAATACGCGCAAAATTGCTTAACACGTCCTTGAGTAAAATTGTCCCCACAGCAGTTTTGTGTGTTGATGAGTTAAGGTACCATTCAGACAAATGACTACTGACTAGTAGAACTGTGCCATATGTTGCATTTTAATGTAAGACGACCGTAATTTACCCAAAATAGGCGTTCCCCTGGGTGCGTATCCTCCGAAGGTGAAAGTGTGGGAGTGATCTGCCGTCACAGTAAACAGGGTTTCATCCAGGTCAAGCATGGTCTTCGCCGCGCCAACAGCGTCGTTAAAGGCAACAAGGTCATGTAGAGCATGGGCTGCCTTGCTTGCGTGGTGACCAAGGTCTATTTTTGAACCTTTGTGAACAGTAGGGAAAAATAAAAAAAAACTCCAACGATCAGAAGAGAACGCACCATTAATATAGAGCTTAACTAGAAGGTAACATTTGCAAAGCAAATAATGTTTGCTTCGCATACGGTCTGTTAATTCTTACTCAAACACGTTCATATACAGGATGATAGGAGTCTAAATCACTCCTGCTATGAAATTGCAACATGACGTGACCAAACACTAGTAACCATGGTGACAGCCATATGGTTCAGGTCATTGACTTCATTTGTTTGGAGAAGAGGAAGAAGAAACAGAGCAAAACGCAATAGGTTTTCCTTCTGCGAAGGTAAATATAACTAATTGAATAGAAAAGCACATGGAGCTATACGTTAGGTCCTACACAAATATGGACCAGACTTGACAAACAATGCAGTTCTAGAGTTAAAAGGGCACGTCGAAAAAACGTACTGCGCCTACGCACGTTTTTCGAAACATTTAGGTTAGAGATTATTTCAGAGGTGTCTTACCTTCAACGAATAGGAAGAAACCTTTGGGGTTCTTGCTAAGTATCTGTATGGCCTTGGTGGTCATCTCGGCAATGGTAGGTTCTCCTGCTGGGTCGTCCTCCCTGTCCAGTGAGTACTGCATGTGATCTGGCTGAAAAAGGCCTGAACAGGGGGAGGGGGGGCATTTTACATTCACATCACTGCATAATGCACTCGCATATGTTGCGTAGGAAACATCTCGATCATAAATATGCGTTCAAATTATACAGCACATGGATAAAACTTCATTCCCCCTACAAGCACTTTAACAGAACTCTTTTCTGAGTGGGTAGCTGCAGTCTTCAAATTAATATTTGGTATGTGGGTAGGCCTTGATGAGACCTAGAAACGATTATATTCTGGGCCGCTATCAGCTTGTTCTGCAACTGTAGAATCCTTTTAAGCCTGTGAATGAGGTTTTAAAAGTTTTTAAATCTATGTTA
>NW_017804131.1:301294-318537 GCF_001625305.1 Branchiostoma belcheri
ACACACACACACACACACACACACACACACACACACACACACACACACACACACACACACTAAAATATAGTGTCTCATGTTGTCCTTACGTTTATAAACGGGTTGTCCCGCACAAGTTGCAGGGCGATGTCGCTGCACCCGAGGGCTTGAGCGTCGGTAGGGAGCTTACCGGAATGTTCCCACGCCCTGCAAAATTAATGAAAGGATGAAAACAAAACTCCACGAAAATCCTTCCTTGGTAGTCCTTCGCATTTAATCTTCCAAAATGTAGGAATCCCTTTATCTGTGTCATCACGAAATACCGAACTCTGGTGTGATTTGAGAACAGTTTTTGACGTGTATGTACTCCTACCATGAGAGTTTACGCTATCACACATTAAGCACCAGACGACCAAAGTCGAGCAGTGTGACCAAATTCAGGCCGCGTTCACCTTTCTATACGAATCGAATTTGAGTTAAATTTGAGTCTCGAGCTCCAGTCAAGTTCGGGGTAAGATTCTGAATGTGACATGTATGTGTGACAGGGGCTTTACCTGTTAGCTGAAGCGGCGTAGGATGCGGAGGGCGAAGCGTGAGTGATCCGTGCCGTCACGACAATACCCGTGGACTTCCCTGGAAATTATCAACACAGAATTTATATGTATACATAGGGCGCTTTTTACATGTTGCCTAAGTCAACGATTTAAATTTCTCACTTTTATATTGAAACTGCATGTAACTTGGGAGATTCTGAGAGAAGGAATGGCGCTTTTTATAGCTAGCTGGGCAAATGTGATCACTAAGGTTCGCAATTAAAGCAACGCACAACAACGCATTTCTCTGCTCAACATGTTCTCTTTTTCGTGCAGCGGTTTGACGCCTGAAGCTTCCTTATACATGTTTCCATACATGCCCATCCGAAGGGACTACTAGTATGGTAATCAGTAACACTATGCCCAAGATAAAGAGCGTGTACACATGAATACATATACCTGCTTCGTGTGCGTGTTTGAGGACAGACTTGACTTTCCCCGTGAAACTAGCGGCACAGTCGTTTCTCTTCACCGTCGCGTCCACACCCACCGTACCGTAGTTCGCCTTCACGCCGGTCAGGTACGCCGTGGCCGTGCCGGCAGAGTCCCCCGTCTGACGGTCAACGTTATACGTCTGGAAGTACACAAAAAAAATAGAACACGATGAATTTGAAACATTGGCATATTTAACAGTCAAAACTGTGCATTTTTACATACACCTTACACCTGTTCAAGTATTCATTAGGGTTGACGTCACCAATGCGTTGCGCAGTTAAGGACTCACGATGGGAAAGATTATTTTAATATCTTTGAAAATCCTTTTTTCACTTGAAAATATTGGTCTAGTTAGGAGACATTTTAGTTAGAACAAGTAGGGCCTAAACGTTTCTAATTTGGCCAAGTTTTGTTTCTCCGAACACCAACCGATCAAGTTTGGTTGAAGTTAGGGAGAGGTCTGGCCAGATTTAGGCCACACCTATTTTTTCTTTACATATCGAAATTGAGTCATATATGAGTCAAATCTGACTGTCAACCACGCCCCAAACTACTCCCAAACACCAACCAACCATGCTACCGACTTATACTCCTAACCATTGTCGGGAGGTCACATTCGGCTATGTGTAACAGGGTTCGGCGCTTAAACCTATGCTAGGACTCGTCTTTTCAGAGAAGCACACCAGGTAACAAATTCTCTTCTTGACACGTGTGGTGGTTTCTTTTACATGTTTTGTTACTTGTTTTGACTAACCACGCACTACCTACATGCAATTAAACAACAGACACCATCAAACTAACCCACCTTGACGAGAGCCGAGTAGGGCAGTTTGTCCATCTCCAGTAGTTCCTCCTCCCCCGTCCTCCCCGCCAACTGACCCTTCAGGATCCTCCCCGCCGTCACAGTGGACACGCCCATCCCGTCGCCTAAACGTTCAAGTTTTTATTTGGATGCCCTTTAGCCCAGAAGGCTAATCTTCCATCGCTCATACAAAATGTAGTAACTGTTCTTGGCTGTAAATTAGCATCAGATTAACTCTTAACTATAGTTGACAGACCAAATCAGTGTATATTTCTGTACAGTTCAATCCATCGTCGTTTGTCTCTTGCTATATGTCTCTAATAATATTTTAGTACGTGACACTCGAGTCTAATTTCGTGACGTAGAAACTCAGATAAAGTTAAATCTTAAAAGTTAGATCTACTACATGTTTTGGGCTGATTTCCTTGACAGTAAAAATTATACGTACAGATATGTTATACTTGCTTTGTCATAATTGATTGGAATGATTGTAGGGAAGTGCACTTACCTACAAACAGTATCACATTCTTGGCCACGCCCGTTTTCGGCTGGACTTTGAGGGTTTCTTGGATGTCCTTCCAGGCCAGGTCGTTCCAGTATTTCGGCTGCTTTTCCTCCTCTAGATTAGAGATATACATATTTTGTCAACAAATTAGGATCTTACATGTAGGTCCAACGCAGCAGGATGAAAGGCAAGTTATGCATATTTTGTAAACAAATTACAATGTAACTTTTCGGGTCTTAGCGAAACTAAGTTTCGAGTATATCTCTAGCCGTTTGTTCAGCGATCATAGGTCCAACGCAGCAGAGAGTAATGCAAGTTATGCATATTTTGCCCACAAATTGCGATCATAGGTCCAACGTAAGACAAGGTGTGCATATTTTACCCACAAATTGCGATCATAGGTCCAGCGTAAGACAAGTTATGCATATTTTGTGAACAAATTATGATCATAGGTCCAACGCAGTAGGGTGAAAGACAGGCCGTATGTACGGCGACATGGGATGGCAGATATGAGATGATCGTTAGTGTATATAAAACGGCCAGGCAAGGGGTATAGCCTCGTGAGAAACCTATGTGCATAAATTTGTTGTGTCAAACTCTTTGTCTTCTGTAAAGACTTAACCTCTTCTTAGCGCTCATATAAACCCCCAATTGTTACAAGTGTTTCCAGGGACAGTGCCTCGGCTTAGGGCCCACATTCCACTGGAAAATCGTCTAACGTTTCTGTCTGAGTGTCTCTGTATTTCTCTTGTGTTAACTTTAGTATCACAAATTATGTCCATGTCCGTGTTCCTATCTGTTGTAAATCGGGCATCACATAGACACAGCGTGATCCATGACCATGTCCTGCTGTGGAATGCCAACCTTAACGTAACACAGCTGTTTCGAGACCGACTCGGCAAAAATAGGTCACTAATCTCAATATCAGTGGTTTTGGGGGGCATATCGCTTACCGCACTACTACGCCCGTTAAATTAAGTACTAAAAGTTACGAGTCCAAGAGATAAAGTCTGTGATACAACTAGTGTGAACCTGAACCAAGTCAAAAATATGGTCATGCCCAGCACCTAGACTACAGGCCACAAACAAGGACAACAACAGCAACAGCAATACAAATTTGTCGATCGTCAAAGTCTTGCTACCGAAGTCAGTATCCTGCAGTGCACAGTACGAGTCCACTCGATCGTCATGGCTAACCCATCTCTTTATGATACGCTGAGGAAAGGGGAGCCTACATATTGGCCGCCTGTTACTGCTTGGCCAATTTGACACTGCCTTGCCAATTTGAAACAGCCAACAAAAGATTTGCTTTACCCCGCTCAGTGCACGCTAGGTATTAGGGATTTCAAGGTCGCCAGTGATCAGAAAGGCCGGCTGAAAGCTGATCGAGCGCCAAAAACTGGGGCCCAAACACAACAAAGCCGGCCCGTAGAGAATAGTGAGTGAGAGAAAGGTGCCTACACGATATATGTCCTAAGTGGTGATAGTTTTGAGTCCAGTAAACATACCTGTTTGGCAGGAGCAGGTCAGAGCCCATGCAGACCACCACGCCGCTAAAACAGCGAACTTCACCGGAGCTCCAAACATGGTTCCTCTGGGCGTCCGTCCGTACTGCACGCTTTTACTACTTCACAACAAAGTTAGTTCTCAAATACTATATAGCGTGTGAACACGTAGACACGCCCTACGTCTTGATACCTTTATGGGGGTTTGGTTTGCTTCGCTACGTTGCGTTGCGTGAGCAGCGTGACCCAAGGTTGACCAACGCTCAGTCTAGCTGCTGGGATGAATGTGTTATCTAGGTCGTGTCACAAGGAGCAACACTACCCAGTAAGATCAGGGAAACTTCAGACGACCCGGAAATGACGAAAGACCTCGTAAAACGGCCGTTGGCACTCGGGCTGGTCTCCAAGCAGATGTTACGTTGGAAGATACCTTGAATGGGACATCTAGGTTGAAAGATACAGTAGTTAAAAACGTTTCGACTACCTATCTTCGTCATGCATGCAAGTAGGGCGAGAACTACATAGAATTATCGACACATAGAGCTATAGGATCCCAGGAATTATACAAATCCATATATAGTTTCGTGACTATTTCACGTTTGCAAAAACGATTGCATCCTGTAGTTTGTTCCAACCTCGCTAGGTGAAGATGCTCCATATGGCCGAGATTCCATCCAAAACGTTCCATCATCAAATCAGATCGATTGCAAAAATGATAACAATCGTAAACAAACTGATTTTCAAAATTACAAAATTTCTAATTGTAATTACAATTGTAAAATTACAAAATTACGGTCTTTTGTAGGGATTTGCAGGATCGGAAGGGATTATTTTGAGGACTAGCACCAGCAATCTGACCGCGAGACGCAAGAAAGGAAGTATTGAAGGCATTGACCAGTAGACGTTTGATCAAACATCAACTTTTTGTTGCGTTTAATACATCCCTCGTTTAATACATCCCTCGTACATAGCTGGACACATGTACATATCCAAAGAAAGCAGACAGCAGCATTGGATATTTATTTTCTCTTAATTTCAATATACACTATACACATCGGTTTAACTACTAGTACCACATGTTTTTCTGAATCTGTATACACATATATATTGTCAACCTATAGTGTTGTATTCACATTTAAACCATTCAGGAAATGGTTCTTCATAACACAGCAGCAAATACAGCAAATTACGCTTTAAAATGTTTCCAGATGAAGCCTGAAAATCAACATGTCTTTATGCCCATTTTGTAAAAAAAAATTATGGCTTGTTTCTGTCCACTGGGTCGAACCCTATTTCTTCATAGCGGCAACCCTCTTCATTCTTTGCTTTTCGTATTCCTGGAGCTCCTCCTGCAGCGCCACTATCTCTTTCCGCAGGAACTGCAGCGGGTTGGGTGGTTTCTGGAAGACGAGCCGCTCCAGCAGTGTCTGTGTGAAGAAACAAACGGTAGAACACAAGGTTAAAGAAATCCCTCGTACTTTAACGATTCACTCTTTAAAAAAAATCTTGAAGTATTTCTATAGCCTTTCATCATACCCTCAGGAATTTCTTTCACGGACGTTATATAGGCAAAATATAATGAACCCTGGCTATGTCCTGAGAGCGCTGCCTATACGCACACCGTATATATGTGATATAGGTCATTCAAGCCACTTTGTCTTAGTTTAACAAAGACCAAGTGAGTCCGCTTAAATCAATCAAATGCTTTATTTTCTTCCCATTGATACCGGCCCGACAGATGTCACGTTTTGATGCATATCAACCATGTGAATAATTAATATCTATTACGCAGGTTTCAATAACGGATTTGTCTTGATCCCCTTGCTGAAATCCCGTTAGGGGCACGTCACGCCAAACAAAGCCGCGCAGCTTAGTAACCCAACTACCGGGGTACTGAACCGTACCGGGTATTGTTGGTAGCCGGGGCCTGAGCGCTACTCTACACCACTCCACTATAAACATGCCTTTGTACTCTGTACGTCTGGACAAACAAACTCACGGCGCTACACTCTGTACACGGTACCGACTACGTGCCAATCAGAATACCTGTACATGTCCAAATTATGTTCAGTACAAGACATTTTTAGTGTGAAACGGGAGAAAGGACTAGTAGATGTTCTTTCTTTTCAACGACAAAGTAAATAGACACAGGTTTATGTGCAGTCCATTTTACAATTCGTATAGGGCTATTAGAACAGTACCGGTTAATATTTACACAACATTCTGATTGACCTGGGTTCTGATTCGCTGTTTGCCCTGGAGACAATTTTTCAATATTAGCTCAGCCCCCGACCAACAATTACATACTGCGTGCCACTGCTGGCTCTAAGCTATAGGGGTATAATATTCTCACGGTTTAAGGAACGAAGAATTTGAGGTAGTTTGGAAAACTACATGTATCATTATAACTACTCTCTGTAGTAATGTTCAAGTCTTGTACCTATGAGTACTGACTAAAGCACTTCCTCTTGGTAAAGTGCCGTCAATTCATTATTTGTCCTTTTCATATAATATACATCAAGGTAGGCAAAATTTGTTTGCTTCTGACTGGTGGTCGGTAAATTGACTTCCTAATTTGACCTAATTCCGAAAGATTTTATATCAGATTATGTACCTGGAATATGTACAGGATTCCCTTCTCTTGAACGTACAGAATGGCTGTCTCTAGCGGGTCCTCCACTGGTGGTTTATACCCGACAACTTCCTCTACTTTCTTCGCTCTCCTGGACAGAATCGGTCTGGGAATCACGGCTTGCGAACCCACGGAACGCTGGCTCAGAAAGTCCAGCGACTTCGTTACTTCTTGACTGACCACCTCGGCAGCTCGGGCCTCCTCGGTTGTTTTCGGCGGCTCCGGGGCGGGTGCCTCCTCGGTAGTTTTCGGCTCCGGGGCGGGTGCCTCTGACGGTGCCGATTCCGGGACTTGTTCTGGAGGCTCTACACGTTCTTCTGCGGTCGTAGCGGTGTTAGGTTCTTCCTCTACTTCGATCTGTGTGAGGAGAACGGGCTCGGGGAGCGAGGGGGCCTGCTCCGCGATCAGTACCCCTCCAGCCGCCGCCATGTTGGTGGGCCGTTGCTAGGTGTACACTGTGCCCCCGGGTGTAGGTTACTCAAAGGTGATTCGTCTTACCTGTCGAGTGGCTAGAACAAAGGAAAATCTCCCAGGGGAAAGAAATTTGAGAGAATGTCTGATTTACATACAAAGAGGCAGTCTGTCAACGCTTTGAAGGCATATGACTGAAACAAGGAGTATGTCTCGTTTGACATCCAAAGTAATTAGCTTAAGAGGGAGAAAATCACGTTAAGAACTTTTCTGTATTGACCGGTTAATGAGCTTTGCCATACGATAGCATGTGTGTTAAACATACAAAAACAGAAAGAAAGGGGGGAAACTGCCAAAAATATGATGGATTCATAGTTTTCATATGAATAAACTTTCATATAAATTTAGTAGCACCTTTGGAAAGATTTGTAAGTCACCTAGAAAATTAAAGGTCATAGGTCAATGGCGACCAATAGCAAAATTCCCCGCGTTGTTTTCTATCAATTGCAGGCTAATACCACGAAAAATAAGAAAAACTATCGGAACTATGATTCTACTCTCTAGAATTAAAACTTATTCTATCAATATTTATAAGACTAATGGATTGCATATATATTCCAATAGTCATTGAAATAAAACACTTAATCTTTTAACGCTAAAATATTACAATTGTTACTGTTAATATGAATGTACATGTAATTTACAACACAATTCAGGCTGTTTCAGCCTGCAATGTTGTTTTGATGAATAAAGTTCATCGTTCATAGAATAGTTTATAAAAAGCGCATGCATGTGTATCCAAACACTCTCCAGCTTTTAGTGTGATACCGAACTCTTATTGTGGACAAACAAGGAAACAAAAAACAGTAACACCACCTCAAATATTTTGCTGATGTTTCTTTGGTCGCAAATGACACACAATGTAAAACTTATTGCATGTCATGAAAGACGTTAGTGCCACCATACGTCATTTCCTTCGTGCGTTCTTGTGCCTTCATGACGGCGTCTTGAAAAGCGTTTTTGTTCCGACAGTAACGCGGTGAATGGACAGCCGTCCTGAGAACTCATCTGATGGATGGTTTCATCAAAAACGATTGCAGAGCTGTTCATGCATAGGATAACTTCATCAGGCGTTCACGGCCCGCTAAGGTTATGGTATGTACTTGGGCGGGTTCTAAGAAAAAGGCGGGGGTGTGCTTCAGGAGGTCTTGGATGAGTTGCCATGCCACCGGTTATAATGATGTGAACTCTAGCGCGGAGGTGGTGGGGGCGGCTTGCGCTTAAACAGAAACAACTTGGGGAGTCTCCTAGGAAATAAACATGGTTCTACACGCATATTCTGCTGGGATGTGTGTGTATAATGTCAAGCACGGATTATGGCAAAATCATGGCCCCCAAATCTTCCGACAAATACCATAATATAAAAGCACTTAGTCTACTTCTCCTATAAGACGAGGGACAGTAATAACACAGGGATGTAATGACATCTAGTTCGTTAATCTACTTGGTGAAATTGCCCGATGAAGCCTCACATTTAAAGATTCTTTTTGACTCAACCAAAAATACAGGGACTTTTGTATGGTGTTCTACAACTAAAGATCTAACAAAGTGAAATACATGTATGAATAACGTCTTCCTACGTAAAGAGTATATGTATACGAGTGGAACTCGCTGTCACCAGGTACAGTAGGGGCATTACCACTCATCACTAGATAGCTTTATAAACAATGTTTATTGTTAGATGTTTAAGGGTTAGGTATAACACGTCGCTCGGTGTAATAGCCAGCTGCCGCGTGCCTGTGAAGCTGGTGTGTTACGCCGAAGGGCGGTTATACCGGCTATACCGATACAGAAGCTGGTGTGTTACGCCGAAGGGCGGTTATACCGGCTATACCGATACAGAAGCTGGTGTGTTACGCCGAAGGGCGGTTATACCGGCTATACAGATACAGAAGCTGGTGTGTTACGCCGAAGGGCGGTTATACCGGCTATACCGATACAGAAGCTGGTGTGTTACGCCGAAGGGCGGTTATACCGGCTATACAGATACAGAAGCTGGTGTGTTACGCCGAAGGGCGGTTATACCGGCTATACAGATACAGAAGCTGGTGTGTTACGCCGAAGGGCGGTTATACCGGCTATGCAGATACAGATACAGAAGGACATGACAAAGTAGCGGAGATTAGAAGATCGCAGCCTTGACCCTGTGTAGAGTGAAGTGTCAGGTCCAATCAAACCGGCCCGGAGACGGATGTGAGTACCGGCGTCAGCGGCACGCTGCCAGCGGGATTGAACCCGGGCAGGTATCGATTGTGTTTCCTGGGGCTTAAAATGAAGCAAATATGAACTTATTGAGGGTCATTCCATTTTGAGGATTAAGTAGGGGTGGCGTATTCAGTTCAGTTCATTTTTTACATATCAATGCATGAGTTGACAAAGCGCTAAGCTGCATCCCCTGCTGCTTCCGTGTTGGTAATAATCTGATCTTCTAAAATATCACTCTACATTCAGTCTTGACTATGTACGCTCAGCAGAGCCTTAAAACGTTTCTCTCTCATATATGCCTTATGAATGGAGGTGACATGTCAAGGCTACACACTCCCACTTTTGAATAATTCCCGCGTCCGTAAATGAACTTTGTAATGGCCCATTGGATTCAGAGTGTCGAATATAAAGTTCATCAACTAACTGTAACATGTGCATATATTACATTAGCATTCGTGGTACATCTAACCTACACAATGTTAGTATAAGGCCTATTCTATGCAAGAACTCCGGTTTTGTGCATATTATTTTGTTTTCAGTTTATGGCAAATGCCTTATGAACGTCGCTTGGTGGCGCACCTCTAACAAGACATTTTTTTCAGTTTCGGACGATTTTTATCGGTATAGGTAGACTTTCAACAAAAAGAGCAGTTGAAATGCAGATCAGTCATCTCAAATATTGGGCCTTCTGCCTCGCAGCGGTAGACTGCAAACTTTCAGAGTAATCATCTCAACTGTCTAACAATGTTTTGATCTAATACTTCATTAGTATGTTCTGCAGGATTCGGATTTCTTTTCCATTGACATGCCAGGTACGGTTAAAATCGATCTTGACACAGCCCAATCCGCCGGTAAATTGCATCAAAATGATTTAACATCAAGGAGAGATATTCCTTTTCTGCCAGTGTCGTTGCGACTTCTGCGTCTGAGCCGAAAAGCCGCTGTGTCGTTCTGATAGATGATTGCGTGTGGGCTGCATCTGAGGGAAGACGTGACGAGGGAACCGGCAAGAAACGAGTCTGTACGGTACGGCAGCCTCGACCTTTTAAACTTTTTTTGTTTATTATTGGTTTATTGTTTGTTTTGCACTCACAAGATAAAATGATTTATAACAATTGAAGTTGAGTAGGCATGCATGGGAGGGCCGGAAACCTGGAGGTTTATCTTTGGCCCTTCCCAATACTATGAGATTAAAAGTTACCATTGATACTGAATGAAACAATACAAATCATCTAACAACTGGTGGATCCAACTTCTTGATACATCAGCCAAATACAAGAAAACGACTTGACTCAAATTTAACTCAAATTCGGTTCGATTCGTATAAAATGGTAGGCATGGCCTAAATCTGGTCAGCCAGCCTTGGTCGGCTGGTGTTCGGGGGAAGTTTCTGAATGTGTGACATGGACTTTGTAGAGGCAAATTCTGTATACAAGTTTTCTGGCACCTTTTAGGAAATACTTCACGAATATGTTGATTTCTTTTAATTATAGTAGCTTGGCTGTGCGTAACGATCTTCTAAATGTCACATCGTCCTGAGGTAGAAAAGCGCCTTTGGGGTTACCTGAGGACCCCATATCCAACCTAAATCCTGAAGACTAGCGACGGTGTGTAGGCCATGGCAGCAAGTCGAGTCCTGGAACCGGCAGACGAAAGTGTAAAATGGACAAGAAATTAATCATTTTCGTCGGAGAACTATGTCTTATACAATTGTGTCTTTTGGAGGGAATATGTTTTCCGTAAGTGCGCAGATGTCAATATTTATTGTATCATATTTATTGTCAAAGATCAAACAAATTGTTTTTGTGATAAAAAACGATCACAATTATATGCATAAAATGATGATATGTATGCGTGTATTTTCTATACTCTCAAATTAGTAAGATGTCCTTTATATACTATACGACGGACAGACTGTTTCTAATGGAACTCTTCATAAACTATTTTGTTTTGCAATATTGGTTATATGGGTGAACTATTTTTTCTATACAAAACATGAATATGTATACGAACGTTGGAAATTACACGCCATACGATGTCATTGCATATCGTACCAAATGTCATCACTCACCGAATGACAGGGCTCGTTTAAATCTTCATTACACTCATTTTTACATCGTGGTGCCAATTATCTGCTCTGTGAGTCCGTCCGCGCATTTCGCGTTGTTCGGGATAGTTTCAAAAATTGGATGTCCAACTCATACGAAATAACGGAGGGGAACTGGCGTATTCCGTTGATTTTTGTACATGAAGTTTTTGTGCATGTAGTTTTTGTGCATGAAGTTTTTTTGCATGTAGTTTTTGTGCAATGTAGTTTTTGTGCAATTTGCCGCATGAAGTTTTTGTGCATGTAGTTTTTGTGCAATTTGCCGCATGAAGTCTTTGTGCATGTAGTTTTTGTGCAATTTGCCGCATGAAGTCTTTGTGCATGTAGTTTTTGTGCATGTAGTTTTTGTGCACGAAGTTTTTGTGCATGTAGTTTTTGTGTAATTTGCCGCATGAAGTTTTTGTGCATGTTGTTTTTGTGCATGTAGTTTTTGTTTATGGCCTCTATAAGTAACTGTTATTAAATGAAGGCATTCAGCACCAAGGACAGAAACCCCCTCTGTCAGACCAATTCCAGGTTTAAGCGTTATTTTGGTATACAGTCAGCCCGAATAGCGCGTTTGAGGGCTTAAAACATGCTTTTGGGCGTAATTTACCATCTCACTTCTCTTTCCTTAAGTCTATGTCTACCAGTCTTCATGTCGCTTTGACAAAGTAGTGCACAATAGATCACAGGCCCTAATGAAGTGTTTTCGCTCCCAGACGGTGCCGTAAGCTACGACATCCGCCCTACCATGACGCGACAGTTAATTATAGCTTCGGCAATCGCCGCTGCAACGTGCGCGCTATCAAGAACAGCGGCAAGTGGGTATGCTCCGGCACCCTAATGGATAATTGGCTGTCACGAGCTCTCAGCGAAGGTATGATGGCGCATTTTACCTCTCCACAACACAGGGGATAGTGTGGAGAGAGAGTCTAGAATCTGCCCTTACAGAACTCGCAAATGGTGTTGATGTCAACAGTGACACAAGTGTGCTGCTTCTACATCAGATTCTAACCTTCTGATGAACCGAGCTGTAAGATCAGATCTCCTATTTCTATGTCAAAGCTGCTCTATCCTTTGTTAAGCTCAGTACAGATTTCATACAATACTAGTAGCTTTTCATAGAATATGAAGATCTGATATGTGTATTGAAATCCTGTTATTACATGTATCTACGAGACGGCTGGCCATGGAGTACTTAGAAGTCACCAAGAAGTGAGAAGCACATCTAACTTGCAGACCATGGTCATCTTCAATGCACCACACCTATCACCACACAAGGTCATGTCACCCCAGATTCCCACTTCAATTTCTGCTTTCCAACCGTCGTGGCTCTGACCTGTCGTCGGTGGCAACGTATCCATGGTAACGAACAGAATATCGCTGGTGTAACATGACACCTTCAGGAAGGTCCAGTCACCAAGCCGACCTGCCCTGTCTGGAGCCGTCTGGAACGATCTATCAGTGCCAGAGAGACGTGTTCTCTTGGCGGGGGGAACGATTGGAAATCCCGCCAGACTAACGAGCGTACACGGCAGGGGTGGAGGTCAGGACATGTGCTACAAGACAAGATATACGTGGTATCAACGGGGGAGGGCGGTGGTTCTCGAATGAATTGTATATATGCATACAGGCCTCAGAAGTTCTCGCTAAAGTTCATTTTGGGACAGTCTTTTGCCATAGTGTGTTTTATTGCAAAATCATGCCTGAGGGCTAATTGCAGAAGAGATATTTCGTATAAGAACAAGCAATTCATACACCAAGAGCTACTGTTAACTCCTAAAAACAACTAGTGATATGGGCAGGTTCGCTGAAAATACGCATCTTTTTAAACAAGCTTGCCCGGTAGCCATTCCTACTGTAAACCACGCTACTTCTTTTAGTTACCAAATACAAGTTTTGAACAACGTGTAAGCCTAGCCCCCCCCCCCACACACACACACACTATAAGAAATCAAAAGAGTGTGGCATATCTATCTGTAACGGCCTAGAACTGTACCCTGATTCAGAAATTCTAGGAGTGTTTCTGCTCCTAAACCAGCCACACAATGTCCCGAGTACCTTCTTCATTCGTCCATGTACGGAACAATTTCGGGAGCAATTGCCATGCCTTCGATTTAACGGCTGCAGTCGGAATTGAAACAGACCGACGACTATTCCCTTGTCTACTGTTGAAATATTGCCGCAGAACCGTTCCTTCAATTACAAATGGGTCAGTAAATGTGGGTGTTTCACCTTTTGCAGCTTATTGCTTGGGGTACTAACCGTTTTACGGCACAGTTAAGTGGTTTACATCGCCGTTTGGTATTAGAGTGGGTCTCAAAGTGAACCCCGCTGTCGTATATATCGAGTCAAGTAAAGAGGTCGTGAGCTGATATCTCTACGCTCTTTAACACCCATCGTAAACCCTTTAGATCTTCAATGGCAAATTCGATTCTCGTCGCTCAGGTATCGGCTAGCACTTGTAATACGTTAAACACTACGACTTTATATCATATCTTTATATCATTGAACATGGTGACTTTATATCATTAATAGATGTTAGTTTATAACCAGCATTTCTGTAGATTATTTGCCGTTACATTGTATTCATTACAAAGACCATATACCTGTGACACTTGCGCACAATATAGTTTCATCAGAATATCATTGCAAATACCCCATTTATTAATTCTACCCCATAAAATTTCACAAAATTGAAAGTTTCCTCTTAACTCACATGAAACACACTATCTAATAAAGTTATCAGGTTTAAATATCATTTTCCACTCACTCAAACGCGCAGACCAGACCATGATTGCCTTGGGAGTCATCAGTTCTGACTAATGGAGTAGCTCTCGTTGAAAGATGATCACATGGCGACGACAGCAGCTTCCCATCCGTATTCCAAACCACGCAAATGCGACGAGACGAGTCGATATCTTCGCTGCGTGTGACGTAGTAGTGCGATGATTTACGCACAAGTCCAATCGGTCTCCTGTCTCTGTCTCATGGAGCTGAACTTAAATGTGCATTCGAAGTCTCGCATTCGAATCCTGCACTTTAAAACTTAGGGGTTATTACAATTACTTTGATGACTGATCGACTATATAGCATTATGAAATGAATAATCGCTCGGATTCTCCTCAGACGAACCAATGTATCAATGTCTCCTTTCGTGAAAATTGAATGTGTAAAGTATGTTTGCCATTTGAAAGGCTGTCAGAAATAGTTCCCTCACTAGGGATGCACATAGACTCAAGACTCAGACTCAAGACTCAGACTCAAGAATTATTTATTGATCATTCGCAATAAACTTAAAGTACAAGTTACTGAATTGCAAATCAATGTACATTACATTTTTAAAACCCAAAAGTTTATACTATTGCACATAATGAAGTTACGATACAGAATTATATTACATAGGAATTCATATTACATAGGAATACTTCATAGACTTGAGGTGAAGTCAAGCTTGCTGAACTGTGTTTTTTTTTTAAATTCTAGATTGAATAAAAGCATTTGAAGTATGGAAGTCAAGTATTTACCATAATCGATGCGCCGTACATTGCCCTAAGTTTGACATGACCTTGGAAAATTTCCACAAGGACAAAAATGGCTTGGTCGATGTAATAATCTTATTCAGTAATAAGATACCTTCTACGATAATTCAAATAATTTCCCGGCGTGGTCGCCTTTCTGTTAATCCATCACAGTAAAAGGAAGGGGCAATGCGTGAGATATTACGAACTACCTCTCCCCAAACGGCCGGATTGGTTTCTGTACAAGGCAAGGCCATGAATAGGAGTCGACACGTCACCTTGAACCGTCACGTTCGCTATTTATGGACTATGCTTTACGCATTTTATTGCACATATTGCAACTGTTTGGAGACATATTTAATTATTTTGTTGTAGTATTTTTCCACTTTAAATCCTACGAGAACAAAATGAAACTAGAAAGGTAACATTCGCAAAGCAAATGCATAATTGTTAATTCTTACTCAAACACAGCCATATATGGTAAGATGGGAGTCTAAATCCATTCTGCTATAAAATTGCAACATGATGTAGACCGATACCAGTTACCATGGTGAGAGACGGTCTGCTTCAGGTCATTCACCAGGTCAGAGGTCACTTTTTGGAGAAGAAGAAACTGAAAAAAGAACAATATGTTTTCCGAACAACTTTTAGAGACGGTGAATTGATGACTTCCACGCACGGACACGGAAGGCATCATATTTGGTAGTAAATTCCATGGCTGTAAAGAGACTTCGTCTTAAGCTCAACGTTCGTGGCTATGGTACCGTCGTCATCATTCAAAGTGCTTTAAGATGCTAATCAGCGAGTTATGGACTTATCAGTACACAGCAAGACTGAACCTATAGGGTGAACGAACTTGTTTCAAGGTTTGAAATACATCTCGTTGTACTTTGTGGGAAACTTACCTAAAGATAATTTTTTGTCAATATACCTTTTGAGACAAAGGTTTTGCTTCGATTTGATAACAAAGATAGTAGTCATCATTACCAGTATTGACAGTGACACGAGTGTGTATGCTATAAAGCAAAAGTAAGCCTCCAGGCAGAGATTTAGTCTTTGGCTTATTTTGGGCGTGTTTGGGCGTTTTCATCGGGCTTTCTATTTGGTACCGCAAATGGTAACTGCCTGGCCAATTTTAGACTGTCTTGCAGCCACCAAAAGATCTGTTAGAAGATTAAGACAATGCTAGAGATTCCACATCTCTACCCGGCCAAAGTAAAAGCATAGACAGACATGGCTATGGTTAATGTATGGGAATGTGCCGGTACAAGAATTACTCTGAAGAGTCCGCCGGGAGAAAACAACGTGCCTCTGCATCAGCTCCGGTAAGGCGCCCAATCTTCCCGATAATCATGCCGTGATGAATAGGGAAGCCACAAATCCCTGGTTAACCCAAAACGATGATACATTGTCGCCGGCCCCAACCCATCGGTACAGGAAAATCTTCGGTTCCTGGATCGACTGGGACTTGACGTCTTCTGACCAGAGATAACATCAGGCCGCCGGTAGATCGTCATTCAGGACCATGTACCATCTTAGTACAGACTGTCTATCAGATATCTACTGGTCGTTTTTGCTTTACCATCATGAGAGAGCAGATAACGGTAATAAACCTTAGATCTACGGGAATGTTCTTCGGGCTTAAATGTGCTATCCGTGCAGCAGGGCAGTTTGCAATAGATATAAAGACACTGTGGCAATGGTACCAGTGCTAGCTTGCTTCCTCTGATGAATATAGCGCTCTGACTTTAGTGATCCTCAACAAAACCTATGACATCAATGTAGTTTTGATTCGCTTTCTTGAAAATGGAACTGAGCTATTGATATATGATGAGTATCAACGTCAGGGAGAAACACATGTGCATCACATTGGCTATCACACTTAACGTGTTTATTCTTTATTTGGTACGAAGAAGGGAGAGAAAACAGCATCTATCAGGTATCTATCAATTACAATATTTTACTGTACAAACCGTTGAATATTGTTGTTTTGTGTATGTGTGGCGTTGCAAAATAAGTTGTAACTTGAGTGCACGTCACATTGTCCTTGTCCTTTGTGTAATGCTAATAATAAAAAAAATGTGTTTGCTTCTTGGTAAAAACATACATAAAGAAATATGAGTGTTTTTGGTTGACTTGTACAAATAACTTACAACATTACTCTGATGAATGATCACATTTTCAGTGATCTTCAACAAAAACCCACGATTCACTGTTGTAAAATAGAAGTAAGTTATTGAGATGTAACGAGTACCAACCTCCAGGTCCCACGCATACGCACTCATCTAATATAACGCTGTGAGCATATACCATGGGGGGCGAATAGAATGATAAATTAAGCAACTACGTGAATGTCTAATATTCCACGTTCCCGAAGATAATGACCCCCAAGACGAACAGTACATACATATAACAAGTTTATATACCTAATCTGTCTTTATAAATCATATCAAGCAAAGGCAAAACTGTTAAGGCACAATCATTATGGGAATCCCTTAACTTGATA
>NW_017804131.1:320258-339490 GCF_001625305.1 Branchiostoma belcheri
GTTGGAGGAGACGAGACGGGCACCAGCTGCACCATGAGTCAACCTCTCTGTTCGCAGAGGTAGCGCTCCAGTTCGGATCGCGAAGCAGGCATACTTTTGGGATCCGCACGTTGGAAAATATGTCCCAAAGTCATCCAACAACAGGGGAAACTTTCTATTGTTGAGGACCAGCGGTTTCAACACCAGCTGGATAGCCCTGGAAAATCCCGGTGAGTCACGTACTTTCATACTCGTCTTCTTCAGGGGTGTCATGAGATTTACGAACAATAGGTGGCCTTCTATGTTGTAGACTTCACCCAATCCAATTGAAACCTCAACCGGAACAAAATTGTGTGTACTTTATGCTGTACTAAGTGCTTTAAAGACAAACCACTACGACTCACTTTATGTAGGGATAGGGTCTTCTAATCTGTAGGAAATGGGAACGCCACGGTCATTGAATATCAAACGACGCGTCTAATATACTGTATTGCATCGACTATTAACAATCATGTCATGATGTGAGTTTGAAAGGTCGCAGTCTTTAATATTCCATCAAAATATGATGATTATTAACCATGTCTCCGAAGCTTTGTTGCATAGAGACATCTGGTCATATCATCTGTAACGATAACGTATTTGTAATGAACGACTTCTTGCATGCTTTTGCTTTTGCACTGTCAGTGTGCGTCGGACCACAAGAATGGTAATTTTTAATCAAACAGAATTGCTTCAAAATGAAGCGATGGTAGGAAACATGATGTGGCAATTACATGCGCCAGTAAATAACCTGCTTGATCATGTAACTCAACGTTGCGCGTACACAAACACCGTTTTATGGCACATTACACAACGTAGCACAAGTATCGCCACTTCAAGTCCTGTAATGCCCATACTCAGCCGAGACTTACACATGGCGGGGGAGATAGCTGTTATGTGCAACAGGATTGCCATTCTCTGGAAAGATGGGCATCCATACATCAATGACGGGCGAAGGGCAAATCCCTGATCCTTTTTATCGTTGGGTAATTTTAAATCTACTGCATCGTTTGCAAGTGCACGCTTGACTTCAAAAACTGACACGTAAACAGCAAGTGACTCCGTTTTGTTGTTAACATGTTGCTGTAACGCAATGTACTGAGCCTAGTTCAAATAGAATACCATCTGTCTACTAGTGTTTAAGGTCTGTATATGTTTAATGATAGATCCACATGTAAAATGGTAGCAAGGAATACGTTGATGAAGGTTAGGCATCCAGGTAAACATAGGAAATTGAAACTCATAGTAAATTCAAACTATACTACTGGATAAGTTACGGAGAATGATTTCCGGACGTTTCGAGTGACATTCACCACTCTTCTTCAGCGTCACTAATGAACTAACAGAACTCGTTGACAATATATAGGAGCAACTGGAAAAAACCAGTTGAACATGACAAAGGCTCTTACAGTCATTGATATGTAAAGGAGATAAGTATAAAATGTATGAAGTATATTGTCGTACTCTTAAACATTTTTAGAAACTATTGTGTGACCTTTGTTTCTTCACGTCGAGTCAGCATTACTAATACAGCGGCATAGGATGTTCTTCAGTTCAGTGACTAATGCCTATTCCTCGGGCAAGAAGGTTCACTTGCCACTTGCTCGCATGCTTTGATTCTGTCAGGGTTAGGATAAAATTCTCATTTGATGATCAAAAATGTAGATAAACCATATATTAGTGATATTTTATGCTAAGAGCGCAAATTTGCCCAGGAAAAATCTGAATAAAACATAGTAACAGCAATCGATGATTTCGATAATTTTCGATACAGAACTGGGCAAATTTGGTACCTCTATAATTAAAAGGGGGAGGTCTCTGGCAGACAATGAAAAGAAAAACTTAGGATGGTCATATCAGTTCTCATAATAATGTAACATCAAACGAGTAAATATCAACAAAGCATAATAGAGAAGGTCAAAAAGAAAATTTATGGTTCGGGTATATTCTAAAAGCCAGGTACTAATATGGACATACAGGATATTAGTAGTAAACATGTCAGTACACCACAAAACCCAAAATACTTTATCATCATAATCTCAAGTTGAATGCCATAATGCTTCATCGTGGTTTTTATCGTCAAAAAGCCTATAGGTAAGAACGACTTTGATTTAAACTGAAAATGCCAATGTGGAGTTATGAAAGAAGGGCGCAGGTGGAGAAAGACATATAACTATTGGAATTGTTGGCCTCTAATAAGGTTAACATCGGTGCTCTACATTGCAGGAATTACTTACGTTGGTGAGATAGGTATAATGATGACTTTATACGGTTCATCACTGGTAGTTTAAAGGCATCCAGTGCAGTTTTTAGGGCTTGGAAAGCCGATTTTTCACAGCCAATATTCTAGTCATTAATATCTACATACTGAGTTGAAACCACACTAGTCCAATGTAAAATGACCCTCATGGAGCAAAATTCCCAAAATTCTGATGGAAAATGGTTACTGGAAGGGCCCTTGGCTGTTTGGTAGGGTACCACCCAGAGGTACCATCAAGGACAGTTTTTGGGGCTTGTTTCTGCAGTTTTAAATTACCAAAGTATGAAATACTGACTCAAATGTGCTAATGTGAAGCAGTATGTGTCAATATCACAAAGATTGCCTTATTCATAATATTTCCAGTTTTGCTGCCATGAAATCGCACTGGATGCCTTTAAAAAGCAAGCGAACCGAGCAAGCGTCAGCTGGCTTCACGTTTGTCTCATGGGAAAACCAAATCACACAACATTTCTGGTGTTTAATCTTCAATCAACTGTGGCGAGGACTGATAGACACCGGTTTCCCTAACTATATACAGTACTAAAAATACCCACCCGCAGTCTGCATTTTGCAGAGACATTTTTCGATATTGCAGGAAGAGAAATTTAGCAACCTGCAATTTTACAAACTGAAAAAAAAATCAGGCTATGGGGTTCAATGGTGTCGGCATAATGTTGTTTAAGAGCTTTTCTGTTTACTTCTGACCCTATCATAACTGTACATGTATTTCTTTTATTTGCATGTAAGAGGTTTGTCAACATACAGATCTGGACTAGTTATAAGTGTGTATTTGCAGACAGTATTTCCTACTCGCAGACAAAATTTTGACATTCCGAAATACTGCGGAACACTGAAAAAGTATTTCTACTACTGATATATGTGCTGGAGGTTTCTGAATGAGTATGGGGATATAAATCACAGTTATGCAACTAACCTCTCGAGACATAAAAACTTGAGTACGAAGAAAAATTAACCACGTGGGCATCGTCATGGCCTCTCCCGAGATCCTGTGCTAGCATTAAACTGACGTTAAGGTAAACCACATGCTGCCCCAGGCAGCAATTATGAATGCCCCACCCGCTTCCCCGTTTGCCATTTTGCTTTCTGTAGAAGGGTGCAAGGACGACAATGGTAACGTTGTGACTTTTAGAACCTCTTTTAGCTTGATTTATGTTCTTTTGCCTCTAGTTAATACCTTTGTCATGACATTATAGCGTTATTGATTGTTTCTGCATGAAGATATTTTACAAAGTATCCACTAATCCAATAAGCCGTGAAATACGTTCACTAAAGCGTCAAGGGTCCTTGAATCTTTTCAGGACAGATCTCAAATTCCGTCTGTCTATTTGGAGTAAGATGGCTACACAGCGTCAGACACTAATTATGATGAGGACTTAGATGTGTTGGTGCATCACAGAGTGTGCACTGAGGCACATCCAGTTATGAACATAGATGTTTGCCTTTCTTGCAAAGATTATCTCTATGGCAGTTGTCTCTCTTCCACAGACATGTAGTAAATACAGAGAGGTGTTTTTTTTTACTAAAACGTATTCTAAAAAACGCATGATAAATCATACTGCATTACCAGTAATTGAAATTGGCGTTAAGCCCATCACCACGGAAAATTTCTGAATCGAATGATGTATGCAACAATCTGCAATGCATTATGTAGAGTCATTAACATTTAGTCGTAATCTTTATGAAATTGGATGATGAATGTTATCGATACAAATAAGCACATTAAATCGGTAGGCAAATGTGGATCCAACAGGGTGATGATTCGGGAAAATTAGTCAATACAATTACGATCAGTAATTATCCTTCGACTTTGAGTTTGTTTGGAAAACTGTGCAACTCAAAATTGTCATAACAAAGCCGTCTGTCTCCCAGTACTCTAGGGTGCCCTGAGATAGCAGATATCAAACATTTTGCCGACAGAATTCATCTTCAACTCCCAGATGAATAGTTCGACCTTAAAATAATTACTGACGAACATGCCATTATTCGGAAGATCTCTAAATCAGATTTTTCGCGAACGTGAAATAGTCAGAGGTACAAAAATAGGTGATACAATTATAATGATTTAAGAGCGCTATTGTCCATCAATTCTGTCCATATGACAATGTTGGGCAGTACATTAAGTATTTAACCCACTTGTTTCCCAAGGTGAATGAATGAATGAAGTATTAGATAGTGTTAAGTATTCTCAGAAACATGCATTGTCCCCAATAATTTTTTAACCTTTGAACAAGTGACTAGCGTTTGTAATACAAGGGGAGAATTTTCATGTACTATATACAAGTAAGGAAAACTGACGAAACGTTTAGCTAGTGTTAGTAAGGGTTAACATAAGCTTGTGTAGTTTGTCTTCTTGCAATTTGTTCTTATGCTTTGGCACATTGAACAGCAAACTTTGAAATGGGCAACGACCTACTTCTACGCAGAAATTGTGCATGGCTGGTCGTGCTCTCACTTACTTGGCCGGCGCATCTCTTCATCTAACACTGGAATGCTTCCTCACACCCCTGACACAGCCAGTCGGGAATTAAGCTTTCTCAGTAACTACGTTTAATGAAATGTCCTCTCAGTGCCCATGCTTCGCGCATCCATGACACAAGACCTTCATGTCTCAGAGTGTCCCCAGACGCATTCAATCAGCTCAGGCAGGGGCAATCTAAAATTGCCATTTGATGATTGCTTCGAGCCTATGCCATTATCGTCAATGGCCTGAAGCAGCCCCGTGTCTTACAAGCATTATGGAGCATGCCGAAATGTCATTGTAGCCCAAAGCCGGGCATGTTATGATGAATCCTACGGGTTGCCCACGAGGCACCAGCCGGAACTGATGACGAGCCATGCGGCAACCATTTGTCGTGTTGGCAGATGGTGTCCTACCAGGGATTGCCGGGGACCCTCCGTGGCCCTGGGGAAATTGCATCGTCGCTGTCGTCCTCCCCTAACCTTGTTCCAGGGTCGCACGTCCGATAATTCTCGTGTCACCGGTGTCACGTCAACTTTACTGATACGTCCATATTTCTTACATGACCACATGTGCACAGGAGAGACCCCCGTCCCCTGCAACAACACCATTATACTTTGTCACAAGAACTATCGCCTTTTCATATCGGGTGACTCAAATAGCTAACAAATTGATCATGAAATGACAGTGCTTTGCTACTGTTGCTTTCTTTATGTACGGGAAGACTGAAAAAAGCACAGCAGGAACGTTAAAAAAAGCACCATGTAGTTATTTCATGCGTAATCAAATTGCAGGACTGTGATTTTTTTTGTTTCCGCCCTGCCGAATGGGCAGGAAGAAATGTATGACTGGCTACTGCCATGAATCACTAAAGTTATTGAATATGACAAAATTTTTTAGATTTATACACAAGTTAAAATGTTTTGTTGATGTCTCAAAGTTGTCAGGTTAGCAGTACGTAGGGGGATTTTAAAAAGAGATTGTTAGTTTCAATGGGGGGACTCAAATATCCCGGGTACCTTTCCCGGGATTTTAGTCCCTTCTTAGGTACCTGGGATATTTGGGTACCCCCATTGAAACTAACAATCTCTTTTCAAGATCACTTTATTTACTACTAACCTGACAGCTTTGAGTCATCAACAGTACATTTTAAATTGTGTGTAAATCTTGCCTTCCAAAATGTCTTTCATCGGGGGACCAAAAATCCCACGCAACGTACCCGAGACATTTGGGTCCCCCCATTGAACTGACAATCTCTTTTCAAAATCAATTTGTTTACTGCTAACCTGGCAGCTATGAGACACCACAGAACATTTTAACTTGTGTATAAAACGGGCAGGTGCCCGGGATATTTGGGCCTGGGAATCTCTTTTCAAAATCAATTTATTTACTGCCTAAGTGATAAAATGTGACAACATTTTGGATGTAAATAAAGTGATTTGACTTTTATGTTATGAAATATAACGCTGGATGAACCTAACGTTGCTGGCTTTGTTTCGGCATTGAATGGAAGATGTGACATTGTTGCTCTCGTAGTTTTTAGGCCACGCCCCCTCTTGCCAAATATAGAAATGACCCCCAAAATCCCGGGAACCCCATATATCCCGGAACACTGGTTCATGGCACGTTTTGCCGTTGCGCGATACTCCGCATGAATTCGATTAATCTGTCTCAAGGTTTTGTTTTCCTATCCTCCGGAGAATGGTCGAAATATTTTTAATCTTTCGTGTATTGTGCTGTAACGCGGGGACTCCCGGTGGATGAACCCCTGTCAACTCCGGACGCAGCTCTAATCAGCAGCAAACTGAGTACATCAATACACATTGTCGATGGGGTCACATTGGATGCCGCGTGCCTATCGAGTGGCTCTTATAACGACTTTTCAAACAGCCCGGATCATGTTTTGAGAGGCTACATCCGCAAAATAATGTTCTGAAGTAGCCAGATAGTCCTTTCTAAGCTATGAACATTGATACACAAGTAGCATAGAACTGTGGCTAGTGTGAGAACTACAAGTACAGCAGTATGAATGTCGGGTATGTTTATTCGGCTACCCGAATATCGTGAGTATTTCACCATGGAAATCTAAATACCTGCACTCGATTTTACCATCACGGTAATATACGGCACACACATTATAGCGAAACGTGTAATACATTTGTTATCACGGTTTTAATGCCCCCTTTCACCTATATACACATGTACGTGCCTGATCCTTATGAGAGACCGGTTTCTCTTGAGACGGCGTAAGCCGACTGAGTCTTATGAGTCGGATATGAACAGACTGAAGTAGAACTATAAAGTCAGCGTCAGCCACAATGTTGACGACCGACTTTGCTGATATTGTCAGACGGTACCCGAATATATATCAAAATCGACATAGGGGCGAGCGAAATTTCGTCTGAAAATCTACTTGGACTGGGGACTGGTTTACCTGCGAACATCTATTGATCTCTAGGAATTGCCCAGTGGTCGGGAGGACACTCATCGTATAAATGTCCTCTAGACTTCGCAGAATCATCGAGTGAGCAAATTTCCTGCTCTGTGACACCGACTTAAGGGGGTGGTGTTACTTTGTGGCATGTTCCCTTCTCCGAAATACTTCAGTGTTGCTTTACGTTTCCAAGAATAGTGAAGAAAAACAGCCTCTCCTCTCACAGCTCAAGACATTACTCACAACCTTGAAAGGAAAATGAGATTTTCAAGATGATATTTTCACTGCCAAGACGGAAGTTGCATTGATACAATAACCGCGATAACTTATTATGAGGTGTGAAACACGGTCATAACCACCTTTGCCTTTGGAAAATCTTCAATATAAAATTTCTTTCAAATGTAAAAGAGAGACTGCGTATACATCATCGTAGATAACCATCAAGGCCGTATGCAAGAAAGCCCAGACATCAGTCTTGGTACGATAAAATGGCTACTTACAGCTTCGTTTTACGTAGATACAACATGATTTGTGGTTATCTGTGGGGATTTTCCGTTGATGCGATTTGGTTCTTGCCAGATTCTGACATGGTAACTAATGTGTCTGTCCACAATGCACAGCCCTTATGTTTTACAGGTGCGCACTTGACAGTATCTCGAGTATCATGGTTTCTTGCCGAGGCGCCGCGCTTGATATCAAGCAATATCTATAAATCCGGCGGGGTTTTACAAAGGGTACATTTGTCTTCCCGCTTGTGATGGAAAGATTCACAGACGGTACCTCAGAGGAAGGGAAAGACTTACTTTGGAAGGTAATGTCACCGAGATTCAGTCAGTTGAAACCGCAATAATTTAACTGGTATTTGGAACGACGTGAGGCAATAAAGGTAGATTTACTTTGTCATCCGTCAATACAGTTCCAGTCAGCTACAATTCATGAGTTTGTTACTGAAGTTTGCGAAGATGTTTTCATTTACTGGTGATTGCGCACGGTAGCTGAGGGTATCTTTAATAACAATCACAGCAATTTTCAGTATTCTAGTACGTTAATAAAGCCAGCAATTCTTTTGCGTTTTTATACCCTAATTAATACGCTGTAGCTGGTGCATGTTAGCGCTACAGCTCCAGAGTAGAGTTAGAAATAGTTATGGCCCATCAGTGGTCGTTAAAAATGTGGCCAATCATCAAATTAGACTATCCGCGCAGTGTTGCCGAAGGTTAGATCCACAGGTAACACAAAATAAACCAAGCGACTTGATAAATTGAAGAGTCAGACAAATAGGAAATGAAGAGTCAGACGTTTCAGATAGTATCCACTATCTTCTATCAGTGACTGAAATTGAGTCTGAAGACAAGTGTATGTCTGTGTAACCTACATATGTGTATAAAACTTGATATGTAAATCAAGTAGTTTCCGTTAGACCAATTAAGATGCGGGAGCGTTCGTTGTGTCTGCGCTGGCAGTGATTGATCATGAGTCACAACCATTCTTCTTCATTGACTGCACTAGTCTTTTTATCTATGATTTTGACTGCCAAAAATGCAACATTTTGGTAAGATTTCGCCTGAAGGATATAGAAAGTAAAGATACATTCCGATTTTATGTTTCTATGGGGTTACTCTTCTTTTAAGAACATTTATCTACAGACGCGCTATCTCTACGTGTATGGAATATGGCAGACACCACAAAGTATACTTTAATACCTAATGATACTAGTACTCCCTACTCATTTGATACTTACTGATTGTGCTGAAGAAGAATTGTAATCACCCACGGCTCAAAATTGGCTCAAATCCATCAGTTCCATTTGTGCCGAATAATTTTATAAAAAATACTGGAATTATCCAAATCATAGAAGGTCAAGTTCACGTGCGTTCAAACCAACGTTTGGCGGATATCCAAACTGATGGAACAATTTTGACCCAACGTTAACGTTTCACGGTATGTGGCACCATCGAGGTTAAAAAAATCTTTCAATTTACAGTTGATTTAATGCCATAATCATACATTAATCATTTAAATTGTATCACATATAAGAAGGGGTGAATTCAGTGAACTGTACGGTTCTCTTACTACTAGTTGCCAGTTTAGTTGCTGTAATTTTGTGCGAGCGAAAACGTTCGATAATAAAACAGATAAATATAGAGACGTTGATAGTATCATTTGGTGATTTTGCAAAACTAATTAAAAGTTGGGCAACGCGCTTGAAGGGTACATAGATCTAAGTTGACATCACACTTTGTTAGATATTTGTCATAATACGATCAGATAATAGATGTTGAATAAAATGCAATTAATTGTCAAGCAACATAAACCTTCCCTTAGGTTCATTCTCAAATTGCTTTCCGCCTACGCTCAGCTGTGACAGATGTTTGGCTTCTTAACACTTATGATAAACGGTTTGCCGTGATTGAACCTAACAAGAAATGAAGAATGAAATAAAGAAATCGTACGCATTAAATTTACATTCCTCTTTTAAGCTAATTATGATTGCTTTTTGTGGAGAATTGATATTTGAGAACATCTGATGAATTATAATGAATTTATATACGACGATAGATTGTATTTCACCTACCTTCACCTTCAGGATACCTCTTCAAAGCCACCATGCAGGTTACCACGGGCATATGTATGATTGGAAAGGGAAATTTACCAATTTACAGCATAGATGACTAATTCCAAACAGGCATGTAATTACGTCTTTATCATCGCAAGGATCGTTCTCACAAATCAATTCCACCGCCTGAATTCCGCTCAGGTATTCGTCTTCGTTTCATCAGTTTTCACGCAGGTAAAGATCGTGAATATTTCAGCAGCTGGATAAATGTTCTCAAATTAAACTTTAACTCAGAACTTCTAATTGGAAACATATATACCACATGCAATTAGTGTGTTGCCTTGTTGATCTATATACTTTATGGCCTGTTTTAAAACTTTTACGATAGCATAATAGAGTACACCATGCCTTATACACACCACTTATTCACGTAAATTTTTCGAAAGCATTGGAGTAATTTTGTCAGCACTTGTAGTGAACTTGCAATGAATATATCTATTTCTTCATGACGTCTGTAATGGATAGAAAAAGGAAATTAGAGCTTCAGGGGATCAATATCTTAAATGCGTGTTTCATCACAAGGCGTTAGGGGAATCTTGTGCAGCTGATGTGATGGATATACATTGTATAAGGATGAGATCGCGCTGTGTATATATACGTATTCATTAAAAGTTGCTGGTGGCGTCGTGATTAACATGAGTTGTAATGACATTAGATCGGTGTAAAGTCTACAGCATCAATCACATGTGCTTCTGGTTGATGCATCCAATTTCTACTAACTTAGATAGTGATTTCCTGTTCTGTCATGAATCTGTCAACATGTATCAATGTGAAAAAGTCATGTAACACAATACATAGTCGTTGCAATTCATTGTACCAATGTTAATTGTCGTGCAATAAGTTCTTCTTCTTCATGTACCTACCACTGGATTATATGTAGCATGCATAAAAGAAAAGAAAACTATCACTATTTCAACTATAAGAAGAAGTCAAACCCCCTAATAGCTTGGCTAGAACAGTATAATAGAATAGAATAGTAGTTACCATGTTTCTCTTACCTGTTTATGTATTACCTGCAATTACCTGCAAATCCACTCTTCATCTTGTATCCCCACGTTATTAGTTTTAAGTAGAGATAGTAAGTTAGATATTACGTAGATCGTAGAACTTCATTTTATCATGTATGTTGAAAGTTCATCTGTGTTAGTAGAAGTGATTATGAAACAAGATTAAATTGCCAATTGGGTGAGTCTAATTTTTGTGTTGGCAATTGCAGTTCAATCTTGTTTCATAATGTTAGCATATAGTTTTACATCATTACATTCTGTACTCATTGTCAATGTCTGTTTACAATTATATCTCTTGGGCATGAACTTGCAATTAAGAACTTCTTTGTTCCATCTAGACCAGATGCTCCGTACCATCGCCATGGCCATTGCACCGTTATTAGTGCTACTGCAGCTGGCTACCGCTGCTAAAGTGGAGGAATGCCAATTCGGAGGAATACCCGGGGAGCAAAGACCCTGCAAAGTTATGATAGGTGAGTGTAATAAATTTCTGTGTATCGATGTGGTATCATCATTTCCTATTGTTAATGTTTTATCAGAAAATTGAAGGTAAGATTTGTGAGGGTAATACCGCTACCCAAAGGGCTGCAGAGCTTGGAATAATTGTCGGTTGTGCAGTGCCAGGGCCACACGTTTAATTTGGCCTGTTGTATAATGTTTATTCAATTCGACTGCCTTTTGTGTCAGATAAAGATATTAGGGCATAGGTCTCATTTTTCTAAAATTGAATAGCGTAACGTAATATAATAGATCAATGCGTGTTATAATTTTGGCGCTTTTGTCAGAATATATAAGATATTACAAATCACGGCATACATATCCGTCTTAGAACAAAATCAATGTATAAAAGGTTTACCACTGTGGCTGAGCAGAAGACGAGTTTTTACAGAAACACACCATACTGTCAAAACAACCTTTTGGAAGAGCCGTGACATTAGAGATAAGTGCAAGCTACATGATGGAACTCTCATTAATGTACAATTGACTTTCAATGACCACGGTTTTGCGTCATTGTAGTATGTGCGTGAATCATTCGGGGTCCGAATTTCGTGGAATTGATAGGCTTCGTTTTATGTCTTTACTGGAAGGATACACAATAACATCTGCTTTATGTTCCATGCAATGATATTCATCTAATACGTTAGGAAACAGTGTTGTGTGAATTGTTTAGGTACAGAAATATCTGTAACGTTTTCAACATCTCACAAAAAATTACCATTTATTGATATCAGCGTGGCACCAAATAACGACCCATTATGACTATTCCGTCAAGCGTACCTACACATCTTTCTCAGATACTGCCCCCCCCCCCGATTACTAAAAGTACGAGCATGAAAAGACTATGGGCTTGGTCTATCATCCCTAGCTGTTCCTTAAGAAAACTTTTGGACATTAGCGCACTAACGGCTTATCGCACTAGCTCTAATTATTTACATCAAGTTAGTAGTTCAGTCACAGCTAGTCATCAGGGTGAAAATATCACGGCAATTTTATTTTGCCTCACTGCTGTTGAGATTAACTAGTATATTAGCACATATACCCAGGGAATGTTATCTGCCCATATATGCTGTAGACAGGATAACCTCGCTGCTTCCTCCTCTATAATTTTCTAAGCCATATAAAACATCTCATCATCAGTCTCATGATCCCATTCAAGTTGTCTGGCTCAGATTTCCTACATGTAATTTGAACATTCAGACCGGCAGACACCCTGGCTCCACGTACACAGATACATGTTTTACAACCTAATCAAATTAGTTGCGCCACTTTTCTGTATAAAGGACTCTACGAGACCTAGACATTTTCTGTATGCTGTTCGTGACATCATATAAACCGCTGATGTGTAGATGTCTGAGTGCTATCTCATACTTTTAAACCCGTGCTTTGAAATACACCGGATCCAGCCTTGCTCACTCTGTAATATTACGATGTTTCCAGATTGCTACAAAGATTACATGACGTTGACGTTCTTGTGAGCTTAAGGTGCTGAAAAGTGAGGTCTTACTTGGATTAGAGGTGATGTGGAAAATAGTACCTTGACCGACATAGAGATTTTTGGGCGACGATAGATGTTATTCAAATTAAAACATTGGATGCCACGTTTGTTTGATGCAAACTGCATCATAACTACTATGAGCAGAATCAGGGCGTTCAAAATATACATACTCAATGATGTGTCTGAAATGGGGTACAGATTTTAACGTCATTAACACTCCCCTAGCGCTGATGGCTCTGTTCTTTACGAGACTGCTTGCTAAATTTAAGGAATAGTCAGTTGGGCAGCTTCAAGTTAGAATGTTAAAAAATTTTCGTCCCAATTTTCCTCCAAATTATATACTTGTCTAATAATCTAAAGATATCTCAGACTGGTGTAGATACAGTTGGGCCACTTTCATGCTGCTGCTTCTACGTCCACACAGGTGACAAGCGGTATTATTACTACTACTCTGCAAACGCTTCAGCAATATCAGATGCAATTGTTAATGTTTCAGTCGCTTCACACCATTAAAGCTGTAAGGAAATAGTTCTCAATTTTCCAGCCAATCGAGTATCAAATTGGGTCTGGTTTCTCATTACACAGCGTACCGCAATTCGTTACAAAATTGATATTGACCAGAACCTTTACGTGTTGTTCATTCAAAAACATCATCGGTGGGTCTTTGATATATCTCTACCTACATGTAGTCTCACATATTTCTTGCTCGTTTGTCAAATCAGCTACATTATAACAGGTCCAGTACTAGTGTGCTTTTTGTGTGGCTAAGTGAGGATAATTGTACTCTGTAGACTAGAGCAATTGTTAATTAGAGCACAGTCACAAATGCTGTACTCTGAACATCAACAACTCATCATTGTACTGATGAGGTCATGCTCTATTGTACAGAGACTGACCCCCAATGTCTTCTAACTACAGCTTATTTAATACCAATTCCCCTCTCCCATTGAGGTTCATAAAATCGTAAATAACGACAGGAACATTACCTCGTAATCACCATTAAAATCTGCGATGTAGATTAAGTTATGAAATGTAATCTTCAGCCAGGTACCCAAATAGCAAGTCTACAAATGAAATGCTCGATCAGGCCCAAGAACAGTTCTTCTCCCTTCTCTTCAGTTTGGAAGCCAAGGCGCTTCTTGCCCTGCAATTAGCGTGTGCTCTAGGCTGAAATAATTCTAGGTCCATCAATAATTTAAAAGTGAAGGCCGCCTCAGGCAGATAATGGCCTTGAATATAAGATTCAATATACATATTGTTGTGACGAAAGTAAAAAAAAACAGCCATAGTTATTTATTATTATCAGCGTTATACTGGTATTTTTAAATACCCAAGAGACAGATCCTGACACTACATTAAAACGTACGCGTGTGCTTTTAGCACTGTTAGTAATCCCAACTAGCCCTTGGCATTTTAGCAGAACATCCCAACTCAACGGGATTCCTTCTTGTGTGCTAGCTATAGTAGTAACGCAACCTCCCACAGGCATCAGCGGCCGCCTCTTCTAGGCTACGTTTCGTACTGACTCGTTTAAAGCTG
Organism: Branchiostoma belcheri; assembly: GCF_001625305.1. Lineage (NCBI taxonomy): Eukaryota > Metazoa > Chordata > Leptocardii > Amphioxiformes > Branchiostomatidae > Branchiostoma > Branchiostoma belcheri. Next base: position 334,609 of record NW_017804131.1, read on the forward strand.
AAACTTCTCTTCCAGTTATTTACAACCATTTTACACGGCCAATTTCTGTGTTTTGTCCAAAGAATTGAAGCCAGCGGACTTTGACACCAGCTTGTCTCAAAGAAGGTGAAAAATAGAAATATCAGTAATAACCAACAGTCAGTCATCCAGCTAGATGTGCAGCAACCGAAACCTAACAAAGTACCCCTGTTCGTAAGATAAAACTTCTCTCTGAATGTATGCATTTCCCCATTCTCTAACAGCCGTGGTGAAGAATATTCTTGCACAGCCATGAGAATGACTACGCCCCCGATCTTCACGGTACAGTAGTAATGAGTTTTGAGAATGAAAGGTCGGATGGTCAGACTCTAATGACTCCAGAGATGAACTGCTAGGATTAAAGGTTTCTTGAACTGCTTTTTACGGCAAACAGCCTGACTGAAGGCATTAGTTAATGTATGGGACCTTACTCAACACGTCTTTAAACGATGGCAGCGGGCCAAGGTCGCACAAAAAAGCATTGTAAGCTAAAGAAGACGGAAAACTTTCCGGTGGAAACATTACTCATATCCGCGTCCTACACATAAAGGTGAACAAGAATGGATGTGGGGAAACATAGATGACAGAGGTGGGCACGGGTGAATTGGAATAGATGAGGATGAAGAAGGTTGTGTGAGGGTATGTAAAGTGAGGGTGTGGATCATGGAGAATTACGAAGCTACAACAATGTCCTCATTACTCTATACACCATAAAACTTAAGTTCACACATACTTCATGTTGAAAAAAGGTAGACACAACCGCATTCCTTTGCATCAAAAAGTTTGAACGTGAGTGCCATTTACTATACACTGTACCTCATATAATAACGAGAAAACTATGCTCAATTATGCTTATGCTTCAATTAGATATAATATGTACAAGATAGGTTCCCTACTTTTAGAGATCTAGATATCAAAGAAAAATTCATATTTCCCACGCAAGATAAACCGTTATTATCAGCTAAATGTGTTCTTACACTTACATTTGTTTCAAGAAGCAAGATGAAGTTGAATTTGCACATATTAGTGCACTATAGATATACTATGATACCAAACTTGTATCACTGTTATTGTACATGACGCTATCACCGTGACCCGTTCTTATCTTGTAATAAGGGCATACATGTACAATTAAGGTCTTTCATTCATTCATTTATAGATTCATTCATTTATGCATCCATGCATTCATTCATACTATGAGTAAGATCAGACACATGCATCTAGTCAATATAGCACATCATTGTACAGAGCAAAAGCACGCCGTTTATGAACTGAGTTCTAACATCTTTATGCATTGGCTAGAATAGATCATGAGGTGAACTTTAGATGTGTATTTCAATGTTAAACATTTATAACGTCAGCCCTCGCCGTGGCTGCAGGTGGCACACTTGTTCCCACCGGTGGCATTTAGATGTGCTGAAAAATCACTCAGCAGGTCCAACACCTGTAAACATCAGACAGTCGGAAACTCCTGGGATCACCAACAACCCATTATGATATCAATAACGCTATGTCATTGGTACGCGGTGTGGTTGTTAATGTGCCTAATGTAGGCAAACGGAATTACATGGCTGATTTACCGTGCAATCTGCCGATCCAGGCGTGAGATTGGACGTATCATCATTTGATTCATGTAATAGTTACCAGAATAGGTATTCTCTTTATTCTCTTTATTCCGTTACCCTTTAGCCAAAGGGCTAATCGTCCAGGGCTCATTAACAATCATACATACAACAAATAACATAGTACAAACACACACATATAGCACAAAAAGAGATTTACACTATATTCAAATGAAGGAACCTAATATACAAACTAATCATAGAAATCACACTGTACGAGCAGTTGGCGGATAGCTTTAGGAAAGTTAGGTGTACTGTTAAGGAAAACTGCAACATGTCTTGGCATTATTAGTTGCACTCCACTTAACTATTTTAGTTCTGTCACATTATCGATGCTCAGTGGAAAAGGGGGTCACCTTCTAAAAGTCGATTGGTCCTGCCCCTGAGTTAGTCATCTCTCTAACGACTAATGACACTGGAGGTAAAACTCTGCTCCAAGAGGATTAGACCGTGCCATATATGTTTGAAGTGACCGCTTAACGGGTCAGTTACGAGTTAATCCGAGATTGAACGGGTTAATCGAAAACTTTAAGGTCCAAAGCAGACGGCAATCGATTGCTTTTCCTGTCGATAAATTCTAACAAACCGGGAGCCGTTTGGGTGTCAACACGTATTGATTAATATCTCTTCAAAGGAATCTCTCGCAGTGGAACAAGCATGTATTTATCTATGCCAATCTATACAAAAGTAAAATGGGTCAACATGAGACTTTTGTGTCAAACAATTATCTCTGATCAATTGGTAATTATACACATCAAAGACTTCGATGTGAGATCAGCTATACGTAAGCTTAAAGTTTGCTCACATACATTAGAAATAGAAAAGAGTAGATACAAATAATTGTCTTTTAACGACAGAATATGTACATATTTTATAGAAAATGCAGTGGGGGACGAAATGCGCTTTATTTGACATTGCCCTCATTTATATAGCACCGAATGTGATAAGTTATTTGCAAAAACTGCATTTCTGCAATCAACATCTCTAAATTCATACAGCTTGCAAAGTGTTGGGCATTGCATACTCCACTGCACACTAAAAATCATACCTAACAATAAATATATCCAAAGTAGCATTTGCATTACTTATTATCATTTTTACTGTCTATTTTGTTATCATGTTCTTGATATTTGCCCTCGGGCATGAATATACAATAAACTTTCTATTATAAGGTTAATGATCTTTTTTCTGTAATTCTAGGTGGCCTATTTGGATCTTCCACAGCGGACTGGGTGGCAGAACTTGCTTTGAACGTTGCCATAGAAATGGTGAACACCAATCCAGAGTTGCTTCCCAACGTCACAATCAGTGCCGTGCTCAACAGAACTCAGCATTACCTAACAACGTTCAGAAACATACAGAACAGTAAGTACAGACCTATCATTATCATTGTCTATACAATAAACTGGTGGACGTGCCAATTACTACCTACCTACCTAGTCCCATGACCGACACTGGTCGTCGGGGGGGGGGGGAGCTTAAGACAGACCCTGTAGAGGTGCTGTCAGCTCTTCCTGTCTTGGGCTGCCGTCACAAATTACTACTACTAGAAAAGAACAAGGAATAGTCATACCTATAAGTACTAGAGTTATCAACGGAAGATTGAGGTGTTCAAAACTCATTCTTTCCAAGAACTACCGCAGAGTGAAAAACTATCACAGATACAAATACTACACTGTGCAACACTCACACTCACTCACTATCCAGCTGAACAGAAATCAATCAGACCAAGAGGGTTGTTACATTTTACTATCTCTGGTACATTCTACAGCCTAAAAAGCGATATTTGTGGTCCTCCTTTCTACAGAATTCAGAATATTGACTGCCCTAAAGATGTCCGTTTTCGATTGAGACCACTTTCGATTGGATCAAGTTACCAAACATAATTTATATTTCAGCTGAATGTAAGTAAGCTGTCGACCAAAGGTGATCCTAAGTTGCCATATATGTGTTGTTAATAGAATGTATGCCTATAGTGACAACATCTATAAATACCACATTTTCCTTGCTTTCTTAGCTTACGTCTGACTCCATTTCTCCATGTCAGTTGCCACAGAAATATAACAAAGTCGATGGTTCAATGCACTCAAATCACTATCATCATACAGGCTGTGTGACCAATCAATATATACGGCAGACGCTTCTGAATAATAGCTTTGTGTGACCTTTGTTGGCAGGGAAAATGTTTGACTTTGACTTTGTGTTGCGTAAGCACCTTAGCGCTGACCGCTGGCCTTGGTCACGCATTACTTTGGAAGATTAACGCTGTGTATATGGTAATACATCGGAAATGTTTGACCTTTTAGCAAAATGTCAGCACATCCTTTCGAATGTGTTTAAGCTTCAAACCTTTGTGTGCTTCATTTATCCGTTTAATGTAGTGAATAAGTACCTGTATTATCTTCAATCTGCTGCCGCATTATAGAAATACTCTACTCACGGTTCAATCATTCCAACGATTTATCCATTAAATCCTTTAAAATCAAATGTTTTATGGGACCAAAAAATGAAAGGTTCTTGACTTCATGCGTATTATATATACATGCTTGATAATTGGTTGTTGACCCATTTTGGGGTGGGGATTTAAAAGCTCGTATTCGTGTCTATCCATTGGTTACGCCGCATGTTCGTGGCAGACTGGGAGCCCATACATTTTATTTTATTTTCCGTCATTTTTATACAGGGTAACCCAATTCAGTGATGACACTGCTTTTCAACGGGGCCCTGTATTACACAGCACAGTACAACAATCACATACAAATAATAACATTAGCATACAAAAATTATACAATAAATAATTATAATGGCAATGATAATAACGAAAATAATAAATAAATTATAATGGCAATGATAATAACGAAAACACAGTAATTAACCAATAACAGTAATAAATAGTAATAATAACAAAAAATACATCATTGTCCAGTCCAGTCATTGTCATTGTCCAGTCCTATATGTTGGCATGGAGGGGTCAGAGGTCAGGCCAATTCTTACATTTCATTTTAAAAATGGACATGGACGGACAGGTCTTAATAGCAGTTGGCAGCCTGTTCCAGAGGGCAGGGCCTCTGTAGGAGAATTTGCGCTTTCCACATTCAAGGCGAACAAGCGGCAGTTTCAAAGATAGGTTCTGGCTGTGTCTGGTGGGGTATCTGTGGGATTCAAAAGCCATCTGGAAGTTATCTATGTAGTCTGGGAGTTCATTGTTGACTGCCTTGTACATTGATTGTAGCAGGTGCAAG
>NW_017804131.1:339510-342864 GCF_001625305.1 Branchiostoma belcheri
ACGAGTTAATCCGAGATTGAACGGGTTAATCGAAACTTTAAGGTCCAAAGCAGACGGCAATCGATTGCTTTTCCTGTCGATAAATCCTAACAAACCTGGAGCCGTTTGGGTGTCAACACGTATTGATTAATATCTCTTCAAAGGAATCTCTCGCAGTGGAACAAGCATGTATTTATCTATGCCAATCTATACAAAAGTAAAATGGGTCAACATGAGACTTTTTGTGTCAAACAATTATCTCTGATCAATTGGTAATTATACACATCAAAGACTTCGATGTGAGATCAGCTATATGTAAGCTTGAAGTTAGCGCACATACATTAGAAATAGAAAAGGATAGATACAAATAATTGTCTTTTAACGACAGAATATGTAAATATTTTACAGAAAATGCAGTGGGGGACGAAATGCGCTTTATTTGACATTGCCCTCATTTATATAGCACCGAATGTGATAAGTTATTTGCAAAAACTGCATTTCTATCAACATCTCTAAATTCATACAGCTTGCAAAGTGTTGGGCATTTCATACTCTACTGTACACTAAAAATCAAACCTAACAATAGATATATCCAAAGTAGCATTAGCATTACTTATTATCATTTTTACTGTCTATTCTGTTATCATGTTCTTGATATTTGCCCTCGGGCATGAATATGCAATAAACTTTCTATTATAAGGTTAATGATCCTTTTTCTGTAATTCTAGGTGGCCTATTTGGATCTTCCACAGCGGACTGGGTGGCAGAACTTGCCTTGAACGTTGCCATAGAAATGGTGAACACCAATCCAGAGTTGCTTCCCAACGTCACAATCAGTGCCGTGCTCAACAGAACTCAGCATTACCTAACAACGTTCAGAAACATACAGAACAGTAAGTACAGACCTACCATTATCATTATCTATACAATAAACTGGTGGACGTCCCAATTACTACCTACCTACCTAGTCCCATGACCGACACTGGTCGTCGGGGGGGACAAGCTTAGACAGACCCTGTAGTAGAGGTGTTGCCAGCTCTTCCTGTCTTGGGCTGCTGTCACAAATTACTACTACTAGAAAAGAACAAGGAATAGTCATGCCTATAGGTATAAGTACTAGAGTTATCAACGAAAGATCGAGGTGTTCAAAACTCATTCTTTCCAAGAACTACCGCAGAGTGAAAAACTATCACAGATACAAATACTACACTGTGCAACACTCACACTCACTCACTATCCAGCTGAACAGAAATCAATCAGACCAACAGGGTTGTTACATTTTACTATCTCTGGTACATTCTACAGCCTAAAAAGCGATATTTGTGGTCCTCCTTTCTACAGAATTCAGAATATTGACTGCCCTAAAGATGTCCGTTTTCGATTGAGACCACTTTCGATTGGATCAAGTTACCAAACATAATTTATATTTCAGCTGAATGTAAGTAAGCTGCCGACCAAAGGTGATCCCAAGTTGCCATATATGTGTTGTTAATAGAATGTATGCCTATAGTGACAACATCTATAAATACCACATTTTCCTTGCTTTCTTAGCTTACGTCTGACTCCATTTCTCCATGTCAGTTGCCACAGAAATATAACAAAGTCGGTGGTTCAATGCACTCAAATCACTATCATCATACAGACTGTGAGAGCATGCAATCAATATATACGGCAGACGCTCTGAATAATAGCTTTGTGTGACCTTTGTTGGCAGGGAAAATGTTTGACTTTGACTTTGTGTTGCGTAAGCACCTTAGCGCTGACCGCTGGCCTTGGTCACGCATTACTTTGGAAGATTAACGCTGTGTATATGGTAATACATCGGAAATGTTTGACCTTTTAGCAAAATGTCAGCACATCCTTTCGAATGTGTTTAAGCTTCAAACCTTTGTGTGCTTCATTTATCCGTTTAATGTAGTGAATAAGTACCTGTATTATCTTCAATCTGCTGCCGCATTATGGAAATACTCTACTCACGGTTCCGAATCATTCCAACGATTTATCCATTAAATCCTTTAAAATAAAACGTCTTATGGGACCAAAAAATGAAAGGTTCTTGACTTTCTGTGACTTCACAAGTATTACGTATACATGCTTGATAATTGGTTGTTGACCCATTTTGGGGTGGGGATTTAAAAGCTCGTATTCGTGTCTATCCATTGGTTACGCCGCATGTTCGTGGCAGACTGGAAGCCCATACATTTGACACCGGGTCAGATGGTAATGCATAGACTCAAAATGGTGTACTTAACTAGTTGAATCCCGGCGCTACAACCATTAAGAAGTTTATGTACAGTATAATACGAAAGCTTACAGACACTGCCTTTATAGACACAGTGAATAAGGTATAATATCATACGCACTAATGGAGCCCAAAGAACGCTTGTCAAATTCATGAAAAGAAGCTCCTGTGATGATATAGAATAGGAGAAACTTTGGTCAAGCCGAAGTCATTCCATGCGCTCATCGTCATATCTCAAGCGTAAGAGGAGCAAACGGGCCGTGGCATCATTCGTTCTACCTCTCCTCCTCTTTCATCTGTCACCACAACCAGTGGCGTTGGTGGTTTATCACGTCGCCACCGGAGCATGAGGACAATTAACAACCCGGCCCGGAGCACTTCGTACTAATCTCCCTAAATAAAGAACATCGTCCCCGTCCGGTTGGAAAGCGAGCACCCTTGAGTAAGCTTTATATTAACTCCGACCTCGACGGAATAGCGGGTTTATCACTGCCAGGTGAACGAAAGGCAGCAATCATTTCCACCTTTTGGTAGAGGCAACGCGGTGTTCTCAACTCGAAGAAGCAGTTTCAAAGAGTTTTGCAACTTTTAATAAAAAATATACGACAATGTCAAGGACTTTTGCTAATTTACTGAAAATTTATATAATTTTTTAAGTTGAGACCGTCACAGATTAGGCAGAACTAGAATATAGTACGTACTACGTAAATTGGACAGTTAGAATATGCCTTGTATATGTCGGTGTGTCAATATAGCTTTCCACATTGGCTCACTACTGTGTATTCAGGAGGCTGATTCTATCAGCATTCTCTATTCCTGCCAGTTGCTCGGCAGATTAGTGGGAAGATTGCCACAGACCGAATGATGTGCCGATTTGATTAACGCGACGACCCCTGACGTGCTCCAATCGAGCTGGACGACCTTGCCTTGCTTCCAGCACATTCCAACATGCCCCTCCTACCAGGGAACCAGCCAAAACCTCACAAATATTTCGATACAAACCAAAAAATCTTTGCATAAATAAGTCGTCAAATGTTATTCGACAAGATAAGAATTGAGCTACATGTCCAGGTAGCCGTATACTTGATAACGTTGTAAAGTAGTTTGCAGTTTGAGTAAAGCAGTTGATTTTA
>NW_017804131.1:342884-444756 GCF_001625305.1 Branchiostoma belcheri
AACATGATGTGTATAACGTAAACGAAGGATAATTCTCACTGCCCGGTTCTGGTACTTTTGCAATTTGTCAGACAAGCATTTACCACAGTTTCCCCATATCACATCGCAGTAGTCTATTTTAGGTAGGACTATACAGTTAAACAACATTATAAGAGTGTGTTGGGGCAGACATGGGATGAGGCGTCGTATGACTCCCAGTCTGGAAGAGACCGCATTACACAACTTGTCAATGTGAACTTGCCATGTTAAGCTGGAGTCAAGCCAAACGCCAAGGTACTTATAACTGGAAACAACTTCCAAAATGGTGCCAGAAAGGATAACTGACAATTGTTCTGTAACTGACATTTGACACCGGGTCAGATGGTAATGCATAGACTCAAAATGGTGTACTTAACTAGTTGAATCCCGGCGCTACAACCATTACGAAGTTTATGTACAGTATAATACGGAAGCTTACAGACACTGCCTTTATAGACACAGTGAATAAGGTATAATACGAGTATCATACGCACTAATGGAGCCCAAAGAACGCTTGTCAAATTCATGAAAAGAAGCTTCTGTGATGATATAGAATAGTAGAAACTTTGGTCAAGCCGAAGTCATTCCACGCGCTCATCCTCATATCTCAAGCGTAAGAAGAGCAAACGGGCCGTGGCATCATTCGTTCTACCTCTCCTCCTCTTTCATCTGTCACCACAACCAGTGGCGTTGGTGGTTTATCACGTCGCCACCGGAGCATGAGGACAATTAACAACCCGGCTCGGAGCACTTCGTACAAATCTCCCTAAATAATGAACATCGTCCCCGTCCGGTTGGAAAGCGAGCACCCTTGAGTAAGCTTTATATTAACTCCGACCTCGACGAAGTAGCGGGTTTATCACTGCCAGGTGAACGAAAGGCAGCAATCATTTCCACCTTTTGGTAGAGGCAACGCGGTGTTCTCAACTCGAAGAAGCAGTTTCAAAGAGTTTTGCAACTTTTAATAAAAAATATACGACACTGTCAAGGACTTTTGCTGATTTACTGAAAATTTATATAATTTTTTTAAGTTAAGACCGTCACAGATTAGGCAGAACTAAAATATAGCTACTAGATTAGGCAGAACTAGAATATAGTAAATTGAACAGTTAGAATATGCCTTGTTTATGTCGATGTGTCAATATAGCGTTCAACATTGGCTCACTACTGTGTATTCAGGAGGCTGATTCTATCAGCATTCTCTATCCCTGCCAGTTGCTCGGCAGATTAGTGGGAAGATTGCCACAGACCGAATGATGTGCCGATTTGATTAACGCGACGACCCCTGACGTGCTCCAATCGGGCTGGACGACCTTGCCTTGCTTCCAGCACATTCCAACATGCCCCTCCTACCAGGGAACCAGCCAAAACCTCACAAATTTTTCGATACAAACCAAAAAAATCCTTTGCATAAAGAAGTCGTCAAATGTTATTCGACAAGATAAGAATTGAGCTACATGTCCAGGTAGCCGTATACTTGATAACGTTGTAAAGTAGTTTGCAGTTTGAGTAAAGCAGTTGATTTTATGTCTAGCCATTAGCCATAAATGGATAACGACGGGGTTTCGGGTAAACGTGAAGCGACGTTATTATGTAACAAAATTTTACCGACTCTAACACTTATTTTCAACCACAAAAACACCATTTTACCTATATAATAAAAGTACATTATCGACATGTAGTAATTAATTATGATGTAGATAGCTGCCCTGTATTTCATATCTACATGTAACAAGAAATGACAGGACCATCATGTTACATGGTTACATTAACTGATTCATCCTGGAATCAGTATATGCCTGATCCCTAAAAGCACCTTGTCCATCATGGTAATAGTGCCAGACACACCGTCGTCTTGTAAACGACTGGAACAGGTTGCTTGTCGGATTTGGAGCTGTATCGCACATTTTACGTGCCACTAGTCTGACACTGTGGTGCATTCTTAGAGCTCTAGATAGGGAATCTAATATGCAAGTTTGCTCACGACATGTTTAGCATTCGATGCACGCCACTAAGAAGATAAACACACAGGTTGTGGCCAATTTACTCTTATTAATACTGGGAACCATCTTACTGTCTACTGACATTTGATACTACAGTGATAAATGTTCTAACTATAAAAACACTTCTTACGTTTGCTGTTCAACAACCTCTGACTAAGGTACAATGCCAATAGATCAAACTCTAGCTAATAAATCTCATCAGTATCTTTGCAGGCCAGCTACCTTGGAATGTTCTAGAAATTGCAAACGTGTAGATTTTGTGCATTGAGTATATAGTAAGTTTGTAAATCTAAAATATGTAGCTGGTAATGTCATTACAGACTCAAGTACTTGACAATGAACGTACCAGTATACGTCAGGGCGTGATGAGCTTTGCTACTTTTCTTCGTCCACATTGACTAAGATTGCCTGTTGTTGCTGTGCAGCTTGCTATCAGGCAACACAAGGAATCGTAGCCGTCATTGGACCAGCTACCACCACATCAGTCAAAGCAGTTCATCCGGTCTGCGCAGGACTGCAGGTTTTCAATATGTTTTTTGATCTTCAAGTTTGTATACCAAGTCGAATGGATTAGGAAGTGTCTACCAAGTCGAATGGGTTAGCGAGTGACTGGTGTTTTGAAAGTAACAATATGTTAAGTCAGCGTACTGAAATTCTTACTAGAACAGCATTGTGCTAAATGGCTGGATTCAATATGAAGGCAGGATGAATTTGGATTCAAAGTGAATTCAGGATGGATTCTAATTTTCTAACTATTCATCTATGTTTTTCTCACTGACATTGGCAACAGTGAGCATAAAGCCATTGTGGTATTCGGTATTGTAAATTCAGAAATGCAATGTAGGTTCCACTTTGTTTTCCCTCCCAAGAGTACAACACACATGATTGTGAGCTGAGCTGCTTCTGTTTGTTGTTCACTCCTAGATCCCACATATAGCCCCCTGGGCCACAGACCCTACCCTGACAGACAACATCAACCAGTACCCATACTTAGTCAAGATGATGCCTCCTGACAGCATGCAGAGCAAAGCCATCGCAGCTTTTGCAGAAAAATACAACTGGAACAGATTAGCATTGTTTACTTCAACAAGCGACTACGGTAAGTAGTACCAGCCTTGTTATAATTGAATGAAAATTTTATGAAAAAATGTTTTGGTTGGTTTTGCAAGTCAATTTGTCTTAGCTTAATATGATCATAATGCATGCCAATGGGAGCGAACTTTCACGACAAAATTAGAGGAAAGCATCTAGTAGCTAGTTAGAATACAAATAAATTTCATTGTGCTCCCTGTCTCACATGCCAAAAATTGCCATGTAGATTATTTACGCAGAGAAGACCATTGTCATACCAAGTCGCATTCTGGACACCAATATAAAAAGCAGAGAAGTTGCTACATAGAATACAAATATATTAATGTGTGCTTCTTGTCGTACCTTATAATTGTCAGGTACACAATTATGTATGACAGACCATCGACAGGGGCTTATTAGATAAAGACAGTCTGATGCAATCTGACCATATCAGCTGTGCTCCCTGCCCTCCTAAACCTCACCTATTCGATCTGATTATGTGATTGGAATTAAATTGGATCAAAAACCTATCAAAGCTCTGTGACAACGATCGGATCAGTGCCTGTGGCTGCGCCTAAGCTGCCACCTTTCCGGCGACAGGAGAGGCATTGGAACGTAAAGGGCAAGTCGCATCTGTTCTATGAAGTTCATACTAGAGTTTGATCTTGAAAGTTTATCTAAGGGGAGTATGCAAATGTGGCATTTACTGACATTGTCATGACTATTCATGAGAAGACTCAGTAAAACGTCCGGCGTTCACAATCGGGGTGTCAATCTGACTTTATCGACTGAAGACAAGGGGATTTATGGTCGGATTAACGCGGTATTAAGGTCGGCGTCGGCGACAGACGCGCGGAGATGCTTCGATTTCTGTGAAGTACATGAAAGTTAGGTCACAGATATCAAAAGAAAAGTTTCGTCTTTGGAGTTTACTTGGCGGATAACAAGGTTGATGTTAGTTACTTGCTATAACTGAAAAACGAGCGGTGCAGTTAAGTTTGACACTGAAATGTGTTTACAGGAATTGGAAAACGAATTGTGCAGTTTGACATAGAAATGTGTTTACAGGATTACAAAACGAATGATGCAGTTTGACATACAATTGTGTTTACAGGAATTAACGGCGTGCGGGAGTTTCAGAAGATCGCTGCTCAGAGGGATTGGACAATAGTTTCCTCCGAACAGTACAACCCGATTGACAAGCCAGAAGAGCTCAACGTAGAGCCCCAGCTGCGAAGTATACGAGATAAAGGTAAGTAAATGTGCCGCAGTTCTTCTGGGAGGTAATTAGAGTGGTATGAGAAAGGGAAGTTCACTTTGAAATTGAACGCTGACATACTGTATATCTGTTTGTAAACTAAGAGTTGGGACCAATTACAAGAAAACATGGTTTTTATTATAGCTACGGGATATGATTAGGTGCTGAAACGACCCAGTGTGGAGCCATCTAACAAACATAATGCCCCCATGACGTCAATGAGTGGACATTAGTCAGGTTCTAGTGGAAGAAAAGGTTTATTGGAGAATATTTACCATACACTTTTAATTATTTAACAACTTTACTAGAAGAATACTTTATCTAACATGGGTACAAAACCTATTTAACACCCTCACGTTTTGAAACCAGGCTATACTTCACCGTCTTGCGAACTTTTGTTCACACTCAAACAAGAATGCAAAGACTTTGTAGGTAGTAAGAGCTTGATGTAAGTCTACCACGGGTGTACTTCATACTTCAGAGTAACAAAGAACCGGGTATACCTAGTGCCTGTTATGTTTTACGTTATGGAGGAACTTATAGACCTAATGGCACAGAAGGGGGGGCTGTTATCACCAGGTAAGATGAAAAACAACGTGGTTTCATTCATTTTTATGACTACTTGGCAAATTGTAAAGAAAAGTATGTAGCTTGTTCTTACCTCGTCTACATTAATGATATAGATCACAGAGACTTTCACATACACGTACATCACGTATACTTTCAAACATTATGTAGTTCAATATCTTTTGTACGTATTTACATCTCCAAATATAACTACAGACAAAGGACATTGTACCTAAGATCAAGTGAATGTGATCCAAAAAGTTGTACTTGACAGTTATAGAAGCTTGTAATTGTACTTCACGGTTAATTGTAATATTTTCATTATATTGCACTTATCATACAGGTAGTGATGAAATTTGTTTTCAGGAGTTCGGGTTGTAATATTGAACGGACTTGCGGAACATGCACGTGTCATTTTGAAGCAAGCCAAGGCCCTAGGCATGACCGGACATGGTTGGGCCTGGGTCGTCACGGATGGAATCACCTCAATAGTATGTATTTCTCTTAAACGTTAGTCCCTAGCAAGTGCTTTTCCTATGATTAGGATCATTATAGGATTATATTTATTATGTTTACCGAAGGGAAAATTGTTTTCGCTACGTTTTCTGTACTTCCGTTCCAAACACTGACCATTGACCTGGCCAATGACCTAATTTGTTGACGTCTCTTGCCATGGTAACTGGTGTTGGGTTACAAAATGTTGCAATTTTATTGTAGGAGGGATTTAGACTCCTGGCTGACCATATATATTAATTTATTTGAGTAGAAATTCACAGAGCAGACCATATGCGAAGGTAAAAATTATGCATTTGCTTTGCAAATGTTACCTTTCTAGTTCCATATTCTTTTTCCTTTTTACAAACAAGTTAGACACACTGAGAAGAAATTGTTTTCTATAGCCAACTCCCTTCGCATATTACAAATGCTATCCGCTCATTCTAAAACTAGTCACATTCCATTGTAAGCCTTTTCCAGTAGTGAGCGTTAGTTAGGATTAGTTTGTAGACAATAAAACGACATGCAGGGTTGAACTTTATGCGCTTATAATTCCTCGTTTACACATGGGGAGAACAAAAAAAGCAGGGCGTCTGGAGGTTGCTCACTGGGGGTTTGAGAGAATTTATTTCTACTTCAAACATACATTGACAGGGAAATACACACATATACATGTCCATATGCCCTGAATTGCGTAAGCTTGTTACAAAACAATTGTACATACCATATGTGCTGACTGTCCTAACCAAAATACATATAGTAACAAACGCTAAACCAAGATCCAGGCTCACAGGCTGGTGGTTGGTCTAGGAAATAGAGTTATTGTAAAGTCTGACTGCAGTGTGCAAGAAAGACTGTCTCAGTCGTTCAGTTCTGGCCTTGGGAAGAGTGAACGCACTGTTATTCCTCAGATTCTTGCCAGTGGCTGTGCGTCTTTGGGGGGGCACGAGATCGTGCAGTGGATGATCAGGCTTTAACATGTCCTTAAAGAGTTTGAATAAGAACAGATGACAAAGCTTATTAGCTTATACTGGGGAGGAGATAACAAACTAAACTTATTAGCTTATAATTGGGGTTGAATATTAAGAAAAGATAACAAAGTAATTACCCTTAAACGAAATCTCAAGAATCACCTACTTCTCTTCTCCGAACCCATTTGACATTTTTATTATTTTAAGATAAAGTCCCATTGACTTATTGTATTCTCATTATTTTATAGGTTATATTTATCCACAGTTTCAGGTTTGTATCTTCGTTATGAGTAAGAACGTCATTAACAAATCGCATTTAAAACATTATTAAAATATTGCCGTCCTATCCGCTATTTATCCATCATATCAGTCATATTGCGTTACTTAATAATTATTTGTTCTTATCTAATAACAATCATTATCATATGTTGTTAATATCATTTGTACTATTTATCAATTTCTATTATAATGCATGATACAATTTATGTTACCGGGGGAGGATCGCGGACAGGCAATAACGGCTTTTTATCCCCCCTCCGCATATCTCTTTTTGTTATGTTATGTTTATTTTATTTCTTTGATTACATGCCAATATAAAAAAAGTTACCCAATCATTCCGTACATGCTAGACTCTACGCTGCTATCAGTGGTTTAAAATATCTATAGAAAAGATAATAAATGGTTTGAGATGAGTTTAATTTGATTGCCTGAAGCTTTTCTAATTATAAAACTTGTAAGAGGTGTATAATCACATTTCAATGAAAGAGAACTGAAAAAATGGAGCCTTGCAGACATGTTTGCTAACTTCCGTGTGTATCAAGAGGGAACATAACAAACCCTACAGGAAATAGATCCTCTCTTTCTCTCTTTGCTAAATTGATTTTTTTTATTAACATTCTTATTGGCCACATGTTGCAACTTCAGGGAGTTTTTTTGGCTCAAGGCATGCAGCAATGACTCTTTTTTCTAATCTTTGAACTTATGAAGTATGTACCGACATCAGTCACAAGTACAATGTATATAACGGTCAATATACAGGTAAAAACACACAAGTTACAGGCATTGTTACAAGTTACATTAAGGACTATCCAGATGGTGATTGGAACGAGTTTAATCGTTTAGAGAGGACAAAAAACAAAACCATAAGAAATTGAAATGCAGAAAAACGTTTAACATCCTTTCATGCCATTTATAGATCTTAGCTAATAATTCAGTCAACACTCTGTAAAGCATAGTACTCATAAAACCTGTATAGTATATATATACATATATATATATATATATAGAGAGAGAGAGAGAAAGAGAAGAGAGAGAAGAGAGAGAGAGAAGAGAGAGAGAGAGAACTGCTCATTGTACTCTTTATAACTATATTATAGCATAGCGTAGCACGTACTTGTAGAGGTGTACTGATTCTTAGTGAGTAATTCTATTCAACATTCTTCCAGGCATAGTACCCGTTGAACCTATATTTAGAAGTTTGATAGACCAATATATATCAGCTAGTAATCTTATTATCTGCCATACATTGTATCTCTACAATCATTGTGCAATAAACTTTGACTTTGAATTGACTTTGACTACAGGAGGGCCTTTATGATCCGTGCCAGCCTGTCCCTGACCACCTGCTGGGTATAGTGGGCACCAGGGTGTCTGTGGGAAGAGGGACACATTATAAAGAACTCCTGAGAAGACTCAAACTGGCCAGGTCTCAGGGCACCGGGAACAGTAGAATAGGACGCAACAACTGTGGAGGATTCG
This sequence comes from Branchiostoma belcheri, assembly GCF_001625305.1. NCBI lineage: Eukaryota > Metazoa > Chordata > Leptocardii > Amphioxiformes > Branchiostomatidae > Branchiostoma > Branchiostoma belcheri. Next base: position 351,026 of record NW_017804131.1, read on the forward strand.
TAGACGTAAGTACTACTATAGATTTATGGAATTGCTTTATAACTATAAAGAACAATACGCCAAAAGTAGTTACTCGAGCAAAATCACAAAATCACATCCAGTTACTTCAGTAACTGCTAGCTCTTGCGCGTATCTTATTACCTGGATGTCTAACCTTTATCGACGTATATAGAACAATATGTAGAAAAAAGGCTCTGGCATCAACCTATACCTCCTATCAAATATAAATTCTGTGTTTATGCCATACACCTGTAAGGCGTCATATTATGACACCTCATCTTTCTGAATGGCACCTCTATTTGCAATGGAGTAACTTTGATTAGGGTTTATTCAACATACTTTGTGATATGACCAAAATCGTCTTAATGTTACATAATATAATGCAGCTTTAAAGGTTACAGTTATAGGTGTTAAAGAACAGCTATACGGTTCCCGTACCCAACACTTGAATGGAACTATTTACAGCAGGCTACAGAAACCAGTATTCAATGCTCCATACATAACTACGCCCTTCACTCTTGACCTGCCTAAGATGATATAGAATTCTAAGGACAAATCTATATCTGTTATGACAAAACGTACACCTTTGCTATCAGTTATCCGTCCCTGAGGTACATGTAGCACTTTCTGAAATGGGCGAACCCCTATTCATGCTGACATCCGATTAATCGCCATTCCCCAAGGGTCTTCAAACCAGGTATAAGAAGGCCGGGGCTTTATCAGTTTTGACAATGTCGGTGTTGACAAATTCCGACGCTTCTTCCCAAAGGTTTACGCGTACGCTACTTTCGACTCGGTCATGGCTCTTGCGTACGGCCTGCACGACTTCTTGAGCTCGGGGAGGAATCTGTACGGCCCCGATATGCCATGTAACGTGTGCGAGGGCGCTCCCGGGGCACACCCCTGGGACCAAGGCGCTACCCTCTACCAGTTCATCAAGCAGGTCAGGCCTCAATGGTGTCATTGTCAAAGTAACTTTTAAGCAATTTGATTCTTACTTAACAACGACAGATGTCACAGTTACAGATGGATAAAGCGCACTTGTCTCTGACTCAAAATCCCTAAATACATAAATGTAAGTTTTGTTTCTCAGCATTTCTCAGCTCATCGTCCTACAGCTACCAAGAACTTGCAAACATGTCACAGTTGATTATGTAAAGTTCTGTCTTAATATATGTTACTTTTACTACACTGTCGTTGGTGTAATGAAACATGGTCCCCAACGACCACTTCCATGCATGTCACGTAAGGAAGTTGTCTGACATCCAGACAGCGCGCTGAAAAAATATACTATACAATAACTTCGTATACATGATTGCATATGTCCTACACAGGCCAATGGACCAGGTGCCGTGGCAGACATCAGTTTCAACTCCAGAGCCGCGCCCATGGAGAATCGCTTCGACGTGGTCAACCTCAGAAAGAAGGGAATGGCAAAGGTAAGGAAGAACTTCAAACCTGCTCAAGCTTTCTTCATACCACGTACCAAGCTGACTCCATTACTGAGCCAGCATTTGTGATATCCTGTTCATGATCAATACTATTCATAATTCAGCAAGGCGAAGAAAAAATGTGCATGTTATGAAAAAGTATGAATAACAGGAGTAAGAAGTTTACAGCCTCAAAGCATGTTCGAAAGTTGTATGACAGTTCAGCAGGATACAGATGTGTTGCAGAACCAATGTGTAGAATTATTCATACCTTGGCGCTCTGTTATTATGTTTTCTGCTGTAGAGATTGTCTCACCAGTCCCTTTGATTAAGGAATACCATAAATCACCTGGCTACACGGGCTGAAATATGGGTGTAGAGTGAGATTGGTGAAGGCCAACTGTGTTATCAACTGGTATCCAACGTGGTGGAGCTTGTTAGGGCGTCTTGCTCAATCATCTCGGACCTTTGAAAGCAAAATATACAATTTGTGTATAGCGGGGGGAACACCACGGGAAGTCCCGTAAAAACGCACCGAAACTTTTTGGGGTTTTATTTTGCTACTTCATCTACTTTAAAACTATTCTTTGAAATTATTGTTACGGATGAACTAAAGGATATCAGTATTTCCATCTGGAACGCCGCAGCTACTCAACGAGACAGTCAATGTACAGCTTTTCACTACCAAAACCCAGATGTAACAGTGGGAAAAGGATGTATGTGTACAGGGCCGTGAAACTCTGGAATTTTCTACCAACCGAGGAAAAGACCAGATCTCATATCAAACAATACACTAACATGGTGGTACATTTGGTAAAAGTTCGATAATTACCGCGTAAGGCAGAATGTTCTTTTTTTAATGATTGTCATGTATAGGTAAGACTTCTATGCAACGTGAAATTACTCGAATATTTTTAAGACTGTATCAGTGCATGATAAATGTGATTGTAAATACCTGTTTCTGTACCTGTATGTAATTGGTGTGGGAGCCCTGGAAGATTAGCGTCTTAAGGGGCTAAATGGCATCCCATTAAACTGAAACTTATACTGTGGTCATCGTAACTAAAGAAACCATGTTGAGATACCATTCTCAGAAAACAAATAGCATCAGCATTTTTCTTTCTTTTTGAGGAGAAATAATTCTATTCATTTTTCTCCACTGTGTGATTGATATGATAGCGATATTTCCAACATGTGTGTGCATGCATGTTGCGCCCGACCAAGCATGCAACTCCAAGCATGGATTGTAAACTACTGACAGCAACGTCATCACAGATTCAAAATCCAATCCCATGGACAGTACTAACGCTTACTTATGCACATGTCATGACGCCTGAGATATGCATGGTCACATGTAGCAACTATGTGCATATACGGGTATCTGATATATCATAAGTATGGTAGATGCCTGCAAGCATCTAGCATAAAATACGTTTAAAAAGATATCCCAGCGTGCGAGTAAAACAGGAGGGAATATGCTGTCTTGCAGTCTAGAAATTCGGTAATTCTATTATTTGGACTAAGGGGAATTTCATACATAATCTTCTTTCCCGACAGAAACCATTACCCAGTACCCCAGCTGATGCACGTCATATATAGCATATTGCCTGGCCCCAACGGATCTGCCCAAACTGCCCCTACAGGTCTTTACATCTCCCTGAAGTATATTTTACAGATCAAGTACGTGTGTTATCTTGACAATACATCGCAGTGTGTCATTTACAACAGAGAGATTCACAGCCGCCCGATGGCACTTCATCTGCAGACTTGTCTACTTCTGATGTAATGTGATTTTTTACGGTATGAAAAGTACAAAAGCGGAGCGCCGCCGGCAGCCATTTTGAAACCTCTGATCTCAACTCTGCAGTCCAGAAGCGTAGTTGGCACGGGCATCTTGAAAACTTTAAGAACCTCCTTCAAGCTGCTGTTTTTAAATCAAAGAACGCCAAGCTACATAAAATACCAGCCTTGCAGCTGCGTCCATGATAGTTCCTCTCAAAGGAATTGATAATAGACCACAATATTGAGGTCTTTAGGTCGTAAAGTTCTGCCAACTTTCCCAACAAAGTAAATTTCATGATAATTTGATATGAACTGTTTGAAAAGAGACAACTCGTGCCAAAAGGCAAACTACATAATAGTACATTACTATCGTCACGATTGGTCCTTTGAACAGCCAACAAATTGTGAAAAAAAATTCCAGTGTAAAATTTGGATAATGAACATTACAAAAAGCATTGAATGTGTAAAATTTTAAATCACTTAATGGAATGTAGCCACTCATGACAGAGGTACAGAGCACTAAGACACCCCTAACGTGTCCAAGATAATGTTTTAAAAGTAACCTTTAAAAGGAAAATTTGCTGAACGCCTAAAAGCAAGATGCAGGCTGCAATTCATTACCCTAACACGCCCAGGCAACCTAAGTATTCAAGTCTCGCGCGGAAATCTTATCACTGTGAAAACGGCTAATATAGCTGACATAGTGGCAATTTGTATCACTGAGAGAACTACTCGTCCAGAATTCTTACCAGTTTCGATTCTCTGTTCCTCAGGTCGGGGAATGGTCGGAGGAGGAAGGGCTGAGTCTGGATGAGCACGTAGTGTTCATGGGAGGTACCACGAAGGTTCCAGTGGACAGCTCGTACGATCTGAACAACAAAACGCTCATGGTCACTACCATACTGGTAAGATCTTAGTAAAGCGACTTTTGCATCAGTCTTTGTGTTCGCAACACTGAAACATAATTCTTCATAAACTTCAACTGAATTTTATTCCTGGTGGCGAATACCTGAGAACAAAATAGATGAAAGAATGAATCAATGACTTAATTTTTAACTTTCACAAACCTTGGTAGCTTGTATGATACTTAGCTGTGCTTTCGGAATTCCCCCTTCAAGTATCTATCAGGAACGAGTGACGTTATGAAAAATTGTCATTCTACGCTATCATATTTGATGCGGCACAATCTACTTAGGGAGTCACATTTCTACTTTATGACCAAATAAGTTATCCTTACTGCAAGCAAACCAACAAACCGTCAATGCCTGTAAGAGTCAACAGTGTAAACACCAAGTACTTTAGACCTGCGTTCACAATGTGCAAAACAAATATATGACATTTAGTAATAGACTGTACGTCCACTATGTAGCATATGGCACGATATTATACAGAATCGCCGCACGTATGTAGTGAGGAAAAGTGAATTGCCCAAGTAAGCAGTGAGGTGGGTTAATGTGTGCAAGTAGTGTGATGGATAAGGTATACGCAACTTCTTGGAAATTGCAATTTTGGCACTCTCTCAAGGGCAGGCTGCATATTACATTCTTATTGTGCGCCTACATGTAGGTAATAGGCAAGTCTATTTAGGGAACGACACAGACACAGCTATGAGTTGAAATTAAGAACAAACTGCTCATGACATCTCGTTTACTTCGATTACAAAAGTTGTAAGCTAGATGATTTATTCCAATTACATCTCGTTACATTGTCATGTTTAGATTACTGGTGGTTTAATCATTCTGTGCTGGAATAATGTAAGCCGTCAATTTATTAAGGAGGACCTATTTCCAACATCACATTTGATAAAAAAACAAAGTTAGTTATGTAACGCACATTGTATATATTGAGTGTTACCCAAAATACGTTAATACAAAGTTTGTTGCGAATTCATGTCCGAGGGTTATTTGCAAAGACAAAGGACATAATAAAATAATAAGTGAAAGCTTATTGCAAATCCATGCCCGAGGGCCAACTTCAAGAACATGATACAATAATAAACAGTAAAAATAAAAATAAATTATGCTACCAATGCTAAATTGACAATGATACTGATAAGTTATTGTTGGGTTCGATCTTTTGTGTGTGTAAATAGTAAAATTGACCATAGATACTACTAATACAAGTATTGCCTGTTTATCACAGGAGCGCCCTTTCATCATGATAAGAAGTGACCCGAACCTCCGCGGAAACGACAGGTTTGAGGGCATGTGTATCGATCTGCTGAACGAGCTGCAGAAGTCTCTCAACTTCCAATACAAAATCTACCTGGTGCCGGATGGGAAATTCGGTTCTCAGGATCCCATAACGGGAGAGTGGAATGGTCTTGTGAGAGAACTACTAGATGCGGTGAGTACGATGTCGCGGCGAAGTATGGCAGATTTAATGACATACGACGCCCAAAGGTAACTCAATTCTCTGGATAGATGCCATGCCATAGGACCTTCGGAGGCATTTTGTTGTAAATAGATTACAGAAAACCAATTACATGTATCATGATGCTGCTTCGAGCAGAATGTCGCTATCCCGAATCGACGTACAATCTACGTTGATGCTTCTCATGCGGGTCGTAGTCAATAAGGTCCTTGACTTATATGTAACGTAGATTCTTAAAGTACCATTAGAACATTCTATACTTTTATGATGTTACATATTTGACTGATCTTTGAACCTTTGTCAAAGTCAGTCGAATTTTTTGTTACAAAAATACACTTAACTACACTACCATATCGGGATCAGAGGGGCTTTCCTAAGTTGCAAGTTGTTCCCATTCAGTTACCTTGAAATATCCACTAAAAATATTTGTCACCAGTTTAAACTGCTGAAGAAGTTATCTCCAATGTGTACACAATCCTCATTGACGTAGATGGTCGCTGAAACATACAAGAACGTCCAGTCATCACTAGTAACATAACAGCCGGTGGACGATATAAACTCCCTGGCACTTTTGATCAATTCCTGACATCACGTATCCGTAAATTCTCGTGTGAATAAGGTCCCGTGTCTGTAACCGTAACTATCGCGAGATTACGTTTTGAAGTGATTGGTCATTCATTATCCTAATGAAGGCGACAGTGGTTTCTGAAAATTTGATATCTGTGTAATCTTTGTGTTGGAATAAATTTCAATGTTTTACTATGATTACTGCCAACATAGATGAACCTTCATGATCATAAAAGAACGTGTTTATTCCATAGAAAGCTGACCTGGCAGCCGCGACCCTGACCATCAGCTACGAACGTCTGCAGGTCATATCCTTCACCCAGCCCTACCTGGACCTCGGCATGTCCATACTCATGCGGAGTCAGGACCCCAAGAAAAACCTCTTCGCCTTCCTGGACCCGTTCAGCCCAGACCTGTGGATAGCTTTTGTATTGTCTATGATCGTCGTGTCCTTTGGGGTCTGGTTTTGCAGGTATGATTCTTACGCCTTCCTCATTGCATATAATACTAAAGTTCTGTAAACAAAATCCCATGTAGACTGTGTACACAACGTTACAATATGTCAAATACACACGTCTGCTCCTGCGCGAAACCCGTAATGTATTGTAGCAGAACTTTATCAGAACGTCCCATATTATGTCTAGTATTCGTGCATATAAGGTTAACATTACGCCTGTAGTTTCAAAATGTTATGTTAGAAAAGATATCGTCAGCAACAGGCAAAATTATGATGCAGCGTTGACTAACATCTAACGAAAACCGTGAAAAAAAACAGCATTTCACGCAGTACGTTTTGCCGACGTGCTTGCCAAAGAGTAGGTGGGAGGGGGGGCAATGTAAAACTACTCCTATGACAGTGAACGAGGACCAGCCTTTCGCTAGCTCTCAGAACTACCTTTCTAGTTAGACATTGATGGATTTCGCAATTACACAGGAATCTTCTCCTTCATCAGACAGTCTGCATGCATGTCTTAAAATATGTAGGTCGCTTCAGCGATTCTACAGGCATCTTGGTTCTTGGCTCATCCTCTTCATTGGGAATATAATATTATGTTATTATATTCACCCATCTTTCATGTACATGTTTTATTTACTCAGTTATTGTAAATCATACACTTCTGTCTTTATTCTGTCTATTCCTACCAAAGGTACTTCTATCAAACTAAACATCCAACAAGAGCAATAATCATGCATGTTCCACAGCACCTTCAGTCCCTATGGACACTACGGCGCGCATGCACAACGTACCGACCCACAGGACACGTCCCAAGAAGAGCTGAGTAACAACCTGAACCTGTGGAACTCCTTCTGGTTCGCCTTCTCCTCCTGGATGCAGCAGGTTAGTTTTCATAAGTTCTTTGACTTTTGATCCAACTCAAAGACAGATCACTCATCAAACCATCCACATGGGTCGTCAGGTGGAATCTGACCCACTCACGTTCTATCACGTTGGAATGTAACGGAAAAGTGCTGGTTAAAACTGCCAGGAAGCTGATACCGCCCGCCGGTTGAAATATACGTAGCTACATAAATCTTAGTTTTGTCTTCTCTCCACAAGTGTCTATGGTCAGTTGTAGTCAGTGCATTCAAGTTTGAAATATTGATGGTTAGACCCAAACACTATACACACGCCTGCAGCCAATATTTACAAAATTACGTGATGCAATTAAAACAATTTGGCAGTATTTAATCGATGAGACCAAGCCAAATAATTTCTGAATAAGTTTGGTCCAGGACAAGATAGTAAAGAAGTTTGTGAAGGTCCTTGACCAGATGTGAAAATGTCAACGGCAAAATATAATACCAGTCTAAATCACTACCCGATCGATTAGCCTTGAATGTTTATAAATCACACGTTTCTAGCTACTGGCAGAACATTTTGGAGGCCACCAGAGATGCTTTTACGTCCTATCACAGCATTGTGTGCAATTGCAATTGCAGTAGATAACTGCTCGTAAACACACCGTCCGCAGAAACGAACAAGGTCATCTTTGACAATTTTCACCATTACAAACGTTCTTCCAATCTCGCGGCCTACCAGGGTCAAGCCAGGTCCATCTCTGAGCTGATCCCGACGGTTTCGTACCAATTGGAAGGGCTCGATGTTTTATCCAACAGCTCACCTATGGGCAGTCTGTGGTTATCTATCATCTGGCTGTAGCTGGCAACTAGCTTTACCACTATAGGAGAAAGAGTTGTCAAAAAGTAGAGTTCTGATTCTTTATATGAAACGGTGTTCACTCTTTTTGCCCACTTTGTTTCCCAGAAATAACCTTGCGTTAAGTCTAAAATCTCAATTTAGAGGAATTGTTCCAGTTGAATGGCGTAAGCAGAAATTGAATTTTCTACATCTTAAAACCTATTTTCAAATACATATTGTATGAGTATGAAGCACAAACAAAACGCTGCAGTGTAAGACCATAAGGATTTCTGGCCAGTATAGAATGGCGTTTTCCATGTTTAAGATTAAGTGAACTTCTTGTTCACCATCTGTCCGTATAAAATATTAACCGCTACAAGCCATAGAATACGGTATCTATATAATACGTGTGAAGCGATTGAGTTATGTATAGAGGGATTACTTTCCAATAACTACGGGCACGTTTTGATTTTTATATTGCTGATCCGATTAGTCATACCCACGCGCGTACAACTCGAATAAGTTCATGGTCACTATGCTCCACTTTCCGCATACAAGTAATAATGTTTTCACAATTATGAATAGACACGCTCTGGGTTGCTACTTACTGAAAGGAAATTCATTTTAAAGCTCTAGAGGTAAAAATAATATTTGTGATGGTTAATAGACATGTCTGTTGTTGGGGAACTTTGTACAAACACGTCTATTTATTTCCCCCACTCAAGTTATTGTTCATATCGTTATGACATGAAAAAAAGTTGAACGTGATTGCGCTAAACCAACTGTGCCAGCTGCCGTCACGCTCTAGGTGAAACTAGTATTTTCAGAACGTTATGACTCCATATATCCTGACGAGTTATATCCTACGAGAAAATGAAGTGACTCTTATTGAACATGATCGTTGTAGACAGTAAAGGCTGTAACATAGCTCGTACACGCGAAGCACGTCTCATTGCAACAGTTTCATGACAAAGATTTGGTCGGCTTATAGCAATACCAACCTCACAATACTACCGACTTATTGGGTACAACTGACTGAACTACGAGATACTTTTTTGGGTAGATTCTAAATGTCACCATCGTTCAAGGGTAAGGTAGGGGCACATTCTGGATTATCGCCCCGCCTTCAATATTCTAAGAATAATATTCGCCATTTGGAAGGTTATTACGTTGTGGGTCTTTGATGTTTCAGTCAATCTCGGTGTTGACCCTTGCCACAGGGTCCGGTAGAATTTGCAGAGTTCTCAGGTCAGGTTATACCGGTGAAAAATTACCTCGGCCGTGGCAGTAATGGTTTCGTTATTGATCGGGCTGCCTCGGGCTGCGATTGTTAACATCAGAGAGGAAGGAACGTACTCTTTTGGAATACTCTTCGACGATAAAGATTAAAATCGCCATCTCAAAAGAAACTAGTTTCTCCTACATAAAATGCACGCGTATTCCCCACTAAATCAAACGACAGCAAACAAATAAATCACATTCACCTGTTTCTTAAACCATTCAAGAAGTCGACATTCAAACAATACTGCTAAACATTTGTGAATATGCTCATTGCCGTCTGTAAAAGTACACATTTATATTACTTTTCTTATCGACAGTTTCTTTGAATAGTTGCCATGATTTTATATTTTTCACGAAGAGCTAAACTTTTCAACGTATTGCAGTTATTGCATTGGTCAAGACGTCATTGGGAAATAGCACATGAGTATTTGCATTGGTCAATTGTGTCCGGGTTGATGGATGACATCATCACCGTTGCAGCTTCAATCGATGAGGTGGTAAGATGTTACCCTGCAAGTTCCAATGGAAAATATAGACGTCTTTGTAGTTTAACAAGATTCATCGGGGTTTCCCTAAGAACATGATTATCTGTGAAAGAAAGTGCGCAACGGTTTTATACCGAGGGGTTGGGAATTCATACTTCAAAACTGGCTCACAATCAGATGAGCTTGAGTGGTGGGTAGCTGACCGATTTTTATGCATTGTCTCAGGAGATTTCACATGAAGTATCCCTTCACTACACCTGACCTAGACCTTTGTCTGTGAAGTATGTATGATACACCGCCATAGAGCAGTGAACCTTGGTTTGAAATGAACCACTTTATCTTATCTCAACCAGACAATGATGGATTCAAAAGCAACAGCTTTAAATGCTCTGACAAGAGATTGTGATCACCATTTCCCCCAACTTCTTTAAATCCCAAAGTGTGTAATCATTCTGTTGCGACGTCTCGCTGAGTACAATCCATATGATGCGTATAGATCACTATTAGACCATTATTAAACAATTCATTATTAAATGCTTCATTATCAATTGCATGGTCCATTATTAAAGACAAACAAAAATACATTCTTCAGTTCGAGTGTTATCTCTCTACGTAATACCGGAAAGTCATGCTGAGTGTTCGCTCTTTGCCTTGATATGCCTTGTGATTTGAAAGCTAGCGTAGTGGGCGAGGTAATCGATCAAAGCACTCTTGAAGCCTCCCACGGGGGTGGTAGATAGTCATCTAATGCGTCAAACCACTGAAATTGTAGGTGACTTTGTAAAACTTTTTCTTCTTCAGACGGAGGTCGCACCGAGGTCTGTGTCTGGGCGGATTGTGGGAGGTTTGTGGTGGATGGCAGTCACCGTCATCATCGCCACCTACACAGCTAACCTGGCAGCCTTCTTAACTGTGGCACGTATGAGCAGTGGTAAGGAAAGTACTCAAATCATTTAGTACTGTCAGTGAACCAGTATTACGTAAAGCCCCTGTCACACATTCAGAACCTTCACCAGGCATTGCTCCTGAACACCAGCCGACCAAGATCGACAAAAGTTCGGGAGCATTCTGGCCAGATTTAGGCCACGCCTGCCTTCCTATACCAATGGAAACAAATTTGACTGTTCGAAAAGTTGTGGATGTGCTTTTGTGAGGTGCGCTTACCAATCAAAAATAGTAATGACTACACAATAGTAGTTGACCCTTAGATAAGGATACACAAAGCAATAGTACACGACTAGCATCCTACCTGGAGTGACGAGCACCCTGAATGATCGGCGTATCGTCTCTGCTAGTTGTGGATGTGCCTTGTGAGAGAAAAAAATTACCTCAGACCATTAACAACAGTCTGTACTATCCGTGATTTTCTAGATATTTAATCACACTAGTACACGTATACAATTAATGTGGCCGCGCCTTTATCAGAGCTTTTCGGTGTTAATATGTGGCCATTTTCTATTGTCATTCTCAGACTTTCACAACGTATTATTTTCTCCCCAGGTATAAATTCAGTTGAGGATCTGGCGAATCAGAAGAAAATACCGTACGGAACGGTCAGCAACAGCCAACCAGAGTCCTTCTTCGAGTTTTCCAAGATCGAGCACTTCGCGCGGATGTACGACTTCATGACGTCACGGAACACCTTCGTGGAGACGTCCGAAGAAGGCATCCAGAGGGTCCACGACCCAAACGACGACTATGCCTTCATCTGGGACTCTGCCGTTCTGGACTACGAGGCAGAACAGGAGCCGTGTGAGATCATGACTGTTGGGAGACTGTTCGGGAAGATCGGGTACGGGTTCGGCCTCCCCATGCAGTCACTGTACACGGAGAGGTTCTCCCTGGAGATCATGAAGCTAAGGAAGTCAGGAGAGATTGACAAACTGAAAAGGAAGTGGTACGATGGACCATGCAAGCATCAGATTTCCGGTGAGTTAGGTTTTAGACCGGTTTGCTACGAAAGGTATATGTTTCATAGGTTTCGTGTTCATCACTTCATGGTGCATTGGTGTTACGTTGCTAGATGGGTGTGCTTATCAACTTTCAGCATCTCTAGATTGTAATTTACAACTGTTGTGAACAGACGTGTGCAATGACACATTATAAAGCGTAATGCACTATAAATTGACCCTTCCTTTGAAGAACTTGGCCGTGGTATAAGTAAAGTATCTGAAAAGTATTCTCTCATTATCATTTATATGCTGGCGTTGACATTTAAAAATCCTTTACCATTGTCAACTGTATTCCCTATCGTCATGCAGTTTAGTGCATGAATTGGTTCTCTTCACATATATATGTATATCTGGACCATGTATGTGTTTTTAGAGCTAATAACAAGCGTTTAACACAGCATGTTGTCATACCGCCTACTGTTACCTATAGGAGCCGTGACCACTGCTGCTGGCAACACGCTAGACTTCAAGTCCATGGCTGGCGTGTTCTACTGTCTGTTCGGGGGAGTTACGTTCGGGTGTGTGGTTGTCGTGTTTGAGTGGTGCGTGGCGGCACACAAGGAGGTTCACCCCCATAAACCAGAGGTTCGTTACAGTCGCTACTACACCTCTTTTGATTCCTGATGCGTATGAGTATTGTCAATACCTTTGTGGTAGACATACACAATGACAAATAGATATTTATCTAGATGTTTTGTGGCATGGCGTTGCCCATCAGTCTTATCATGTTAGAAGGCAGAACATCATTTCAGTCCTTATCTTTCTTACACGAATTGCTTCTCTACGACAGCCTGTCCTGAGACGACCTTACCGAAACATAAGGCATATCCGTCTATATTTAGCCTGGCAAATATGGCCCAGGTGTTTAGAAAAACTGCATCTGCGCGGGTTTAAATGGTATTTATCGTACGTTTGCAGGAAATTGAAGTGTACATTTGAGGATATTGTGAGCTGTCTAACGTGATTGCCGGATGAAACTTTATATCGATTAAGGCTGAAAATCTAATTTGCCATTCTGAAAACGGGTTTGGAGAAACCCAAAAGAAATGTTCTCCTCCTTCAGTTGATAAGGTCCAATCAGCATTGACCTTTTTAAGTGATTGACGTCTACGTTGTGCGTAATCCTGTGGGAAGCAGTTGTAATATAGGAGTTAAGCAATAAAACTCCCCATGTGTGTGGGCTGGGTTTTCTGGGTTTCATTGATTTTAGAACTGGATTTCTTAAGACGAACGGATAGGTTGCATTTTAATTTTGGCAATTATCTACCGGTTTCTTTCTAACATGGCTAAATCCAATCTTTTAGAAACTTAACGTGCCTTAACGTGTCAAAAAGAAATGAACAAAAAACTAGGTACTTTTTCATGCTATAACAAACGTGTGTTACGCCAAAGGGCGGTTATACCGGCTATACGGGTACAGGTACAGAACCTTCACTCAACTATTTCTACACTGTGACAGTATTGTGAGTTCTAGTCAGATGAATTGTCGGTAACAGTAAGCTGGATGAAGTTGAAGAACGCATTTAAAAGTCATATCAAAGAAAATGCATGCACAGAAACTGAAGGCGCCACTACCATACCACAAAATCTGTTATCGTTGTAAAAATACTTACCCCGGGATTTGGAATAACGCCTTGTTGTGACAAGCAATTATCGAAGAACGACATCTTCTTGTAAAAATTTCTCGCTTGGCGCCAGCCAACTAATTTTTGACATAATTTACGCTACTTAAATTTGTTTCTCGCTATCGCAGAGCAATGATTTGCAGCTTTGGGACGTACATTTTAATATACATTACAGTTTACAATTAAACTACTGAACGTCAGCTAAAGATGATGTTTCTTTGTTGGTCTATCAAATTAATATTGAATACTCTTCTCTTACATCCCGGTCGAAGGAGCTAATAGATTGGACCACTGATAAATCTTGTCTTATAAGGAAAGAAGCAGACGTTTTAGCAACGTTGTGTATTCTTTTCGCAGCGTTGGAAACTAAATCATCTTAATTGGAACATAGATCAAAACAACATTTCAGACAAGCAATTTTTTTTTACAAATGAAGGCAATCTTCAGCTGTCCGTGAGTCGTCAGAAACAAAGAATATGCTCATTGGAAGCCTTTTGTTTATTCTACAGTGGTTGTGTGATGTAGTGTAACAGTTGAATGACTCTTATAACTTACCCCAGGTTAGATTAACACAGATACAGAACATACAGATACCCCAGGTTAGATTAACACATGACACTGGGCATCACAACTAGAACTAAATAAGTAAGGAAGAAGAGGGAGGAGTCACAAGAAATATGAATTAATTATATAGGTAAATGTCAACACCTACTACAGTTCACAATTTGTAACCAAGACGTGATCTATGTATTATATAAGAGTTATTATGGTAAAATTTACTATAATGGACAATCGTTGGCGTTTAGTAACGTAATTGACTTTACATAACGTAGATAACGTGCTTGAAATAATGTACTTGGTTCCTCTGTGAAATGAACACGTTTTTCCATTGATGTTAAAATGTGACACTGGTACTGCCGTCTATGCATTTCTTGGTCTTTCATGTGGTCATATTCTTAGGCAACGACCTGTATTTATGATTCACTAAATGATCATGCGAGACGTTTTGCGTAGAGGTAATGTGCTACATTTATTCCGAAGATAGCCCCACACTAACATTCCCGGCTTTGTCCTCTCGAATTTATTACCACGCGTTGTCGGTAATGATGGTTGAGGCTGAACATTATCAGTAGAATGGTTGAACTAAGGTGATTTTTCTCAGTGTAAGAGCGGCCACAACGAGATAGTCTTTGACAACTTGATCACCATTGTCTGCCCTACCATTGCAGTGCTCCCTGCAGTTAATCTTTTGGAAAGTTTATAAAATGAAAGGGATTTCGTTCTTTTTATTTCCACAGAGACCTCGGTCTTTCTGCGAAGCTCTGCGGAACAGGATGGGGCGGATGTCGCAGGACATTCGCGAGAACTGGTACCCCTGGAAGTACTGCTGCCGGCGGAAGGACCGCGCCGAAGTCATCATTTACGACAAACCGGGAATACAAAAGGAGATCACCCTCAGCAGCCTTCTCAGTAACGGTACCCTGAACAGAACGACCGGGGTCGTAAGAACAGAGGACCCGTGCATCGACTTATACCAGCAAAACATCAATAGGCCCTCCCTGCGCAGGTCGAGAGCGACTTACGAGAGTTCGATAGAGGAACCTCCAGAACAAACAACAACCGACTCCTGTGAAAAAAGACGACGTCTTCTGAACATGGTTCTTCGTTCAAATTCTTCAGAATGAAATCGAAATATTGGGGCAAATTCGTCTCGGGCGATGCTCTAGAGGTGGTTAAATGAAGGCAGCGTATGGACTCCGGGACGACAGAGTTTGTGTTTTTATCCGTACTAAACACTGTGCAAACGACTGCAGTGATAATGCTGTACAGTGGGTATCCCACTAATGTTATGTATAGAACCATCAGTACATTGTCGTTCTGACTGTCGGTCCTGTTGAGAATCATCACGCTATATCAGGATGTTCCGCTGAGCAAAACATCCAGCTTTCGAGAGTGTTTTTAGAAAAAAACGAGGTTAAATCCTCGTCGCTCTCAAAGCCAAGTAAATAATATCATAAATTTAATATTTCAATACCTTCGAATAGCGCGATATCCTTGAACATCACGATATCCATGAATTGTACCTCTTCTGGACAGCTGTTATGCTGAAGAGTTGAGTACCAGGAATGAAAGCGTTTAGGTAGTGTGTTAAAAATAGTACAGAGATACACCGTGCGGTTTACTGTAAAACTACAGAGTAATATATATATTTGACCAACAGCCTATTGCTGCTGATACAAGATCTACATTGGTGTACGGTAGACTACTACATCTATAACTGGAACTAAACGGAACGTCAGCTTTACAAAGTGCCAAGGACTCGTCAAAAACTATATGATCACATACTAACCACCTAATATAGTATGCAGCTAGCAGCTAGCTTACTTTTACCAGTATATGTCCGATAGAAATGTCAAAATTTCCATAACTATTGACTAACTGGTTATCGAGTGAAACTGGTATAAAATGATAATGTAGTCGGTGCAATCTGTACAGTTTAGAAAAAAATTGAATGCGAGGCGTTCGTTTACGTTTCAAGTTTGCACGCTGGAACAATACAGAACTGGACCGGAAGTAAAGCTCTGTACGTCGCAGGAATATTTACTGATGTAACAGATGTATAGATATAAAGCACACGTGCATTTCTTGTACAAATCAGTAGGTGGCAATGCAATGACGAGTCGAAAGATTCCATTAAGTCTTAGGGGGAGAAGTTGCATTTAGAATGATAGACATACTCATTGTGATTACTGTACAGCGTACAATGTTCTTCATTGAGAAGATTACTAATTAGTTTCCTAACATAGAGTAGATCAATCTCTAGACATTTTGTTGTAGACATATAGTTTGGATTCTGCCTCGCATTGTATGTTTTGCAATCGCTGCCCAATAAACTTTGACTTGTCTTTTTAAGTATTCGTAGACGAAGCCTCATAAGGCCTAGTTGTGTGCACAGCATGCACACACAAGGTGTTTAATATATTTATTTACTCCTTTTCTAATCATATGGGTTTTTGTCTATTAAAAGGGACATATTCTACATATTGTATATCATTTGCACGTATCCACACAGAAATTACGCCTCAAACTTACTAATTAGCGTCTTGATTTTATTTAATTCACCAATTATTTCATTGTTTAATTTTTATGTTTAAATCAAACATGTTTTGTCAGGTAAAAACCACCTAGGTTTCTATTATTGTTATTATTTGATTATGTAACTTTTTATACGTGCAAATAATAAATAAATAAACAAATAATAATAAACAAACTAGCATTTTACTTCTTTGTCATCTACCAACCATGAATATGCATTCAAGCAGTTCTTTGCATTACATAGAGTAACAACCAATAGAAGACGTCCCACACATCACGTGTCTAGTTTTGATACATCCGACCAGATGTTCGGTCATGGGTTAAACACTGGAGATACGACGGAAAGGGCACAGATATGTATATATATTATTCATAACGACAGCCTAACGTTCCCCCAAAGCATCCATTTGAACGATTAACAGTGAGACCCGGCCACATCTTGTGACTGGTTGGGGCTGGTTTATTGGCCAATGGCGCGGGCCTTCATCGATCACTTCGTTTTTTACGGATCGGACGATACTGAAAGATTTAGAGGGTCAAGACATCGGTTTGAAAGTTGTAACAGCTATTGGGCTGTTCTATACAACTGTTAGGTACAACGTCTATTCAACGACTTTGTATTGGGAATCGTTATTTTTTTCGAATTCTACTCGTTACTAAGTGGTGTTTTATAATTTTGACACTACATGTACATTTGTACTACGCACAAGAACGCCATCGTTGTAACAGAAAAATAGAAATATGTCAAATGGTATAAAACTTTCAATGTAAAAAATATAGCAATTCCATTTGGAATATACTATTGACTACTGCAACAGCAGTGCTGCCTTACACTCTCCCGTGCGAAGTCCAATTGCCAACATATTCCAAGGGTTAACTAGGACAGGTAGTCCTGTGACTTTCAAGTTAGTACAGCTTTCAACACAACAAGTTCAGTAGAATATAGGTCGACATTCTCATCCATCAGTGGATTGAAATAAATGTTAATACTAACACAGGTTGACATAAATTCGGTCTACTGTACGTGATAACCAGATTCTGGGTTGATACCGTGGGCAGTGCATGCGCAGATATGAGACAGAATTAACATCAATTATTACCAGGATCGATATGTATAGTTATACTGTAAAAATGTAAGGTGGATGACGATTTGTTGTAGACTACAAGGCATCATAGTGCAACATTGCTGTATAATGATTTCTTATGTTCGTGAATAGTTTCATCAGGTTGGTAAGTCACAGTGAGTGATTAATAAAAAGAGACTCTTTTTACACAACCAAGTCTTTTATTCAGCCGACAGTCGACAGTCAGAATTACCATGAGGAAGGAGACATACGGTCACCGAAACGTCGGCTGAATAAAAGACTCTGTTGTGTGAAAAGAGACTCTTTACTCAGTGTCTTATGTTCTTATGTTCTGTCTGTATCTTTTAACCTATGTGGTATTATTTCCCGATGAGCAATGAAGCATGTATGAGCATTCACAAATCAATTGTGACATTTGAAATATACCTGCTACAGGGTCTTTCACGTGTAATCCTAAAATTCACCCATTTGACCTAATGATTCCATTATTACTTTTCAAAATTCATATTTCCGACATTAACCAGGACCCCTGATCCAATCCGGTCACACTGTAGTACGGGAAAATGAGATTTGGCCCGACTTTGACGTGGCCACACAGATAATTATTGTAGGGCATGCTTTCATAGAATATGACCTTCGTGACATTGCACCCGCTTCTGCAACTGCTTACCAAATTGCGCCTTCCCATGAGATACAGAATGCAATACTTCAAGTCCTCTAGATGCATTAAACAACCATATTTTCAGAACAAAATCCACGAGGATATTGCCTAACAATATTTATGAGAAACTTAAACAAAATGGGAGCTTGTCTAACTCATCAATCTTGGTCTATATACCCTGGGACCTTAGACACCATTCCGTTTGATATAAATGTGCACGACAAAATTTCTCTACGCATGAACAGTTACCATGTCCTAACGCAGTACATGGAATGTTATTTAGGAAATGACAAAGGAGATATGTGCTACTTTGAAATACATTGTAAGACACAAGGTCCACCTTTGTAATGGAACGTGGCATGAAGTCGCCAGCCATAATGACTTTTTCACCAAGTGATAGTGGTGAAGCAATATGTCAAAACTTGTATATTTCCACATGACATTCAAGTAATGGAATTTGCTTTATTTATCTAACACTCGGCTGGCGTCCATGAGCCGAAAAGTCTGCTCCGGCAATGTGAGAAATGACCCCGGGACATTTAGTCGGACGGCAGGTTCTTAATCTTGTAATCTTGTACCGCCAAGTTCATTACCAGGCAGATTCCTGGAACAAAGAAGTGATATACCCGCTCGGCGATCTTGATCGAGATTGCAGGAACAAGTGTATTAGTCGTAGTTGAATGGTCCGGCAAATGAGACCCTGTTGTTTCTATGTGTGGTATCAGCAGGATTTGTGGACATATGACGGATCGTCCTGTGGTTATCAACGCTATGCAGGATTTGAGGAGGAAGTCCACTTCTCCAGTGTAGCTTACCCTGGGGAAAAACGCATTTCTCGCCACGTTTCATCACCCAGGCGTGATAGAGACGACAAATCAGAAAAGTCACCTGGTGGTTTCGCCGCTGGGACCATAAAAAGTTCGCCTGAATACGAACTTGGCAGACGTGTCTGGTAGAGATGAAGGTATAGCGTGATCAAACGAGTCGCTTTTGATAACTTCGCCTACTACTTAAAGGTAACACGGCGTCTACACTAGGAACGCGTCTATACCATTTGCAATAGGCGTGAAGATTACATTCGTCTATAGATATGTCTACCTTAGGTTCTAAAGCCGTTCAGTCGTTCTATACTTTGAAGTTATAGTAATTATGTAAAACATGTTCCCGCCATAGCTCCAGAAAGCTTTCCCGTGCTGTAAATTGTACTGCACAGAGCCCCTACCCAAATCTGCCAAAAAGCCTCCCGCGTTGCGGGTATGCAGGGATTACCTTTTAATGCTCTGACTGCATCGCTCCACCGGCTTGGGGACCGTTATCAAATGCAAGCTATTTGCCAAATCCGTCGAGATTGGAAAGAAGTAATTTTATAAAGCCCAGTGGCCCACAACCAAGGTCGTGCGACGGAACCTTCGGCGACCTTTTCGGGTGGTTACCGAGGGAGTGCGCCTTGCCGAGCGTGCCGTTATACAATATCCGCGGGATATGAGGATTTAGGAGCAAATCTCACAGTCCTCAAAGGCCTAAGAGCTATGCAAACATTACAAAAGCTGTGTCGGTCTGCACGAGACATAGATAACAGATGCTGAGGCAAGGCATTCATTACTTTCAAAGTCAAACCTACAGGCTTACTGCTAAATGTGTTGGTTGTGCAAAACTAATTAAGTTCTGCAAGTACATTTTAGCCAATGCTACATACATTAAGTTATCATTACGTACTAGCACTTAAAGTATTGTAAGAGATTGACTAGTCCTAATCTCTGTCAGACTAGACGACTCCAGAGGGTTGTTGAAAAATAGTTGGTATTTGGCCAAGTAGACATAATAACGTACAATTGCAGGTTGTACTAGCAGGGATGGCTAACTCCCCTGCTACGTTGTTTAGTCTACGTGACCAGTGTCTACTATTTCACAGTAACCTAATGAAGTCTGATGATAGAGACTTGTCAATTCCGGATCCCCTTGTTGTGCTGAACTATAGAAACGGGAGCATCGACATACTGTAACAAACAAACAATTTCGTAGCCATTATATGCCATAACTCTCTAGTCATATAATGTAATTGGAAAATAAAACTCTGCAGCATACTTGAATCAGCCTCCCCGTGTGCTCTATGTGGCAGAGACCTTTCATTCTCGTATAGGACTGTTTAGGTAGCCGAAGCTGCAGGACTGATATCAATAAGGATTTTACCATGGTCAGTATCGACCATAGGAGGTCAAATAACGATGTGTTGTATTTCAACCTTCACCTTGTCTGTTAAGAGAAGGCTGTCATTGGGTGGAGAATATGATCAACTGATATAATCCATGCAAATGAGGCTTTTATTTACAAAATTAATGATTAAAATTGTATAATTCATTAACCGGATGAGTTAACATCATTTGACAAAGGTACTTACATGTATAAGTTAATATAACTCGTTTGTAAACCGTTGCAAAAGTCTTCTTGAGCCTCATTCATAAGAATAAAGAAATGAAAATTCGTTGATTTTATTATCTGATACTAGTGATAGAAAAATTGAAGCAACTTCATAAGCAGTTCGGTTGATTGATCTTGTATGTGCTCGATATTGAATAGATTTCTAATATGCTTGGTATATTGTATGATTTCTTCATTAACAGTCACTTTGCAAGGTCGAGGTTAACATTAGCTTATTGATCGCCCTCTTTGGTAATCAATCAAATCATGTGAATGTTCACAGGTAATTAGAATGGGATCTCTTTAGAGACTGAAGAACCTGACTTGTTTTAGGAGTTGTTTCTATACTAGTGAAGTACATTTAGTTTCCACAAGTTCCAGTATATTACATTTTATGTTTACCGGAGGATAACATTTTGCTTTTGCTCAGTTTCTTCCTCTTCTTCTCCAAACCGAAAAGGACAATGCCCTGAACCAGACGTCTCTCACGTCACTAGCGTTGGGTTACATCATGTTGCAATTTTATAGCAGAAGGGATTTAGACTGCTGTCTGACCATATACATATTATATATAGATATATATGAATGTGTTTGAATAAGAATTAACAGAGCAGACCATATGCAAATGTTACCTTTCTAGTTTTAGCAATCTTTAGATGTCGACGGTTATCAAATGGCAGGCATCCAAATACAGACTAAACTACATAACAACTACTGCCATATTGAAACATTTTGAAAAAAACACAAGGTTTTGCTATCTATTGCATTATTATAGCTTAGAAGGCAAAGTGTCAGCATCAGTACATGTGGTCATTGAGTGGCACATTTTAGTGCCATGGGCCACTAAATGTACACGTAAATCCTATCATTGTGAGGAGAGATGGTGTAGCTCATAAACTTCATACGGGTGATTGCTACGTTTATAGCCTTACTGTTAAAACGACATTAACAGTCAATCCATAATCAAATATAGTTTACAATTTATATTGAAGAAAACGTCGTATGTAATGAGTCTTTCCTTAGGAACTGCTTAAATGATTTACGACACAAAACGTGCCGGTTTGCCGCCCAAACAGATGGAACCGTGACTTTATCGCTAATAAGAAGCGGAGTATTCCTGCTTCCCGCCGTGAACTGTGCTAAATCCTATCTCATCCCCCACATTTGCTATAATCGAGTTCCTGTGATGTAGCCTTTGCACGCCATCGGGCCCCGCCGACGTGGGATTCTCCACTAGTTACACGCACATAAAATAGCGAGATCAGCCCTACCGGCAAGGTTACACACATCTGTGGATGCACAAAACAGTTCAACGTTGTGTAGGATACGTTATTTCATGCACATTATAAGGCCACAGCAAGTCATTTTTATGGATGACATCAGCGCGCGGATTTATTTTCGCCTGATTTTGAAAAAAATGAACTTTTGTTGCCCTCTGACAGTGGTTGGTTCAACATGCCGAAAATGGGCAAAATGGCATGCCTTACCATGCCGGAACGTGGATGACAGATAAATATAAAGAGAGGAGACAAGACAGGGCTCTGATTCATTGTTTTGACTTTTACTTTGATGCAGTGATGTATTTCATTCCTTTTAAATGTTCCCACTCAATCAAAACCATTTGCAAAATGATTAAAAACTTTTATTTTTTAAAGTTGTTTCAATGACAAATGGATGTTGTCACACACAGTGATAGTAGGCAGTAAACTTAGCACAAGTAGGTATAATTTCCTATTTAACCAGGTTTATGATGTCCAAATTTGAAAATGTAGTGATCTTGTTTTTTGGCCCGCCATGTTTTTTTTCGCCCGCTCGCATTAGATTTGGAGTCTGTGGAGGATGTCATCCATAAAATTTACCTGCTGTGGCCTAACGGTGGTATCGTGGGAGGGGGCATGAGGTCGTCAACGAATACCTTTATGTTTACAACTTTGATATCATTTTACCATTTCTATCTACCTATTATTCTCCCATAAGTTCTTGAACTGAAATATTCTTTAGAGAACATAATCATAGTTTACATGTAGCCTATTGGTACATATGACATGGAAAGAATCGTCTCTTATGAAATATGCAGAACCAATGCACCATGCAAACAGGTCATGATATTGGCGGCAGAATCCTGTCATGTGTCATCTCTAGAAATGATCTTTCTGTCCTTCTGAGACTCTTTCTGCGTTTCATTGTGGTTATTGCTTGCACATGTGCACCTAAATTGAATAAATTATAAACAAAACTAATGGGGAAGTAATCCTGTGATCATTGTAATCCCTTTTCTAAGATTAAACACTGAGACACATGGTTGTAATCTAATCTAATTCGAACGTTACAGGTGGGGGAAATAAGGGCTTCTGTGACGATGCACTCCTACGTAATCCTTAAGTTATAACGTTCAACCTACGCACACATCTGTCGTATGTTTCATAGATAGCATCCCCTAGGCGAATTATTATATGATTGCTGTCGAAGTGACAGTCAGATTTCGACGTGTGTCGCTTTGAAGGCATCTTTGAAATGTAGGGCGATTCAAAACGTGTCCAAACTGTCGCATAAGGAAGGGAGCCTGAGGTCACAGGGTCATGGAGATTACGGCCTGCAGCTCTGACTGCTGAAAGCACAGAATTACAGATCAGTCGGGCCGTCTCAAGTTATCTCTGTGGTGGTAAATCCTGCTTAGGGCTTATTTCTTATCTTCCTGTAGTTAAGCTATTTTATAAATATTCAAAGCTAATATCACCTATTGCTCTAACATCATTTTTTCGATATTCGTATATTGTTATTCTGACTGCCTTGATACAATTACAAATGTATCAAATACAATTACTGATCAATCTATTATTATCTTATTTACAGAGTTATTTACAGAGTTATTTACAAAATTATGCATGGATTCAGTTGTTTTTGTTTATCAAAATTTCAAAGAAGTAACTTCAATTTGCCTTTGAATAATTATAATCTTCAGTGCCTTTCCAGTGTTTCTCCTTGCACAGGACAATATAGACAAAATATTCTAATGCGCTTCCTTCCCTTCTTAAATGTTTATTAGAATTTTGATATAAAACAAATCTAACAGAAAATTGCAATGATTCGTCAACCTACAGAACGTGTACATTTCACTGATACCCTGTCCTCCCTCCTCTACGCCTCTCCCTATTTCTACCTTTCCCTAGTGTTACTGATGGTAAACATGGGTGCTCCTAACTCCGGCTGCACACATGCAATTTACATATCATATGGCCTTGAACCTACCCCTTCTGCCTGCCCATCTCTTTACCCCACTATTCATCACTCATGACACAAAACTGCACCCCCGTGTCCCTTCCTCGCATCAGTGCCTGTATCGATGACTCGTTGCTGTACGTTCCTAGGCTTACTCGTCATATCTCCGGAGTCAGACATTCATTTGGACTAGCACACGCCGTCGCGCAAAACCCATTTGATGAACGCGTGGCCCAAGAGCCTTGTATACCCAATAAGTTTTCAATCCTTCGTGATAAACAAAATCTCCGTGACTTTGATGTACAGATTTCTCCCGCGCCGATCCATGGTAATGAGTAGTATTACTACCCGATCTGGCGAGAAATACAGAGCGGATTAGGCTAGCCGTGTGCAGTAGGGAGGGCTGACGGGGTAACATTTATCATCAACTTTTCCGAACGATGTCCCGGGAATTTCCGTAATATGGGCATGCGCAAGGGCCTCTGGGATCCCCGTGCTTTGATCGTTCAGCTCACATCTGTTTTTTTTTTCATCTTCGACACCCGTTCGTAACATTGATTCTTTTCCTAGAACATGGGAAGAACACAAACACACACACAAACAAGCTCAAAGGTCGGAGATGTTTCTTTAAAAAGAGGACTGATTCTTATCACCAGCGGTACTGGAATCCTAGAAAAACTGCTTCCTTGTGTGTCTCTAAATTGTCCTTTGAAATTCTCTCAAAAACGCAGGAAATGCCGTTTCAAAAGATTCAATTTCATGGGAAGAACACACACACAAACAAGCTCAAAGCTCAGAGATATTGCTTTAAAAAGAGGACTGATTTTTATCACCAGCAGTACTGGAATCCTAGAAAAACTGCTTCCTTGTGTGTCTCTAAATTCAAAAACGCAGGAAATGCCGTTTCAGAAGATTCAATTTTCAAACCCTATAGCTATGAAATTCGTGCATACGGCGCTCGCTGGTCCCTCGGGCAGTAAGAAGACCCCTCCCCAAGCAAAATCCTGGCTGCGGGCATGTAGAATCATAGTTATTTTTAGCAAAATTCGCCTTTATACAGTGCAAGAAAAATATTCCGGTTAGGGTCCAAAACAGAGATGTGCCCCTTTCCAAGAAGACATGGCATCACACAGAAACTTTTTTACAGGCTGCCTTTAAAAATCACTGACGCTGGCGTGCTTTCAAAGGCCAACCCATTTGTTTTAATAGGGTGAGACCTCCATTTGTGAATGACGTGCTCTCCCCATCACTTCAGAATCTGAACCACGCAGACTGAAGATAACAAGGTCTCCCTTAGCCTTTTAACAGACCCACACGTCTCCTCTCTTTGTCTTTCAAGTACAGTCTGGGCCTTTGAAATACTGCTGTAGAAGGGGCACTAAAAAGGGTATCGTCACTAGTTTGATGCTTAATTGGGCGTTTTAATTGGAGTGCCGGAGGAGAGAAGTGTTTTGTCTCTTTCTTCTAACAGGAGCTGCGCTGCACGCGAAACAAGAGGGATGTACTGGCTTTAGAATGGTTATCCGTCATCGCTCTCCCTCTGTGTTGCACATACGGGTCTCACACAAGGTCTTCTCTATTTTCCGCATGGTTACTGCCTGTCATCCTTTATTCTAGCTCAGGCAATTACGTGAGATTGAGCGATAGGGACGAACGGGCTGGGCAGAGAAAACCGCAATCGTTTCAGCACCAGGGACGGCGCAAACAATAGACTGCATTGAAAGCGACCTTCCACGCGTCACTGACTGCACGAATCCATTGAAAGTTTTATGCAGTCGCTACCATAGGCCCGTGCCTGTCGGTCCTGGTGCCCGTATGTCTCTCTCCTTCTCCCGACGCTTGGGTGGAGCTACGTGGATGGTAAACGTGAGAGGCGTGGAGTGAAGAAACGCTTCGCTGCCGTACATGTCAGTCAGCCTTCCTGGTACAATGACAGATGGGGATGCAAATCGCCCGGGCAGGCTAGGGTGAGAGCGCGCCACAGTAGCCGTCCTGCAGGCCTGGTCTCTCCACACGGCCGAACTCGCTCCTCCAGGACGGTACTGTTGTGGACGGTGGCAACTTATTCCTCAAGATGGAATTCTCCGTGGTCCACGCAATCTGTGCTAGCTTAGTCTTCGTTACAGGTAAGACTTCCATTTCTGTATTTTGCATAGATTGCTCCATCCACAGTAAAGATAAGGTTGTAAAATAGTCATGGCAAGACAGTTTCCTCCCCCCAGTGAGTAGGGTACAATTTCTTTCAGTACCTGATACCATCGGTACTTTCAGCAGTGACATTTCTCGGTTGCCACCTGTGCGGCGCCACCTTTAGCATCGTATAATTCGATGTGACTTTCATGCCTGTATCTCCGGACATTATCGTTAACCAAGGGCATATTTTAGTATTAAGCCTATGATGAGACAAATAACTGTGCAGGGCCTGCGGTTGGTCAGGAATCCACGTCGCTAGGACCGTAACATGCAGTTTGGTTTATGTAGTATTAAGTTGGGATTACTTATTAAGCCGGTACAGGCATGATAAACTGTATCCTGTCTATATTCAACGGTACATATTTCATAACTGATTTTTTATCAAAGATTGCAAAGATTATCCGCTCAAAAGCTTTTTAAATTTTATTGGAAAAGTCTACGGCCCAGGGAGGACGACTAAAAATCGTTTAATGATCCATTCGCCCACATTTACATCGATACCTTGTTATTGTGTTTGCAGGACTAAAGGTAGTTTGCATTTCATCGGCATTTTTCTTGACACGGTAGGTTGATAATTCGATTTCACAGTGGTTGGCTGTGTTGGCCAAACACCCAGAACAATTTTCTCGGCATCGTCCATTTGCGTTCACATCAGTAATCGCTCCCCCAGCGATCAGATGACGTGCGATCAATGTTAGATATCGAGTACAAACGGGAGAAAAATAGTATCAACTATTAAACCTTGATGTTACCTAGCTAGAGAGAGTTATTATTAGTACTGTCAAGGTCTGAAACACGCCCTTTGCGGAATGAATAACCTTCCTCTGACGCCATTTGCATTCATAATGCCCCACTCTTTTTGAGAACGAGCCAAATGAGGGTCTCCTCATCACCTTGTGCTATCTTTACGTTTGACTGACCGTTTGACTTCCATATTGACACGGAAAATATGTTTCTTGTAACGATGATGAAATACTGTACATGGCTATGAGAGACTTTTGTCGCAAAAACAATGTTATTTTAACTTAAAATAGGACGTGTGTTCATGGATATTCGTGTGATTTTTTCCGCACACTACTTTGCGGAAACAAATTGACCCTATCTCATACAGGGCATGGAATCATTTCGATGTCATTTGGAGATAAATTGGGTTACAGGGAAGCACTCCTCTTGGGAACGTAATCTGAAAGACCGGCAGTTTTGGCAAAGTGACACAATCAGGGATCCGGAAACGCTAGCCCCCCTCAGGAAAATTGTCCAAGAATCGCATCGCAGTAACACATCCGAGCCCACATTGAAGATTTGATTTATTTAAATCGCAACAGTACAATACACGCGGAACAGAGGCAGCTGTTGCTGGTGTTGTGTCCCGCACATAGAAACAAATACTGGGCAGACAAGACGCATTTTCACCTGAGTATGGTAGGGAAAGTCGTGTAAAGTGCCTTTCCCAAGAGCACAAGATCGGTGGCATGTCAGGACTCGAACCCGAGACCTCTTGATTCCGAGTCTCGCACGCTGCCGTTGCGCCACACGACCCCACTGAAGATGTCAGTTCAATCATTGAAAACATATCATTGCCTCTCTGTGTGTCTCACTCCACATTCACAAATTTTTCTACACCGTGCCCCTTTAGGGTAATGTATAGAAGAACGTATCAAGGCTGGGCATGATTTGGTCAACCCAAGCTCGTTCTTTGTATTTCTCAGTAGACGGCAAACTTGGAGTGTAATTCATCAAGACCAAAACGGTTTTATGCTAGGCACTCAACCCTTCACTTGATTGGCGTTTGGTCTGAGATAACAACCGTTTCGTTGCATGTGTTATGCCACCCAAAGCTCCCAGAGGAAACAAGAAATCTGTCTTGAAGGGGGGGATAGCTGATTGGACATGAAAACCAGGGATTCTGTGCGGCGAATGTTGCCCGAGGTTGGTGATTACCTCCGTTTCTGCCTGACGAGTTGCTGCGTTGCAAAGCCGCGTGGCCGGCCGGACGGCTTGCGTCTGCATTTCTCGTAATTCAGTGATATTAAACTTTTACGTAAGAGACGTCAGGTATGGATCTATCAGCGTGGACGGTGGATGCCGGCCTGTGGAGATTATAGCGCCGTTCCTTTCACTGTAACGATGATATACCCACGGCTATTCACTAAAATGCCTTCTGTCTGACGTCTAGCCGTCTCGTAGATGACATGTTTGACAATAACACTAAAGGCCTATCACTGGGAGACCGTTTTTCTTGACGGACTGTTGCTCCTGCAGTCCTCCGGGCAGCTCTTCCCTGCCCGGTCGAAGTCATTCATTTTGCGCCGTTCACTCACGTAGGTCATCGCTCACTCCGGAACGCATCAATCACCCTGTCTCCTCTAATAAAGACGTCCCTTCATCTCTTTGCAACGCTAACTTCTTTATGAATGTTATCCTCTGTTCACGTGCCTCATCGCTGCTCCACTTGAGTGAACGCTACGAAGAATAACAAGCACCTCGGCAAGTCTAGAGAGACGATGTACGGTTCGATTTATGCCTCCCTATGCCTCCCCTAGTAGGAGAGGTGCTTTGTATCTTCCCTATAAAGTTTACATCTCGTTATCTGGAGGAATATAAATATGACGTACGCTTTATGACATCCACTTTACAAGCCTCCAGGCGTCATTTCATCCACAGAGGCTTTACCTGCCACTCTTTCTCATCTGATTGCCTCCGTGTACCAGTACGGTTCCTGATCCATCTTACCTAAGGTGGGCCTTTCTTATTAGAGGTTCGACCACTTCATAGGGCCAGGGAGGGGTACGCTTTGCCGTCTACGCCGACACAGGTGTATCGTAAAGATAAAAGCTATGTCATAAGTGTCATAATGGAAAAACAACTGCCAATAAGAGTGTAATTCGGAGCAAAAGGAATCGTGATTTCACTGTGTGTTTCTATTTTAAGGCAGTGAATAGCGCCAGACAACGCTATCAATGATGCACTTATCTATGTTGTTTACATTCATTTCCTTATAGATTTACAATATGGATACCGATATGAATGACCCGGTTTAGTCCATGCCAATTTTATAGATGATTCTTTAAATTATTGAATGCGTTATTGATTAGGGGTATTCTGTTACACTGAATCACGGCTTAGAAATCTTGTTTTACTACCTATAGGAGAACTTTCCGTGACCTCCCCTGTAAATCATGAAAAATGGTCTGGTCTAAGGGGGAAAATGAATGAAACATAAGAGAAATAATGGAAACAAATCTGAAATGTGAGCAGCCCAAGGATGGAGAAAAGTAAGACATAAAGTTATAAGCTGTCGTGAGCGACGTCTTTATCTCCGTGGCCTTTGGGAAAAATCACCATTTTACGCCTCGGATTCCTTCATTCGTCATGCCCTGCATTCGTCACACTTATCAAGGAGATGTAACAAATCCATACAGCTCCAGGCCTGAACCCATGATCGTAAAATTGATTGAAATGCGCACAGTCCCCCTAGATTGATGGGTCCTATTCAGGCAGGTTATCTAATGCGACCAAGTCCCCAAAATTGGAGGTAGCAATTACAGCTCAACCCTCCAGGCGCCTATTGATGATATATTCATCATGAATTAGGCAGGGAACAATGGTTTTACCTCGCTCTTCGATAGTCTTGCGTTAAGCAGGTAGTTTCCGTTGAAAGCACGACGTCGCCGTTTCGTGATTACTGTACTCCCTCCGGGTGCTGATTTAGCGAGGTAATCATCGGACAAGTCGGCATAACAAGCCACAAATGACCACCCAGTGCGGCAAGGGCTGCCGTTGATGTTGTTATTTATAGACGTCGACCTTCTTGACTTTGGCCGTTAACGACTCAACTAAATGAAAATGACACAGCGCAGATTACAAAAGTGGCCAGTTGTCTACACTTAAAACGCAGCGTAGGCGCATAATGTGGGGTAACTTTTGAAAGTTTTGAACAACTGTAATTGAAAATACTCCCCAGACGATCTTTTGAACGACAATCATTAGCACTCGTTGAGATGTTCCAATGAATACGTATACCGTAATTACAAGAATACGATTCTAAGATGCTTCATACTACACTTAGAAAGCAGCGTGGGTGCATAGTGCCTGGCAATTGTGAAGTGCCTGGCAAGTTTTGAAAACTGCAACTGAAAATCCCCCCCCCCCAAGCTATCTTTTAAATGACAATGATTACCTTCCGTTGAGATGGTCCAAGGACTACCATGACATGCGATTCGAAAATACTACCTCAATTATGAAATAGGATCCTGGCTTTTTAGAGCATCTAGTTTGTAACTTTCCGATCCAGTGGAAGAAAAAATTGCAGCCATGATCGATGATGATAATTCTAGGTAGAATGCCGTCATAATCTATTCGTTTTGCCTTCTTCGGCTTATCACCCGTGTAAAATATAGGGCGTGTCTAATCATTAGCATTAAGAAATGCCAACTTAATGCTCAGTCACGCCCAATTACGATGAAGAATGTGCCTGGTACATGCCTACGCCACGTCCATTTTGGAAGACCTAATAGCCAAAATTGCACCGTTTGTATGGGGAATAACAAAACCTTTGTAGAGAATGACAATGAGGAATGTTAATACTAAACTCACTGTACCATTCTCAGGACAGGTCTTTTCATTAAAAGTTGATCGTTTTGTGTTGATTTTTATCATGCTGTAGAAGATTCTAACAACATTCTACTAGTTGCACACAGCCCATGTATGTATGCATACGTGTGTGTGTGTATCCAATTCAACGGTGTCGCCGGAAATGATACCAGGACAATTAATCAAAGTGCGCATTTTCAGCACCTTCTGACCTACTAGTATATATTGACAAGTGCACAATTCCTTTTTGTGGTTATCAAGCAGTGTATAAAATCATCTTTTTTTCTAGAATTAAGCAAACGACATTTTACTATCTTAAAAACCTTGGCGAACACTTTTCATGACATTCTGAAGCATAACCGTTACACCGCCATAACCCTTCGCCGAAACGTATCGTTGATTCTACAGCACAGCGGAGACAGTCTTAATATGTCGACCAGCCCGTCACACCCAACTTTTCGACTTCACCATTTCTGTTGCTTGAAACTCCCGTAAATAATTTCATCTGGTTGGTGAATTATTGAATAGCAAAGTTCTTTTTTCATAGCGACTTGTTTTAACAAGAGCAGACGTTTCGATGACCGTCTGTCATCTTCATCTGGGCAGGTTTTTTTTTAGCAATATGTAAGTGACAGTACGTTACATTTGGTAATGCATTAGCTAGTATTGTTGATTGACAATATACATTTTATATATACTTTACATTATCTCACGTTTCTGTAATAATAAACTATGCATGTCACAGATTTTACAGTACATTTGGGACAACATTGTTAGCAGTAACACCTAACTTCATGGTACAGTAAACCAACCATGATTTCCCTGATGAAGATGACTGACGGTCGTCGAAACGTCGGTTCTTGGTAAAATAAGTGGTTGTGAATAAAGAACTTTGCTATTCCTTGCTTGCAATTGTTATGCTGTTGCCTTTCCGGTTAGAATATTTCGGTATTCCGTAGATGTCGTGAAGAAACAATATCTCGAAGGCCTCTCGTTGTGGGCTGTAAAGCATGCGGGACCCCTGACCTGAAACGAGCGGCTGCAATGATAGCATCAGCACGACGGTTAGGGCAGCCTGTGCGACTGGCCCAATAGATATTACAGCACGATTCGCTGAACACAGCTCCAACATCAATGCCCACTAATATGAAAACCGTTATTTGTTACTTGGATCCTCTGTTCAAGGACTTGAAAAGTTTTCCATTACGAATCCTTCTGGGGTGGTAAGGGGTTTCTAAACACGTAGTACAATTTATCAGTGCTTCGTGTTTATCAAAACCATGTTTTTTGCGTTCACATGGCTGGACAAAATGATGACAAAGCATGTGCACTTCATGGCAAGAAAAACTAGGCTTTACAGACCATTTGCTTTCGCGAAAGTGGCCGTCTTTGAAGCTATTTTTCGTCACCTTACGGTTGCATCCCACAGTGAAACATCGTTACCTGTATTCTCATGGGACATAAACCTGAAATGAAATCATCTCACATCCAACAAGAAAACCATCTTTGACGACCTTGCTAGATCTCGGTACCTGGGGCAAGAAGAAAAAAACGACCGGCCAGATTGAAGATAACGACGGCCAACATTCCATCTTTAACGAGAACCGATAGATCTTTTTTTGCAATGGCAATCCTGTGGCGTTTCTCTGTTCGTGCGCTTGATTTGACAGAGATAGATTTCTCGCCGTGCTAGCCCTGAGTCGTGTTACCAGTCAGGACAGATATCGATTTATTCTACTCAAACTTTTAGACTTTGTTTCTCTCTCCACCTACTCCGAACAATAACTTTTTACACAGACAGTTCGTCCCCCCACTCGCCTGGATATTACTGCCCCAGTATTGTATCGTGCGTATGCAGCTGGCTTGAACGGAAAATGAACTGTACAGTTCCTAGAATAAAACCACCCAATAAAAGACAATCCACCCTCTACAGTTATTAGAAAACAATCGTGATGCGTGATTTTATTCCATGTAGTAAAACCTCTTAATAAACCGTTCGGATCAAATGCGTGTCCCACTTTAACAACGAGCCATTATTTTACCATATATAAAGTGTTTTACCGTATGTTATATTTATCAGGGATATGTACAGTTAACAAACTACTTGGGAGCACCATAAAAAAGCTGCAGTGGCCTGTAATGGTACCATTTTTCTTGATAACGCATGTGCTTGAGAGCCGTCTTTGTCATTAAACGTTCCCGAACGGCCCAAGTCGTTAGTGGGAAAGGTTTTTCTGCTGCCTTCTCAGATATTGAATTGCATACCGTAGGCGGTTCGCCTGACACAACGGATACCTTATCCTGTAACTCTAACACACTTTTCCTACGTACATGTACAGTTGTTGTTGGTCTTAACAAATATTTGTAACAGTTGAAGTTGGTCATGTATACCAGACAAACTACTTGGGAATAATTAAAAAAACGTACTTACTTATACTTGTAATTCTTAATCGTTGTGGTGAAGCCAGTATTAAGTGCAATATTGTATTTTCTGTATTTTCTTAATGTTTCTGTATTTTAACTTTATAATATACAATAGTGTATAATCTTGGTTTTTTTTAAAGAAATGTACATTGCTTCGCAATTCGGGGACTTGTAGTTTATTGCAAATGATCAATAAATAACTCTTGAGCCTTGAGTTGTTGTTGTTACTTCAACGACTATTCAGAAAGCTTTAAATTAACCACGTCAATCTTACACCCAGGCATTACTTCTCGAAATATGGTAGCCAAGTAGAACTTTGTGAACCTGTTCGCAGTCCCCAGGTTATTCTCAATACATGAAACTTTTACCACGTCATTATACACAGCTATTAGTAACATTTTGACCCAACAGTTCAGCTGAAGGCACGTACGCTTTTACAGCGTTATCTGCAGAACGATTCTATCCATATTTAATTTTTATCTTTGCCCTACGGATGTAAGATTTCTGCTTCAATTTCCCCGAGACCCTGCGATAGGAAATGTAATTTTCTCCTGATGAAATTCAAAACTTTTGCGTTCAATGTAGGAATGGATGTCAAAGGGAATGATTTAGTACTCATAAGTGATAAAAGATGTACAACGGCAACAAGGGAAATTTATTTCTTACTGCAAAGGGATATTGAGGAAAACCAAAGCCTATTAATAGCATTAAAGTAAAAAGCAATTCGATCCCACTCATGTCCCACTGTGATCTTCACAGAAACGGAATTAATCATCGTAGAAAAGGAAAAGATTAGTGAAAAATTGCAGATGGAGTGTGGTGGTAGGTTCGTGATTAAAAACATTTTAGAAGTATCAAAATGGTAAATGCAAGCATACACCCGGGCCCTATCCAATAACTTTATACTTAATGATCAGACGCTAGACGCCACCCTTTGTACATAAAACATCCCAGCAGGGCATGCATGTAGTATCCCACGTGGGAATTTCTGGAAAGAACAAACGCCTCAATACCTCTTGAAGCCTTCAGCTTAGAACGCCCAATGCCTACTGCTCGAGTAGGCCAACTAAAGAGGAATAGCTTGTTTTGTCTCAAAATCTAATACATTCTTGTTCGGTTCATCTTAAAACTATACACCCGGGTTATGTGTACAATATCACCCTGTTAATAGCTGTGAAGTATGAATCTTGTGAACCAGCACACAATGGGCTAATTCCCCTGAACTACCGTTCTGCAATACAGGCGCAGGTGCTCTTATAGATAACGAGGCTCTCTAATTGGCACTCTCCAATTCAGAGAATGCCGGTTTCCGCTTGGGCGACTTGCGACCTTTCTTCACGCCTGAGGTGTAATCTAACGAAGACTGGCGAGCGTTCGCCGGTAATTTCCAAGCAGCTCATTCAGCCCCGTCGATCCCCTAAGGAACAATTACGGTAGCTGCCGTGCATACATAATAAGGTACAAACAAAACTACATAAACTATGTCTACCTGATGAAGGTAGAAAAAATGTCAAAATTTTATGATTTTTTTAACGGCTCTCAGGGGCAACTATGCAGATGTTGTCACATCGGAGCACCAAATCCGCCGCACAAATTAGCCTAATTAGGGCACAACGTCGGGCCACGGTGAGTATCGAACCCGGGACCTATCGGTTCCGAGTCCAACGCTCTAACCGTTGCGCCACCGACGCCACTAGAAATAACAAGAATTGTCCAAAAACTGAAAATAATTCTTTCATCAATTTTGATTTGTATCCACATTACTTTTTGTTGCTTTTCCTTAAAAGTGTGTGGCACAATTGACACGAACGTCGATGTATAGGCAGTGTTAGATAAAAGAAATACCCGAGGAAAGTTTAATTTGATTAATGGCACTAGTAAAAAAAAAAACTTGAAGAACCTATCTCTTTGGGTCAGTGTAAATGTGACAATGTACGCCTAAGTGTATCCGATCTAATTCACATTGGATACGTATTATGTAGACCTGGGGGTCGTTAAGCGTAGCGCTAATATCTACACCATCAGGCGTCTCCAGTGATGACAGTTAGTATCCTGTTGCTTTACGAATTCCCATCTTTCCTGATCTTCTTTCGTTTAAGGTAAATGGAAAATCCCTGCACATAAGTTTGCTTCAAAAGTATAACAGCTTAAGTTGAATAAAAGTTAAAATTGTTCTTTCATGTGCCGGCTTATCGGATACGTCGCTAAGTACTGCCAAATTCACAATACCAGCAATTCCTGTGGTTAAGTAGCATTTTGATTTTTGGCCGGATTTTTTTTATTCGCCCGCGCTCACTAGTTTGAGGATCTTCAGAGGATGTCATCCATAAAATTAAGTCGGTGTGGCCTAATGCAAACAGGACTTCAGCAAAGTTCAGATGTTCTCGATGTTCTGGTTGCAATTATCACATGGGGATTACGATCACTGAAAGTGAACCGTTTCTTTCTAAGTAATAATTAGTCCCAAGGCAACATTTTCGGGGAAGTCTTGTGCAGCCCACCCACCCACGCACACACATGGAAATCTAAAAACATATCTACCAACAAAGTTTTGCGGGTTCAATGTATTTCTATGACATCAAGGGAAAAGTGGCTTCTCTATACATGGAATCCTCCAAGCCTATACCTCGCTCGTACGTACAATAGGCCCTATCAATTTAATGAATTTCCCTTTGGGTCGATTACTGCTTGTTGGAGCAGTGAAGGGTATTGTTCTGTATGCACCATGGAACGTTATCTTCACATAAAAGACTTCGATGAAAGATCAGCCATATGTAAGCTTAGAGTTAGCGCACATACATTAGTAATACAAAAGGGTAGATACAAACAATTATCTGTTAAGGATAGAATATGTAAATATTGTACAAAAAAATGCAGTGGAGGATAAAATGCACTTTATTTGTCACTGCCCTCATTATAGCACCGAAAGAGATAGTTTATTTGAAATGGTCACCAAAATGTTCCCTAGCTTTATTCCCAGCCTACAAAAAACTGAATTTCTATTAACACCTCCCATTTTAAAAAACTCGCAAAATGTCGGACATTTCATACTCCACTGCGCACAGAAAAGAAATCAAACCCGACAATAACATATCAAAAGTAGCACCAGTAGTATCATTCATTATCATTGTTACTGTTTATTATTTTATCATGTTCTTGCAATTAATCTTCGGGCATGGATTTTCTATAAATTTTCATTCATTTTCAAAGGGAAAACAATAACTTTTATTTTACTTTTCAGGACCAGTAGAGGCGAATTCTCAGTCGTCCATCGGGCTGACCATCCCAAAGACAGTGTCCACCATCGTGAGCGACCCTGCAACTCTACCTGCCACCTTCAGAACTGGCCACCGTCTTCTGTCCATCGTCTGGTACAAACTAGACTCAACGGACAAGTCCAAAAGGACGCTGGTCTACTCCTACTACCCGGCGGCCGGTACCAGGGAGGCGCACGGTGACTTCAACGGCAGAGCCAGTCTAGCAGGCAAGGCCTCCCTCCGGATCGACAGGACAACCGAAAAGGATGACGGGACATACGTGCTCGCCATCATGGTGGAAGGAGTTGGGAACGAGGAGGGCTTCGTTAAGCTTTCCATCCTGGGTACGTGAAGCTATATACAGATATGTACGATAGGTATAACGTTGAAACTTTGTTCCAACAAAAAAGTCACTCACCATAAATATTCGGTAAAATAAATTGAGAGTCAGCGAATGCATCATACATCTGACAAAGTTTGAGATCGACCATTTATGGTGGTAAATGTGTAGGGTTACCAGCCGGAGCTTCTATTGCGTGCGATCTACGTTTCATCAGAAAATACCCCCCCCCCCACCACACACACAAAAAGACACGACCGATCCGGGAACGCCTGAAAAGGAGGCTAAGATTGAACTCTATAACGTTGGATTCTACCAACACAGATGAGCTTTCATTCCAAGATATGTATGATGTATGATCCCTATTACCTTGTTATCAACTTGATTACAGTAAGATGGAATTAGGAATAATTGTCCCTGAAACTGAACCCCACACAATAATTACACAATCAGGGGGAGGTTTGGGAACACTTTTCATCAATCAAAACCGTTTCTGACGTCAACAAAGTACCTACTAGTACGACTATTGGACTATTTAGTTGACTAGATGATGATCCTTGAAAAGAACATCACTAAGTCCTAGCTGGAGTTCTCTGAAAATTTGCCATCAATAAAATTGTTTCTGGTCGTAAAAGTTCCTCTTCTGTATTGAAACGTATAATCAAGAAATTCTTTATCCTTCTACACTACAGGCAATCATAGGGTACTGCAGGTTTAGATGTAAGTCACTACTGTTTCTTGAGCTAAAATGTTACGACATAAGGGATAAATTTCAATAATTTTGCGGTTGATTGAATAATAATCAACTAGTTCTGAATCCCTTTATTGGCAATCGGTGGAAGGTGCTTGATTAGTAAACCATTGCTGCTGGTACAAGCTAGTCTTTATCTTCCCTGTGATCTATTTTATTTCTAAAGAAAAGGATTGAATAATGAAGCTAAATTGCATCAAGACATAACATTAGAGTTGAGACATATATATATGCAGAGAGTTTAAAACAGTATTTTCCAAGATATCAAATAAACATTAAACAGTATTTGTGATAATACCAAAATAAAATGTAGAAAGCTATCAAAAGAGGATTAAAAAAACATATCAAAGCAGTAAAAAAAAACATATCAGCGCAGAGATAGAATTAAGAAAAACAATAGTTTTCATAAAAAATATCACAGTTACTTTAAGCACTCAAGATGTAGTGAATATGCTTGGATCGATGGAAGTTACTAATTAATGCTCAAGTCCGTACCCTGAAATAGAGTCCATTACCGGCCACCAAATTAAACTCAATTCATCAAGTATGTCTAGCACTACATTGCATTTTACACAGTAAAATTGAACATTGAAGTATCCAAATGGGCCAAATACAACTATCCATATACCTTACTCAATGTTTTAGAAGAATGTCTGCTGATCTTTAGTGGATATGAACTAGGAGATACGTCAGTGTCAATTAGTCATAAGACGAAGGGCTGAACTAAGCTAAAAAAGAATCACTTCGGTATCAATTAGTTATAAGTTATATGGCCTTGGTCAGCAAAGGGCTCCGTTACTTACGTCTTAATTCCGGCACTTTTTCTAGATCGATACTCTGTCTCAGACGTTCATCCTAAGACACATTCATTGTCTACGTAGCGTCTTGCCTTATCTTGGGCCATTTTGCAAACATTACAGATGAGATAAACGTTATAAGTTACCTTACCTTACGCGATACTACGCGTACAGACGCTTCTACTGTGTAAGATTAAGATCTGACGGTGTAAGAATGGGCTTTTATGGCCCTACATTAGAGCGGGAAATGGATAGATTTTTATCGTCTGTGTGCTTAAGTACTTAGAGTGTTCATCAACTACATTTGATGGAGGCAGGAAAAAAGGTCAGCCAAAGTTGAACGGCGCACATTTTCTTCTCAACACAAAAACTCAATAATTATTCAAGAACCATTTAAAATCCGGGGTACTTTGTCAGCTAATGTTTGTGATTAATGAAAAGTTGAAGAAATTGTAATTTATTTAGCATTGAAGCAAGAATAAATATATTATCCATGGAGCAAAAAAATATCTATGCCATTATACACTGAACATCTAAACCATGGCGCATAACAATAGATAAGCTTATTGCAAATAACAAAGATAAAAGAATATTGAGAAACGGTACGAAATAACTTGAAAATCTTCATTATAAGACGAGGTAATTGTCTAACACTATAGGTGTGTATAGAAGTATGTCTGAAGGGTTTGACCTCTATTTTGTAAACCATGGAAGACGTAATGTCCCACCTTTTCCAAAATTTGTGAGTTTTGTGTAGAAAAATGACCCTAAAGGTTTACGCCAGGTACATTTATCCATATCCTAAAGGCAAGAAAAGCTATAGACTTTCAACGTTTCCAATATCTATCGAACGCTTTATACGTCAATATATATTTGAACATATTCCCCACCTTTGTGATTCGGCGACTGCATTTTTACTGCTTTTCTGATGAATGACATTCACACGATCAATGTCGGTAAATAATAGCTTTTACAGGCCTTTACTGCTATTCTTACACCACAGACTTAATGAGAATGAGCCATCATTTATATCTCTCATCACGTGCAGACTGATGAATGAATGAATGAAGACCTTTACTGCACTGTATAAACCTTTATAAGACCTTTATAAACCTGTGATGTATTCTAGCATTTTCAACTTTCTCTGGCTTCTTAGTACTTGTATAAATGTATGAGGCTGTATGAGTAGTTACATTTGGTTTATCAAAGGCTAAAAGAAATATAATTTTTTCTTTACTCGTCAAGTATCTGAAGTAGGGAAATTTTTCTTAAAACATGACTGAAAAGTATGCGTCTATCACCGTCATATAAAGGACAATCTACGGTAAAATGGACTTCGTCCTGTACTGTACCTAGACTACAAAATTGGCAGATTCTTTGCTTTACTAAGGCCATATTGATTTCATTATATGGATGACATCCGTGCGTGAATTTTCTGCCATGTCCAAAACAAAAGTTTTCAACCATACTGTAAATAGTACAAAACAGTTACAAAATGAGAAAATATATCCCGCCAGTTGCAAAACAATGTTTGAAAACGATACCAATGCCAAAATCAAATGTAAAAGACGAAAGTATAAAGAAATTAATTCGAAGAGTAGATTACATAATGAAAGCAACTTTTTTTGCCAAACTTTTTTTTCATTTGCACGCTTGCATCAGTTTTGAGGTTCCCAGAGGATGTCATCCATATATTCAAATCAACATGGCCTAATCAGTCGAGCAGATTGTGCACCTAGTGTCTCAGGTTTCACACACGCTATTTTAGGCACGTTAGGAAAGTTAGCACGTATCTTCAATACAGATGACCTTGTTATGATAAAGGCTACAAATAGAATGATGTGAAACCGAAGGTCACATCATGATTGTGATCTATCATAATTATAACCTTATGTATATGCATATGTCTATGTCTATCTACCTGTATCAAATACATCTATCATCTTACATCTATCTGTATTCGTTCACGTATACCTCTATTTCTTTTTACCAATGGATGTTTGTCCACTCTTCTCACAAAAGCTTAATTAAGCGGTTTATAGGTAACAATTTGGTTCCATTGGTTTGGTTTGGTTTCATTTTATTAGCATGAAAGCTAATCTGTGTTGGTAGATTCCATCATGAAGTTTTTATACATCAGATAAACACAGCAAAGACAATCATGAAACTTCATCAGTGTTATTTAGTAGTAACCATTGTAAAATGTTGAACTTTATTCCAACAAAAGGTTTCACAGACGTCAAATATTCAACGACCACTGTCGCCTTCATCAGGATAATTAAAATGACCAATCACTTCAAAATATAATCTCGCGAGAGTTATAGTTACAGACACGTGACCTTATTCATACGAGACTTTACGGATACGTGACATCAGCAATTGATCAAAAGTGACAGGGAGTTTATATCGCCCACCGTCTCTGTTAGGTGAACAAGGACAGCTCACCTCAAATCTTCGGTTGCTCTTCGAGTGATGACTCAATTACTCTGAGCTGATGACCCGTGGACTCGAGTTATGGTTTCATTTTCTTTTAGATTACATTGGTATTGGTTACTAGATTATTTTCGACAAGAGTTGAATACGTATTTGCATTCAACAGTCGCACGAGTTGCACCTTAGTTAAAACTACTATACTATAGGCTGTGGGGTTGACCACAGAACACGAGCCTCCACACAGGATTGATATGAAGAATTTCCGTCGATAACCACCATGTTCACACTACGGCCGATCCCATTTGTTCTGTTCAGCCTGGGCTACCCGAGTTCAACCCGCCCGATCCGTCCTGAGGGCCGTACGATGGCGCCGGTGATCACGGTTGGGCTGTCCAATTAACACCGAGAAAACCTTTTGTTCCCTTCCCTGTCTGCCGTGGATTAAATCAGTTCACAGTCGCCACACACGGTAACAAAGTGCCGGCGAACCCATTCAAGTCGAGGACTCGATAATTACACTTGAGACTCAGACCTGGTGGGAAGCTATAATAGAACGGGAGTAATGCATTCATCAGGCCTGCAGAGATTTCAGTGTGTGTTCGGATTAAATGAGCTTTTAAATTTTTCAATTCAGTTGCCAGAATTTTCTTTTTTTATATTAGAAAGTTTCACCAGCCGTGCAAGCAAAAGAAAAAGCAACAGCCTTTTTTGCATTCTGTATCATTTTGTGTTTCAGTGTCATATTTTGACAGGATAGCTATGAAAAAGCATGTAACTATAGCAAGATTGTGTTCTCGGCAACAAGTATTCCATTTCCTGTCTATTTACAGATCGCGCAACATAAAAATAGGATAGTCGCGACACAACCAGTTTGCATCCATCCATTTTGCAGGTGTAGTGACAGTACACCAAAATATAGTAGGAGCACTCTCACTAGATAGCTATAACCAACACCCAGAGGCAGTGATGCTATGTTTAAGGTGTGACAGGTAGTTTGATGTAATATCAGCAGCCGCCGCCGCCAGCCCGCAAAGCTACACACTGTGCTACGCCGAAGGGCGGTTACGCCGAATATAGATTATAGATACAGAAACAGAAACATGAAAAAAGACTGCTCTTCTGTGAATAGAGGCGTACTGATAGGGTGCAGGTCATCTCGCAATACCTTCAGTGACAGTCAACATAACCCAAGGCTGTAGTATATAACAGTATACAACATCTCCCTTCCTTTCTGCATGTTTGATAATGCAAAATCTTATCTACATACAAGCTCCTTACATAGAATTAAGGGGTTCGTACTAGTAAAAGGAACCTTTGTTACCTGCTGTCACTTCTGCTGAAGTTGTTTCAGTGTCATCTTTTGTTGCACGTTGACAAATGCCAAAATAATCACCTGTAACGAGAGAGTTTACCGATACGAGCGAAGCCGACCGGTTTAACATATGGTTAATCATCGGTTTTCATTACCCAATGATACAATGTCTTCATAAGGCCGAAAGGCATGCCTAGGCATCCGGAAACGTATTTGTGCTTAGTGATCCTGAAAATTGCCAACTACTTCCATGCGGAAATTAATGACTGAATTACTGTTCGGGTATCATTCAGAGCATAAAAGTGGGTAGGTTGTTATAGCGGGTGCAGTGAGTGTTTTTTCACCTACGTGACTTCGTTAGTCGAATCTCAAAGATACAGATTGCATGTCAGGACCA
Organism: Branchiostoma belcheri; assembly: GCF_001625305.1. Lineage (NCBI taxonomy): Eukaryota > Metazoa > Chordata > Leptocardii > Amphioxiformes > Branchiostomatidae > Branchiostoma > Branchiostoma belcheri. The sequence goes on from NW_017804131.1 coordinate 393,637, forward strand.
AAACGTGACTTTGAGTCGAATAACGAAACCAGACCACAGATGGAACGTGCCTTTGGGCCGAGTAACGAAGCCAAAACATCAGGTAAAACGTGACACAATACCGCACAACATCCACTCACGTATTAGCCTGGACGCCAGACTGGTGCCAGGGCCAGTATACAGGCTACCTCCTCTGCTCCAGTGCCAACCTGTCCCCAAGGATGTTTTACAATAAACTCCCCTCAGTTATAATTAGGCCCTGGGCCACGGTGCCAGAAGGTTTGCATGCCCTTTTTCGTAAGGCGTAATCAGGCCTTTTCAAACTTCGTATTCCGTAGGCAGCCGTCCAAAATCAACGTAATTCGTAATCAGTACATTAGCCGTAAAGCGTAAGAAGTCGTTTTCATACTACTAGTACGTAAAGCGTACACAGCTAGCTTAATGCAACGTAATCCATAAAAGCAGGAAATGTCGTTTGAGAGATTTAAAATTTCACCGTGAACCATGATCTAACGTAATTTCGTAATCGTAATCACCTCTGAGAATTTAACGTAATTCGTGATCAGCGGCGAAAATCCACCCCCAGGTCCTCGCGAATTATCCCCCGGGAGTCAAATTCCGGGATCGGGGCTTGTGGGCGGAAGAGAGTATGGTCGCCCAGCGGTCTGGTATCCAGGCTACTCACACATTAGCGACCCACGGAACAGTTGCTATTGGTTGAATGTTTGTATCTGTTGCAGTGTAGATGATTTATAGGGGAGGTAGTACCTTTCCGTGTCCTGTCTGCCAGGTGGCGTCAGCTGGGTGATGGATCGTCCCTGAGTTAATGGCGAACAGGACGGTACACGGCCCCCTGTCTGTCCTATATGTGTCGTGATAAATTGGCGTATTGTCAGAAGAATATCCCCAAATAATGCCATCACACTCCGCAGAGTTAAGCAAGGACACAAGAGTTGCGAGACTGACTTAGCAGTTTGGTTAGGTTAAACCTGAAGTATGGGTCAAGTTTAGAATTAAGATCTTAAAATCTATCTAATCTATCAAGGGTGCATTAATTCTTCAAAGAGGTATTTTCACAAAGATCCACCGAATCACTCAATTGAAAATATCTCTAATATATAACATTTTCTACATTGGAATGCAAGTTTGTACATCAATCATAGGGCGACATGCATAGTTTTAGCCATTACAGTTAAAACGTCAATCCATACGCTTATTTAGCCAGATGATTATTCAATTTTGTGGACTAATGAGCAAGATCAACACGTTGTCCTGAACTTAGGGTACGGGCAATAAATCATTCTAAGAGCCACAGTAAAACACAATTATTATGGGTTCACCACACCACTTCGTGGTGTGGTGAAACCATATTGCTTTTTCTGATGTTTCTTCTCCTCCTTCTCCTTCTCCTTCTCCTTCTCCTGCCATTTTTTAAATGGATTCAGCTTCTTCATTTTAGGGCCTAAGGTCCTGAAATTTGGTATGGAGGTACAGTGGGCAAATACCCCTAGGCGTTTTTTAAATTATTGTGATACAGGCTTTTAGAATGGTTTTATTTGAGTTTTTTGGCTGTATTATAGCTAATGTATTACTGTGTTAGTGTGCCATGTTTACCACGTCTGGGCATGAGTCATTACAATGGAATGCAGGGCATCAACCAATAGGCATGCAGCTTTCCTCTATACTTCTTGCTGATTGGCTGTTGGAATTTAACTTGATTAACACCTGCACAGAGTATTTCCATACTGACAGTATGTCTTTATTCAAGTGTTTTGGTAGGTATTTCAAGCTTTTCTGCTCCAGCATTGGAATGCGGGGCATGAACGTTTTTTTTTTTTTATTTTGAAAATCAACAGTTTGCATTATGCAATTAAAAATCCTAACCAATAAAGTAGGGAATAGCTATCCAACTGTTGTTTTAGTTGTATGTTACTTCATATTATAGTTATATCAATGTAAATCATTGTTTTCCCTTGTGTTTCTCATTCTTTCCCTGCCATGTGGTAAAATGTGGTGAACCCATCGCTGTATTTGCTCCAAAGCAAATATTGGCCTTTCTAGTTTTACCATTACGTTTCCATATATCTTAAGTCATTTGATGGTGAAGTCTCTTTCATTTCACCTGCTAAATGTTTCGGCAAATTCGTGTGCCTTTACCAGAGCGTTACTAGTCTGATGTCTAGTCTACCGCGGTTTGGGCGGGCACTCTTCGGGCCTGTAGTGTTTCCTCGCCGCCTACCTCATTTAGGCTCCCCGGTAGGAGTTCTGCCGGAAGGTAATTGGCCCACCTGTGGGTGGCGGCTGGGAACTACTGAAGGCCCGAGGAGAGTCCGCTCAAGACTCGACACCAGTCTAGCGAGTTGTGGGCTCTGCAATGTATACGTCTTGTCGCTAGGCGGCGTTATCCACCCCTCGCTTCTGTGAAGTCTGATCAGAGTGTCTTTATTGTTATCCACAAAAGGAGATTAGCTGTTAGAACTGTTACGTCTTAGAATTGTTGATACTATAAGATGTTAGCAATAGAAACTATGTATATATATATATGTATATGTATATATATATGTATATGTATATGTATATGTATATGCATACTAGTACGTTGCCATGCGTTTTACCTGCTGCAATTGCCTTGCAATAAAGTTCTTCTTCTATCTTGTCTATACCCGACAGTTCCACCTCGTGTGAACGTGGGCCCTTCCAACCCTTACGTCACGGCGTGGGGCCGGTCAGCCACCCTGACCTGTGGGGTACGGGGCGCCAAGCCCAACATCACCTCCCTGCACTGGAAAAAAGACGGCGAGAGGATCGTCAGTCGGCCGCTGGACGCCAAGTACTCGGGCGGGAACATGCAGAAACCCAACCTGCAGATCCGGCACATGACCCGCGCTGACGCCGGCACCTACACCTGCGTGGCGGACCACATGGTCCGGTCTACCAGCGCAAGTCTGGTCGTCGATGTACTCTGTGAGTAGCGGAGGTTGACAATCTTTTAAACTATACTTTAGGCCATGTTGATTTGATTATATGGATGACATCCTCTGAAACCCTAAAAACGATGTGAGCTTGCGAATAAAAAAAAGTTTGGCAAAAAAAAAGTTGCCTTCATTATGAAATAAAGGTGATCATGAAGGTTAAACAAATAACTAAACACACAAGAGTAATATTTTATTGACATGGTGAATAATAGACTCTCCATTTTCATTCCTTCACATTTTCTTCTTGTCCCTTGGGATGGATTTTGGCATTCTGCGACATAAGTATCTTTTTCCAATATATATATTTTTTAATTTGCGCCATGTATTTGCTCATTTCGCAGCTACTTTGTACGATTTACAGTATGGTCGAAAACGTTTTTGGGGAGGGAAACGGACCAAACTTCATGATCGCACAGATGTCATCCATATAATCAAATCAACAAATTTATAATGATACTACAACATGATTTGACATGGAACACTTTTGCTATGCTGAACATGTTTCCCTGCTTCTTATCTTTACAAAACATCCACATCGTCACTGCATAGAAAGGCACTATTTTACACGACCGAGTGTTTTACATGTATTCAGCCGACGTTTCGGTGACTGTCTGTCACCTTGCTTGGGGCAATTCTCACATTGCTGCAGCACAGGTGTCACTGCTTATAGATGCGTTCCTGTACTGTGCAATGTGAACCAATCAGAATTGCCCTGAGGAAGGTGACAGACGGTAACGGAAATGTCGGCTGAATAAGATACTTGGTTGTGTAAAGTTGGTTCTTGTTATTCAGTGCACCAGTGATGCATACCTGATGAAACTATTCACGGAACCACACTGTCAGTTTCTCTCTAGGCCTGGTCGGTGAATAGTTTCATCAGGTTGACAGGTCATAGGTCATAGGTTACAGGTTAACCATTACGCCACACGACGCCATCTTTTTTCTGTGTGTAATATATATATAACTCCAATATGTTTTGATTTATAATAACCTGATGAATCTATCCATGGAGACAGTGATATACTGTAAATTTATCTGTCAAGTTATAAGATACATTATTTAGCCAGAATCTAGTGATGCAAACACCATAGGACAAACACATCAACAAAACTCTAGCTGGAAAATATGTCTACTTCCCTTTACCTCTGGAATGGTCATATGATAGGGGCCGGGTAGGGGGTTGGTTACCTTTGACTCGAAGCTTTCTTTGAAAGGATTTACAATTTGTAAATCCTATCAAAGAAAGCTTCGATTTTCTCAGACCCCATGACTAGATTGGCATCACAACTTAACGCAAATGATCAAGGTTGAAGTTGGAGCGATTCCAACAGGTTTTGCAATATCTACTGAACTTTCTAGTACAAAGATATCGTTACTGTAAACGAGCTATAACAATGGAGAGTAAGCTACAACGTTAACGTACACAACAATGTATGTTCAGAAGACATAAACAATGGAGGTTCTGACCATGATAATGCATCAGATTAAACTGTTTCACAGTGGTATAACCGCTCAACCAGTTTTATAACTGCTCAGTTTAAGAAAGGAAGTTGTTAGGGCTCTGTACAACTGAGCTAACAGACTAATGATAATGAAGATGCTTGAAAAATGCATGAAAACTTACCGACAGTACGGGGGGAGGGCGGTTGTAGATTTGGCGCGACCGATTCAAAAAGGCCTGGAATGGACCATCATACGAACAGATGACGGGGGTGGATGGACTGTTCCAAGGAAGAAACGGGAAGGCTAAGTAAACGCATTTTCTAAGTAAACATTAAATGCTGTATGTCCGTTCTAGCAGGAAACGGTAATCACTTACCGATTCCACGAATCTGAATGATTCTGCATCATCGAGTACCTNACCTCTAGTGCTGATGGACGGTTCCAGTACTTTGTGTTGACACCACCGTGCGAGAACAATGTGCATTGCAGATACACCTTTCAGATTAACCTGTCACGTAAATGAGATGCAATGTTAATCTTTCTTTGTGTCCGCAACTCCTTGCGTGTCTCCTTACCTAAAAAAGAATGGATTACTTAAAGTTAAAGACCTTGTGACTGGTAGAATTCTTTGAGACATTGGGCATAAGCCCATGTGTGTAGTACTATGTACAAGTGACGAGCAATAAAGTTAATTCATTCATTTATGTTCTCTATTAGATCCCGCCTCCATTATCAGTATCTCAGAGTCTGTGACGGCCACGGTGTCAGACAGCGTCACTCTGCAGTGTGTGGCAGACGGCAACCCTCCTCCTAACATCACGTGGACCAAGGACGGCAGCCGCCTCCGCAGCGTACACTCTGCACTTACAGGCGACGTCCGCATGGGGTCGTACTTGATCAAATCGGTGCAGGCAAACGATACCGGGACGTTTCTGTGCACTGCCGAGAACGACATCGGAGAAAGCAGCACCAAATCTCTCAGCTTAACGATCAAACGTGGGTGTCTTTATTTCATACCTCATTCATTATCCCGCGACACACCAGCAAATTACTTGATCGCTGACTGCTATCATGCTCAGAGCACCTGCCAAGCTTGCTGTTAATTCTAGTTTTCTGACGGTTTAGTGAAGCTTTTTCCATTGTCGATCAGTCATCTGGGTTGTCACGCTAACTCCCTGCACCCTCATAGTTCTGACTCTACTTTACAACCGTAGCAGCACTCCTGATATAAATTCTCCTATTATGATCGGGTAAGCAGACCGTGACTATTTATTAAAGACAGGGCGTGGAAAATCAGTCTTCGTGTGAAATTCATTATGACAAACTCACGGCCTGCCAACTCTAAGATATTTAGGATTGTAAATTACAGGAAAAGTTAAGTCTGGTCGTAAAGTTACCCATAAAACTGTTTCTCCAATCGTTCACCTTGAAAAGTTGCCTGGTTCATTAAGCATGTGTGTAAATGTGAAACACGCAAACTTCAGTTTACAAGAGCTAAACTAAGCTAGGTTTAAATTAGAAAGTGATAAAAAATTAAAATATACGTTATATAATATTCCCAATTTACACCTTCATTATCCATATATAGGTTGTATTACTCGTTGGTTAATGTAGTGTGAAATTCCATCAATGTTTCACTCGCACGAAAGTACATGATGTAAGATTATCAAATAGGCCGAAAATACACATATTTATATACTATCAGTTGACAGCTATATCTATAGTGTGATTTTCTTTATTGCAATTAGCACTGGTACATCAAACTTGGCTTCCTTAAACTGAAGCAAGGTTATTTTATCTTTCAGAACTCAGGCGAAGGGTAGCCACGTCCACCATCGCTGTAGTTGTTGGAGCGACCGCTGGGGGGCTCTGGTTAGTAGTCTGCGTGGGACTGGCCGTGTACGTGGCCAGACGCCGCAAACGGAAGGAGGAGAAGAAAAAGTTTGCCTTCTACTACAACATGGGGAGGAGGGATCCTGGCAATGGAGACGATAGACTGGAGGAAGACAAGGAGCCGCCGCCGTACTCATCTGTACCAGGTAAGTAGCCAGATGTAACACTAGCTATAGGCCACGGCAAGTTATTTGTCAGGATAGCATGGTATGCAGCACGCACATTAATTTTGGCCTGATGTCTAAATAAAGCAAGACATTTTTCTGCCATCCGTACCAGGTAAGGGGCAAGCGTGGGGCAAAGGATACTTATACATACGCTTTCCTATCTTGATATACGGGAATTATGTCAGGAAAAGTGGTCAAAAGTCATCTACCAGAGTGATAATCCTTGGAAATACACACTGGCAGGGTACTCCAACATACAAAGTGTCCAAAATTAGAACATTTTTTATACGCTAAAAACTCGCATAAACCCTAATATGCCAAGTGAACCCAGACACCTCTTGACATGGAAACATGTATCTTCTTTAGCGAACCAGAAAACAAAACATCGCTGAAAGCCTTTTTCCAAAGAAATAAAAAGACTAAAACCCTTACCTTTCCCCCGAACATTTACTTTCATAGGGCGACGCCTAGCGAAATGAATAAGAGAAGCAGCATAGCTCATCAAGAGTCTTGTCTGCTTGCGGTTAGTAGTAACTAGACTGTAGTTCTCATATAGCTGTACCAGAAATAGTCTGTGTCTTTTTTAATTTACCTTTTTTAATAGACAAATCTACTTGAGTATATGTGGTTATCGCTGCCTGGCAGTAATATACTAGTACAAATGTACCTCGTCAGATACTTAGGACAGATTAACAAAAATTCAAAACAAATGATGAAAACAATATAAGACCATACAAAACGGTATGATCTAATTAATCTGTACCTACTAAGGATACCCCTTTTGTGATATTGTTGTCAAAACATTTAGAATTTTTTTAGTGTTTTTTAAGATTCCAAAATCTTCTGTTTCGTTCTTCTGAGTGTTCCCAACAAATAACGACTGATTGATTGAGAAGGATTTTCCCTTTTTACCTTAATTGTTAAGAGCAGCTGTGTTAGGAGACTCGTGGGGCCCATATTAAGTTAAAGATTACCTTGTTGTACTAACTCATGACGACAGCTGTTGTAAAATCAATAAGGAGCAATATGTACAGTGGTTTTCTAATGGGAAAACACATTCGTCATTGTTTAGGGTCGATAGATCTGTTTGATATATCATGATTTGTTGTAATTGGTTTATACATTTGTCAGTAGTAATTGTCTATAGATGCACTTTGTATGCTTTGATATACTGCAATTGCCTTATATGTTTGTCGTTTCTTTATTGTAAATAGATCGTCTTACAGCGTCTTGGATTGTTGTAATTTGTTTATACGTTTGTCATTGTTAATTGTCAATAGCTCTCTTTTATACATCTTACCTTTAATAGAAGTGCTGCACTCCTCGTTTAACTTACGTGTTTGTCATCTCGTTACGTTCCCTGGAACGAGATGAAATAATCAGAAGACACTGAACACGATAAGACTCCATCTTATGAGCGCGTGTATCACAATTTTAACGCCAAATTCAATTCTGAAACCTGCTTGTTAGTATGGCTCTAGATAGAAGGTCGAAAGATCAGACACGACCCCTTGTAGGTGTTATAGTAATGGTTTATTTCAAATGCAATAATTGCAAATATACAGTTGCCACCTAACAGCCGAAGCTGAAAAATGTAACCTTTACAAAATAACCTAAGTTACATAGGAATTTCCGAAGTTAAGGCATTCAGTCTAAAATGATAGATAGGTGGCAAATGTGATCGAAAACATTACACAGATATTCAATAAAGACAGTGGGCATTGTGTAGTAAACACATTATTGGACTTAAAAAAAGGATATTATTATGTGTTATTGTGGTAAACGGCAGAGGACATAGTTGCTGACTCTATACTTTTTATCCTTCTCAATATCTATGTCCTCAATTCACCTGCCTCCTTTGCAAGCTAAACGCAAATGAATTGCGGCTGTTTCTAATCTTATAATCGCTTTAGATTGTAATCTTGATGGAACTAAACAAGCGTTCAGATTCAATCTACTCTATTCATGATGATTCTACCTCGCCTCGACAGCTTTAGAGAAATCCGATCACGTTTTTCTAAGCAAGGTTTGATACATCGATTATCGTTCTACAAACAAACAGCGAGACGTCAGATATAGTAGAAAGTTTATTGCAAATACATGCCCGAGGGCTAATTGCATTTATATAATAACAACGTAAGAAAGATAATACAGTGGTATGTGAGACTATATCTACGTCCGTAACATTATACTATATTCTACAACATACATGGTACTAGCTATAGTTTTACTGGGTTTGACTTAAAATTTCAAGGCACTCAATGCAATTTCAGGGCGGCAAAACTAAGTATTCTGAATAAGGCAATCTGCATGATACTGACACATACTGTCCCACATTAGCACATTTGAATTAGAATTTCATACTTTGGGCATTTAAAACTGCAAAAACAAGCCCCAAAATTAGTCCTATATTTTCTGGGCGGTACCCTTAAAACCAATCCAGGTCCTTCGAATAGCCGTTTTTCGTCAGAATTTCGGAATTTTTTGCTCCATGAATGTCGATATACATTGAGACAGTGCTGTTTAAACTTAGAATGTAGATAAGTGACTAGTTATGGAATATTGACTTTGAAAAATCTGGTTTCTAATCCCTAAAAACTGTAATGGATGTGTTTAAGAAGCCTTATGTTCTAATTTACAACACAGTCTTGGCAAAACGCCGTGCAGTGAGTTTCGATTAAAGTGTGTTTCCCCTTGGGGTAAGGTGTCGTCTTGGAACGTTGTGTCTGTTGTTTTTCATCCTCTGGAGGCAGCTATATAAGTTATAACGTAATTCACTGCCCCCTCTAGGACGGTTTTAAGTTGCGTTTTTGTCAATATAAGTCTTATTCATATTCTTAAGTCGTTTTAAAAGAAACATTGTACTTAGGGGATTCTGGTTTCTGTGTTTCGTGATGGGAATTCCTAAGATAAAGAGCTAAATTGTTTGGATCACGTCAGTATAATGTACTGCACCTGCGCGAAACCCGTAATGTATGGTGCATAGCACTTCGGCAGAACGTCTCGTTTAAAGTAGTATTCTAGATCTCGTACGTAATTAATGGTAATATTCAGTCCATAGTTTTCAAATTTTTTATCATAAAAGATATCGTCTTCAACAGACAAAAATTCCTGATGTAACGGTGACCAAACGTCTGACAAAAACCATGAAAAATCCGGTTTTCAGGCAGGCGCAGTTCCTTCGACGACGTGCTCTATTTGCATATTTGCATATTTGCGAGATCTCAGGTTTAAGTGACTTCAAATATTCATTTCTATGTAGAAATTTATTCTGGGTACAAATTATGCACATTAACCCGAAAGATTTGATTGATGTCGTAATTCGCTCTTGATTTGAATTACATTGATATAAAAGTATAATTCAGGTTTCATTGAGTAACCCCTGGATTAAAAAAGGAAGTCGTATTTCATATAGATATGGGCGTAATGCCACATGAGTTCTGTTGATATGAAAATGGTTGATACGTTACACATAACAAATGATAGTGGGACCCAAAGCGAAACAATATTAAGGTCGCTGGAGATCTGCCAACTGCTCTTGAGGAAGTATTTTAAAATCAAAGTAAGCAACATTCAACCTTCCATCATCAGACGAACTCTTGAACACGGGTGTCATATAATTGGATATTATATCACGAAGTGTAATTAGTGGGTAATCAACGAGTAGGCTTTTCTTGCAAGCTGTTTAATTCTACCTAATTAAAAAAGACTTGATCGGGCTCCCAGGCACACATTAGCACGTAAACAAGCACATCTGTCGATATACAAAATGTCTGCTGTCATTATTACTTAGTATTTGATGGTATTTCACCCAATGCAATTTTAGTACGAAAAAACAAAAAAAAAGAAATATTTTGGATGAGAAAATCTGTCTAGGATTAACATTTACTGGGATTTCTTAGCACATTTCGTCTGTGTATATGTATATGAGGCGTTGGAAATAGCCCCAAATAAGCTACGTGATTCGTCTATTTATTCTGGGGGTACCGCCTACATATAGCTGCAAGCAGCCTATATATACAATGTATATAGCTATGACATCTACAGTGAAAGAATGACCAGAAGATTTACCTTAAAATTCCACAGTTTTGCTGCCCTGAAATTGCTTCAGATTCCTTTAACAACTGTTGGTTTGACCATTTTGACAATTTACCTGTAGCACAACCCGAATAAGAGTAGTACTAGTGTTTTGTAGTCGACAGTGTCTCCAGCAGCCTCAATTATTAACCAAAAAGGCCAATGACCTGAACCAGACTGTCTGTTACCATGGTTGGGTTACATCATGTTGCAATTTTATAGCAGGAGGGATTTAGACTCCTGTCTGACCATATATACGAATGTGTTTGAGTAAGAATTAACAGAGCAGACCTTATGCGAAGGTGAACATTATGCATTTGCTTTGCAAATGTTACCTTTCTAGTTAAAGTTATGAGTAACGTTAATAACAGCTCAAAATAACCAAACAACCTGCTGGAGAAAATTCAGTCTGCCCGCACCGCGTACCGCCCTATCAGCCCCGATCTGTCACGATTCATATATGACCACAATAAAAGCACATAGACTGAAGTGACCCGCAGGGATCCCCGTAATGTGCTGTTTGCCCCGATACGCTTGCTCCAATACCTCTTCACTAATCCGATAATGTATGTTTAGAAAATTTATCCCTCTAAGATCAGTCGTAGAGGACCATTCTGCGTAGAGACTTCCCGCGGACGCACTTAGATCTACTTGACCTGGATTGATCTGCACTCTAGATGTACTAAGCACGGGCCACCAGGCCGGTATATCGTGCTGGCATGACACGCTGTAACATAATGTAGACCCATATAATGAGACACAGGATCATCAACTGTATAAAATAATTGTTTGAGAGTAAATAGAACACGACAGTGGTCTTTTGGGAACATGCATTATTGACCAGAATGTTGCTTTCAGCGTTTTTTTTTACCTGTCTGCCTTTTGCACCAAATGTATGTAGGCAGGGCGGCATTTGGGTTTGTTAAAGTAATGCTGGCAGTGTGTCGTAAACAATATCGACATTACATTAACAGATGTCATTGGTGTCATTAAAGGTAGAGAACACAATTTCTCCCTACAGACACCGGCGTATTTTCTAAACCCTATACCTAGTAACACCCACCTAACTTCAACTAAATCTGTAAAAAGGTGTTAAGTCCTTGCTATAGCTACATAATCGTATTTCCCTTTTTGTATACAGCCAAACCTACAAGCAAGACGCCAAGCTACGGTGGCATCAACACTATGAGAAAGTCCTTGGGGAAGAAAGGTAATGTAGGACAGTGTCAGTTCTCTTTCATATCATAGATAACAGAAGTTATGCAAGGGAAAGGGGGGCTTATCCATCACTATTTATCAAGGAGGACAGGTAATAGCCTGTGAGCTAAGCCTCGCTGTGTGCGGACCAGGGGAGTCATGAATCACACGGCTGCCGGTGTCACTTTTCAGGACACGGCGTAACTCCGCACCACTAAACCTGCCGTAATCACGGTCGTGCCGTAAGAAATCTCTGCCTTTTATTTCATGTGTTTGCGGTACAGAGAGGAGATACGCACGCGCGATGTACGCCTACCGTCCGCGGGAAGATAACGAACTGCGCCTGGAGACTGATGACGTCATCGAGGTGCTGGAGGGGGAAGATGGCGGCTGGTGCCTGGGTTACCTGAGGGGCAGGATAGGCCTGTTCCCCTCCAACTACGTCAAGTTTATCTCCTCAAGCGAAGGTAAGACTCTTACAGGACGATCAATGGCGTTTTATCTCTTTGTTCTCTCACGCCTGGTTCGAGAAATCCCCGATGAAAACCGACAATGGAAGCATTACCAGGTCGATTATATCAAAGAATGCTGATGGTTCTTGGGAAGCGTTCACATCTATTTGACTTGGCAGTCCAGGAGAAACTTACCGGCGCAGAACCAATCTCTGTAGACAAGGGAAGCTGATACCGTTAATTCCGACTTTCCATTGAAGTCTAGTCCTGTAGAATCGATCGGGATGTCGGTTCGTTACTACCAGGAATAAATGAATACTTCGGCTTGACTTCACTCGGAGGGCTTCCACGTCTAATTACATCTGGTGAATGTCGCTTAACCCTCTACACCCTGGTCTATAAGGTTCACATCGATCGCCACCTTTTGACTTTTCCTATCGCCGTGCCTGTTGCTTATCTATTGATTGTGTGTTGATTAAACTGCCGGGGGATAAGAAGTCAATAAACTTTTTCAACATCTTTTTTCCAGTGTTGGCCATGAAGGCCGGAGGACCTTGCCAAACCCTAGCCCTACAGGAGTCCGTAGGGTCAAAACGGAGCATCTGATAAACATGCTGATTACACGGGAGCGTTTTCTGGATGGGGCACTATCTTCTGACTGGCTGAGTGGGTTTGGTGTACATATTATAACACTGGATCTGGGGCAACGGGATCCCACAGAATCTGCTTGAAGATCTGGAAAATCATCGAGGAAAAACTTGGCGATCATCTCTGCCAGATCTAGCAAGATCCGGAGACTAGGGATGAAGTGTTGATGTTTAGTCATTTTTACGGAACTGACACGAAAGGATGTTTCTTCACGGCACCACCGTAGTATAATCGCCATATCGTACTGAACATTGGCCTTGGAATATATCTAGGATTCATCTTTCATGGCAACGGGATCCTCGACGGAATCCAATACATTTTCGTCTCACTGCATTTGCTACGAAGACTGGTTGTCTCTTGTGTAGATAAAATACACGGACGGACACAGAAGATGAGTTAGCTATCTTATCTAGGAGCGTCAGTAGCCGATGGTAAATGGTACCTGTCCTATGTGAAGCTGTCCATAGAATAGAAAACGCCATCAGATACTTTAATTTCGCCCAGGAATCGATTTTGCACATCCTCGTATTTGGAAACGTCACGAAAAGAAGCCCACAAAGTAGTCGTGTTGACGTATAGAGTAACTATGAAAGTCTTAACTACTAAAATGCTACGTATTTTCTGTATATACTACCTATTTGTACTGTACGGTATCAACGTTTATATCACTGACTGTTGTTATCTTATCATATTGTAGCAGGTAGCGATAAATTTCTGTAATCTGATTTATCTCTGAGGCGATAAGCTTACTTTTCCTGAGCAAGATAAATAGAGCAAGATTTTATCTCCTCTTTGACGAAACGTTTTACTTTGTCCGAAGTTATTTTTTGTTCCGGAAGGACACAGAAAGACAGTGTGTGACACTACACGATTCGTTTCTTCGGAAAAAGACAAACGTGGTTCCTCAGGGCAGCTTCGTCGAACCACTTAAGCATGATACTATTGATCGTTCCGCCATGTGGGAGGGCTCCGGGCGGCCATCCACAGTCATTCCTTTCTGACAAGTTCCTTGTCTTATCGCACGAGCCAAGGTTTTTACCCTGGAGTTGGTTTTTTGGGGTAGTAAGACACAGATATCCGAGAAGCCTTCTATTTGTTCTGCCGCCCTGAAATGCAACCATACGTCTTGTCGATACGGTAATGCCAGTCCTTTGACCTGAGTACAACATCTGATCAGTGTAACATCTGGTAGACTTTACCAGTTGCAGGGTGATCTTTTCGGAGATGAGGAGAGATTTTTGTCCTTTTACAACGTGTTCTGATCTCTACTGGGATTATTTTCCTAGTACATAATGTTTGCCGACGTGAGCAAAATCTGAAGTCGATTCTATCTTTGCATGTACAGCGTCGTAGCAGTTATCACAAGCACACTCACAAGCCAGGACAAGATGTGATAACAAAAGGTCGGGCGACACTCTACAGAATTTACAATACCAGTAGACATTGAGATTGAGGAGGCATAACACAAATCCACAACCGAAGAAATGCTTTAAGACAGCCGTGCCTTTAAGTATTGGTGCTGAGACAAATCAATTTGAACAGACTCAATACAAGATTAACAATTCGGAACAGAATTATGCCGTCGTCCATTCAATCGCTTTGTGGAGACATGTCATCTACGGGTCTATGTTTGGCTGCCTGCCCGCGTCAGGTCGTTTTAGAGGAAAGAATTGGAGTAATGAGTAAGTATTCAGCACGGTCTATTCAGAGCGGTCCCTCCGTAATACCATTATCACAGCCCTGGAGGGCGTGCCTCACCGCACGGTCCTGGATAATGATGTTAGTAGCACAGGTTCTCCGGGTGCACCTCTCCCCTAAAACAGCTGAATAGACCTTCCGTCTGCAGGACCAGCTGCCCATTTCTGATAAAGACAAGTCCCTCGCGAGCGCTTATATCGGAATAAATGTGTAGCATTAGACTGGAGAAATCCTGACCTTATATCTCAATGTTTGAAGATAGGAATGAAAAACTGTAGGGCGTATAAAAACAACTGTAAATCTTAAACAGAAACGTTTTAAAACTTTACTACTATACTTTAGGTTTTTTTGTCTACTTTGTTGTTTGTGAGCCAGATGTACCGGTAGTAAGACTACATAGGTCTGCAGACTGCTTCGGGTGGATGTCCTGTGTCATTTGTTGTGTGCCTCGAGCGAATGTGCTTCGACATGATTGACCACATGAGGCCAAAGGTAAAAGCAGTAAAAGGAAGTCTTACTCTTTAATTTAAGACAGGACATTCAGAGGGGACGCTAATATATTACTCCCTATATATACATAACAGAAAGTACCAAGTTCAAATATTCACATATCAAACACACGGTCTATGGCTGTACATGCAGGCTGGCTATAACTACCTTATGCCGTATGACATTCAACAGGCAAATAGAAGAAAACCTTGCCAGTTATAAGTTCTTCCTTAAACAAGTAATTCTTATAGACACGTTTTATAACGCTGGCGTACATGCATACAACGCTTTAGAGGCTTGATTTTCATACCTATCTAAAGCTGACAATATCCTTAGTTTATTGAAATTGCAACCCAGCAATACAGTAGCAACTCAAGCATCCTAGCGCTGATATTAACGCCGCACATCCCATAAAATACACCTGCATATCTCGCTATAGGATATGATATACGACAGATTTATCGATATACCCCTACAACCCTGTCTGGAAGAGTAATTGTGTGGAATATGCTGTGAACATGGATCCCCATCATGCTTTTAGCTGGGGGAGGGGGGAATGGATGTTTTTGGACTCCCTATACTGAAAATAACTGGACTCCCTACTTTTTGGTAAGAAAGCCTAAACACACCCTATTTTTCCACTCCCAACCCCCGCCATGCACACATGCCTCCCTTTAGCCTTCTTATAAATGCAAAAATGATGCTTTAACGTAGGAAAAAAACTTGGCTGCGGCCTGTATTCCTTAAAATTTGCACCTCAAAATGCAGTAGTGTTTGAGAGCATTACTAATTTCAAAAAAGCCCCCGGCCCCATGCACACATGCCTCCCTGTAACCTTACTATAAATTAAAAAATGATATCGTAACGAAGAAAAAAAAACTTAGCTGCGGCCTGTATTCCTTAAAATTTGCGCCTCAAAATGCAGTAGTGTTTGAGAGCGTTACGAATTTCAAAAAAGCCCCCGGCCCCATGCACACATGCCTCCCTGTAGCCTTACTATAAATTAAAAAATGATATCGTAACGAAGAAAAAAAACTTGTCTGCAGCCTGTATTCCTCAAAATTTGCACCTCCTTGAGAGCATTATTTAAAAAAACTCTAAAAAGCTTGTGCCTGTGCCACTTGCCACTGCGCATAGCATACAATAAAGATAATGGACATCCAACAAAAAAATCCTAGCTAAAAGCCTGATCCCCCATGACTGATCAAGGTTAGATATGGACGACGTCGTTTGCTAAACCTGGATGTGACTCCCGCCTAACCAGACTGTTTACTTCTTGTTAAGCACGACTCCTGTCATGGTTTAATCACCCTAGAGACCCTACACCTATTGGATGGGGCGAGAGGAATACGTTAGCATCGTTAGTGCTGCCTCCTATCGTTACACCTTTATTGGGAACTGGGGATTCGACAAGGAATATTCTCTATATTGATGCAACATGGCCTCCCACCCGGCTGGTGCCCTGTGAATGTCAGGTCAGATCGTTACTAGCCTGGTGCTCAGTCTAGTCGTGGTTGGGGCGGGTTCTCTTCGGGGCTGCAGAAGCTCTTCCCCGCCCAACTCAGCTAGGTCCCCCGGTAGGTTTTGCACGATGGAAGTTTATATTTTAATTCGTGGTGGGGCTAATCAAATCCTGGCGTGCAAAACACCTACAGGCGTAACACTCCTACCGGCCAATCTGTTGAGCTGGACGGGGGAAAACTGTTAGAGCCCCGAGGACAGTCTGCCCCAACCACGATAGACTGGATACCAGGTTAAACTCCTACAGGTGTAACACTCCTACCGGGCCGTCTGTTGAGTTGGGCGGGGGAAACTATTAGAGCCCCGAAGACAGCCTGCCCCAACCACGATTGACTGGATGCCAGGCTAGACCGATCATTATAGTCTTACACTGAATGGCTGACTTTTGACAGCAGACGCGTAGACCTGATTTAAATCCAATCAGAGTGATCGGCATCGGGAATGCCTGCCTGTCACATCGCTCACAATAGGGGCTTAGAAAGAAGCTACATATGTTCTGTACAACCACGAAGCGCAGATAAAGATATTATCGGCTTTTCCATTCCATAGATGTAAGCCCTGTCTCGCTATATCTCCCTTAGCCTAACAAAGGAGGACATTTGCTGGGTATTGTGTACATGAGTACAAATGGCGCTCTTGTAATGATGCCCTAAACCGTTTTGTCAGACAATGGCGTTCTCTTGTCTTTCGCAGAAGACTAGTACTTCGTATATTTCATTGTTCCGTCTTGTATGCAGTTAAGTACAGGGTCTTACCTTATCTGTATCTCTGTAAGGAGTAGTTTCGGAGGCTTTGAGGCGCCTTTGTAATTAGTAAAAGTGCTGCTATAAGACTTTAAGAAGGGCCTCGAGCTTGAGGAATCCACCATCTGAGTAAAACCACTTCGCACTTAATCTTCTCCTTCGCCTCTGGTAGTGCTTCGGCAGAACTTAACGACTTGCCGGCATGTTGAACAGATGAACGACTTTTACGGCGGCATCAAGGACAGATGTTTAAAAGGACATCAAGTTTCACGCCATGCCTGGTACAATCGCCGCCTTGGGACTGACGGTTTTCATTACGATAGAGCTTTTATATTTCCAGCGAGAGCCAGGGAGAGGTTTTTAATTTCCTTCGCCGATTCAAAGTTATCACAGATTTGTATGTAACTATATAAACGTGACCTTTACCTGCTCGACCTTGTTTCATTTTTACAACACGCGCTCGAACATATACATCACTACTTTTACATCAGTGCAACATACGCTAACCAAGTAATGGGATGGCTAAGCACACACTAATGGCAGATGGGAAAACCGGAGGGACGGAAGGGTGGTGAGTTATCAATTTAGACCAAGAATAGCATGCTTATCTCAACACATGATGGCCCCTAATGATCGCCCTATGGGTATAAAATCTACTAATCGATTGACAAACTAGAGAAAAGGGCTGCAGATGGAGTAATTTCGGGCTTGCAAATCTAAGCTGTTATGTCACTGTGAGAACATGGCTTGCCAGAACGTTCGCTTTCTATTTTTTTTTATTTCCAACATGCAAAAATACAATACATAGTGGTGACGCACTCAAGCAAATGCTTATATTCACGTCACCACTAGACATAAAATAAAAGTTACATCACAAACCATGGGTATCGTCCAGGTAACAAGAGAACAGAGTTTAGCTATTAAGATATTATAAATGAATACAGAAGTATAAATCAGTTGTTAAATCGCTTAGACTCAGAAAGATATAGCTGTGTAATAATGAGTATTTGAGAGTTGACTTAAGATGAAAGTAAAGGTGGTCAATTAATTTTCTATTTGAAGAAGAGGAGATCATGGTACAGGTAATTGATGATAAAAGGCAAATGAAGAATACCCCACTTACGAAGTTTGAAAAGGAAGATATCTTCTGCAGCGTAATAATTTGAAGGGAAACAGAATCAAACCATTGAAACCAGAAAATCCCTAAAATCTCCTGATTGATGAAGTAGGAAAAAGTCGAGGCGCCACCCGATTAGGGTACGAGAGATCCCATTAAAAACCCTCTCAAGTCCGGACGTGAACAAGTCAGTTATGAATAACCCAGTGCACGCGGACTAGCCGAGCCCCGTATGATTGGACTGATGGATAGACTTTGCTTGGATTCTGGGGACCTCGGGAGATTGGACAACAAATCAGCCGTGGCCATTAACGGTCTGTGGCATTTTCACGGCGAGCGAGTGCAAATAGTCCGGACATAAATGTCACCCGGGAAAGGTCTCCTCCGATTCCGGCCGCCTCCTACACACAGCCCGGCCCTGATGTAAACAGGGTTACACACCGATAGACTTGGCAATTCTTCCTGGAAAGTTCATTGAAAGGCTGAGGTCTTCCGGGAATACGGTTCTCCGGCTTGTCCTCGGTTATAGCTTACCTAGATCATGTTTTACACTAAAGGTTGTGACCTGGGGGCAGCATTGCCGATATTAGTCACAGGGGGTCTCTTGCGTGATGAGAAGAAGCGCAATTCATCCGCACGCCGAACTTCCAATCGCTGTACGTAGAAACGGCGGAGATACAAAACGTGCCCGCAGGCGGTTGTAAGGTCTGGCTCCTCATAATCTTAAAGAGGCAACATGCCCCGCGCGGGCGCTGACCTCACCTTCACCTGCATGTAGGCATTTAACGGACTATTTTCATCATTTTATAGACAGGAACGTCGGATAACGTTACACGGAGGTCTAACTGGCCGTAAACGGGAAACCCATTCCTGCCTTCTGGTAGACAAAGGGGAGCACAGAAAGGCATTATAGTTCATAGTATTAAGAGAGGCATGGCTGGCATTACCGCTTTGAAATGGCTTTAAGAGCATTTCACGATTGCCGATTTACAACTACGTCCCCTTGGCACATATGTACAAACGTAGCCTCAAACGGTACGAAAAACTGTACATCTATCTTAAGATCCGTTGAGACCTAAGAAACGAAATAAGCGCTGTAGGCTAAAGTATTTTTGCCGATTCGTATTTCTCAGTGGATCTGATATGATGAAATAATGGTAGTGTTTCGTATAGTTCAACGTACGCTTGTATCATCATTATCTGCACCAATATGTGTGTTGTGGCAATTACATTGTCATTGATGTATAGAAGATAAAGAGTCCACAGTGGACACTAGCTGTAGTAACACACCGACTGTTGGAGCTGTGAGGCTGCAAAGTTGACGCTATGGACCGTACCATCCCATCTAACTCCGCGGGGAGGTCGCCTAACGAAGCCTGACAAAAACGAACGGCCAGAGTGCACCCAAAATGAATACCTGTATCGATTACGGTGCAACTGGGGATAATACGTCAACATTACAGCGATTCAAGAGCGGTCTTTCGAATTAACGCGATTGAGGCGCACTCGATAAAAGTACAATGGGTCCCTCTCACCCTGCGTCGCCCAATCGGTGGGTCCGGGTGCGATGATAAATTCGGTGCGTGCTCGTGGTTTCGCGCACACCGTCCAGTAATTTAGACCCGCTAACACCCCGCGAAATCCACCTGCGGCCGCACGGGTCCCGGGATTACCGTCACTTCATCCGCCGAGGATTAAGAACACTTTAACTCCGCGACTCTTCTGTCCCGAAGACTTAGCGGTAAAGAGCGATTGTAAAATCCGCGGCTTTGGCAGCCAGATGTGCTCTCTGCTGTGGCTCCCGATACAGGAGGAACTAAGCTCGCCTTCAGCACAGCCACCGCTCCTTGTGTCACAACACGCGACCAGCGGGCAAAACTAACCCTCCAAACGTGATAATGGGCCATTTCTTCCACACCTGGCAGTTGTAGCCCGGCTGGGATAGGAAACGGCGGGAGCGGCCGTACATCTGCACCACGCTGAGAGAGACCGGGCCACTGCCGGGTGATCGGGGGGATCTAATTGGTACGGCTCCCTGTATCGTCTGTCCTTATCTTAGTGATTGCTTCCGCGGGGAAAACAATTTCGGCCTGATGACGAGTACTTGACTGAAGCCTGCTGCTGGGAGAGGCGATTTGGGGAGAGAAAGTTGTCGGTCACACGTCGTACAGTACGATGGAGACGAGAGCGACCTCGCCATGTGTGGGCCGTGCGTACGGGAGATGAGGAGACACCATTCCGTCGGCTTCGGTGAGCATCTTACGGTAATCATCGGCATCGACAAAGCGCTCTCTACTCCCTGATTGACCCGCAAATAGACACATCAAGGGGAAAATGAGTTCAGGCTTCGACAAGATGTTCCGCACCCTGCGCCTGAGTGTGGTGTTTGCCATCGCCTCCCTATCAGGTAAGATTGCATGCGTCTGCCTTTGACAAAAAGAATCGATCCTTTTATCAAAACGTGTATATCGTGATACTAAGTAGTTCAGATATAAAAGCAGCGTTCAGTACCAATATGTTGTCTTTACAAATCACGTCGTTCCATACAATAAACAATTTAAATTTCTCAATCTGACCTTCTAAAATATTTAGACCGCTGTTTTGATTCATTAGGCGGACACAAGAAAGAGTAGATATTTTCATCAATGTGGTTGTCTGATCGCATAAGAAGTACATGTAACATGACAGAAGCCAGAGATATTAAAACTTCCCCCCATATGTTTTCACTTCGGATCTCATTCTTCCCGGTGAATGAACAATCGATCGATGGGACTCTGATTTTCGAAGTGACCCTAGGTCGTGAAATTTTTATCACATTCTTAAATAACACAGTTATTATTGAACATATCCTGGAAGCTGTCAGGAATAATTTATAGAACCATCATCCACTCTTATTGGATCGTTAGATTGCTGCTCACGCTCTGGAGTCGACGCTGCTTCATACATCACGATCTCTCTCCAAATGTGTCTCCTCTCCCTGAATGCCGAGATACGACAGATATTCACAGGGCGGGGAGGAAGTGGATATTAGGCCACACCAATTTAATTTGTTGTTTCTCGGATTTTTTCAGAAAGATATGAAGCGACAGGGCGAAAAAATAAACAGGCCAAGGCACCCCATGAGAGCCGGAAAGGTTACAATATGAGCCATAAAATGAACATACCAGGCTGGTTTATAATTAAAACAATAGATTTTGAACTTTTAATGAAACAAGATTGCAAGGTTACATTGAAAAATTTGAACAGCTAGGATGAAAATGACTTCCTTCAACCGCTGGGGCCAAAATATGTCTTTCATTGAGCATTTTCTAGTTCATTTAGAACCAAAAAAATTTTTTTTGCAAGGCAGAAAAAAATGGACAGGGAGAATGCGAGAAACAACAAATTAAATTGGTGTGGCCTTATTGACTGTTTGTAGATCCTCAAACGGAGAGTGACGGTGCAGCTAGGCCGGTTCCCGTACAGACAAAGAGCGTGGGCTTACATAGATTATAGTCTTCAAAGCCCCGAAGTCGTGAGCGATGGGTCGGAAGCGGGTGGGTGTGGTCGCGTGACTTGACTCGCGCAGTCCCGGACTTTACCCGGATTTGGCGCTGCTTATTTCTACCATCGGAAATAATTCGAGTCTAGTGGGTCAATTAATCTTTAACGTGTGGGACTGGTTGTATAAAGCCATCCGCACATCCGAGTTCTAGGTCTTCTATTGATCTTAAATGTGGAAACAAAACAGTAGGGACATTTTGTCTTATGATTTTTTATCTCTCACGTTTTCGGCGGGTTTTTTAATCTTCTTGTAAAAAATTCTAAATCATGTTAGGTTTATGAAAAACAGAAGGAAAATTAATCTTTTCCTTCTTTACTCATTATGCATTTTTCTTTCTAGCTCGACGTTTTTTTCTTCTAGATTTAAAAAATCCAAATCATATTCGGTTCATTATTGTCCGAATATTCCCCTGCAAAGTCCATCTCTCTTTGATCCTAACTTCCGAATAATTTGCAACGTATTCATATTTTATCATTATCATCTGGTCGTGAGAGTTTCACGGATGTTCATGATTCCTATTTACAGATTCCCCTTACAAAGATGACTCCATACGGAGACATAAGGGTCCATTGGCGTGATGACAAAAGCCTTTAATAAAACGTCTGTCTCGTTAATGTAACTGATACCGCGGTCAGTCCTGTCAGTCACCTTGTACAAAGGAGAGCTATGGGGGTCATTTGACCAGCCGATCCCATCTCTGTAATTGTTCTTGATTAGCCATCCTCTTATCATTCCATTTCATGCTTTTTATTCACTCAGTAGTAGGCATTTCGTCGGACCACGAAGATATAGCCTCCATAGCATGCCAAAAACTGTTTCATTGTTTTAGGGTCTTTGGGATCTTTTATGTGCTATTTTCTGATTACATATAGACAACATAGCCGGCCTGGTGGAATAATCCCCGTTTTTAGCACTGGACTAATCAGAAAACAGCCGAAGACCACCAAACCCCCAGTTCTATAACTTAGTATAAGCCTGCTACGGAGGCTAACGAAGATACTTCTTCTACAACATGTACTTATTCTTTGTTTTTCGCTTAAAGCATCTGAGTTCTGGTGCAAGTCTCTGTTTTTCTTCCCCCCGGTGTTAGTCCTTCTTTACTGCTCGTCTCCAAAGCGTTCAGCATTTGAAGACAAAACTACATGAATGTTTTCACTCGTCTTTTTCTACGTCTTACTGTAATTCCTGATTTTTATCACGGTATTTCTGATTATGTCAACTGTTTTCATATTCACTTCCGTAAACTTATCATAATTCAAATCAAATCAGCTCTCCATGCACTTGGTGCGACCGTGAAGATTAAGTTCAGAGAACATGTCCATTTTCCTAAAACCGTTGATTTTGCTATCGTGAAGACAAGGTGAACTACAGTCTTGTTTAGTTCTCTGCATCATTTTAACTACTCTATATTCGTAATGCATAGTAAAGTTATATAAGATGCACCCAAAGCCGTTTTACTTCAACACAGCACTTTGGGTACATGCAGCGCACATGAGGGTTGGTCTCTAGAGGTTACAGATCTTTTATGCAACCCAAATCACTTTCGTGTAAGGTTTGAGACGAAAAAGAAGCATTTTCGGGGATCGATACGGATTGCGACATAAAGTGCATACACGGGTGCACCGGAGAAACTCGACTCCCACAAGCACAGGTCGGCTCTCATGACCCTAAAAGCATTCAATGCAATAGGACTTGGAAAGCCAATATTCTAGTCATCCATCTACATAGTGAGTTGAAACCACACTGTCCGTCATGGAGCAAAAATCCCCCAAATTCTGACGGAAAATGGTTACTGGAAGGGCCCTTGGCTGATTTTTAAGGGTACCACCCAAAAAATAAAGGACTCATATTGGGGCTTGTTTCCGCTGTTGTAAACGCCCAAAGTATGAAACGCTGACTCAAATGTGCTAATGATGTGAAGCAGTATGTGTCAATATCACAAAGTTTGCCTTGTTCAAAATATTTCCAATTTTACTGCCCTGAAATCGCATTGGATGCCTTTAAAGCCTTCATGTTCGCCTCTGTTGAAGTGGTGCTGTACTCACCACTTATACTTTTGTTTTAAAACCACATGCATGTTTGGAGGCGATCCCCGATAATTAGAGCACTGTCAGGACATATCTGGCGGCGAGCTCGCTACACACCGCAGGCACCCTTCTGGGCTAATCAAAAACTCCACAAATTCAATATCAGAACAGCATACATCCCTTACAGAATATGGTTCTGCTGTCAACATTTCCCCACGACACACCGTTCTGTTTATTCAGCATTTGGAATTCCGAACAGTTTTCATACAAATAATTGCCTCCTGCTTTCAGTATCATTTTGCTGAGTAGACAGTGTACATTGCATTAAACCGTGTCCATGAAAAATCTATTTGATCATTTGTTCGCCTCGCATCTCGTTATATTACCCCTCACCATAAAGGGAAAAGTGATATTGATGACTCGAGCCCTAAACTTTGTGTTCGAAGCCTGCATTTAGACACGCCTGTATTTGGAGCACAGCGTCCTGTATTGGATATTCTTGTATATATAAACATCCATGACATTTTATTACCTGCTCATGCCTATCTGATACATTTGTAAGGTCTGACAATGTATGACTGATGTATTATAGCTCTGAGGCAGAGAAAATGTTACAGGGTTATCTACAGCGAAACTCTATGATCTACCAAGCTTGACTTGATGACACTGTGCACAGATGTATGGTCATTTACATTCTAATGTATGGATTTGTGATCACACAAAAGACAAAGAGTGGAAACTATTCTGCAATGATTGATGAAGGCAACTTTTGGTAGTCGTATTTGCTCATCTGTATTCAAAGCGAGTATGCCTGTGAAGAAAATGATCCATCGGTTGAGTCACATGACAAGTTTGATATTTATGGCCGGTCGCCATTAAAAACCTTGTGGCATCTATGTTCCATATCGTTAGCTCTTCCAAAATCTGCTGGTATCGCATTTTCATTTGGCTCTCGTGTTAACGACTGTTGTTCTAAATAATTCATTGTGTACTTTTAATGGGTGATGATGTAAACTCGTGAAATACAACCCCGGAACGGCCGTGAGTACCATATGGTTTGGGTTGGATTGGAGCCCCCGGAAATGAAAAGGAAATATTGATGTGGCTCTTCAGTGTAGAAACAGGCAGAATGTAGAATTCTAAGCATGAATAAACTCGTATTGACATGAAAGTTCATCTGAGTTGAGTGCTGTAGACACGTGATTCTAACGCACGTGTGACGTCAGCACTGGGTCAAAGTTCGTCGGAAGTCGGCACCGTCCCCAGTCCCGGTTGAGAGAAGATCCTCGTGCTGTAAGGTCGAACATTCCAGTGAGTCAATTCCTTTTTTAATTGTAGAACAGTTTAAATTTCATACGAATAAACGTTTCAGTTACATAAAGGAAAAGCATATAAGTGCCCCTCAAAGCAGTATTGGTAAATGAAGGAAGTCACGAAATTCTTGGAACACTCGTTAATTAACGTATGCATGACAAGCCAGCAGCTGGTTTTTCTTAATGGTTCTACTGAAGATGTTTATGTCCTCCCCGACCATTTCCCCCGAGGCACCTGTTAACGCTGTACCACACGGTTAGAGATGTTAGGAGATTAGAACTGAAGTACATCACCGTACTCGACTCTACCATTCGCGAGAAGAGTGTCATAACGCGCTGCTATCACAACCACGCGATAATTCGCGTGACAACTGCTCATAATTTCCCGCGCCGCCAGAAGATCTCTCCACGAGCGTAATCCGAGAGTAAAGTAAAAGTTGATTATCATCGAGTCACGATACGTGGAACCTACCTACAACTTCTGGTTTCTAGATCTAATGGAGAACAACTCGCATGACAGACGGAGTGGTACGACGCACGGGTGAGATAAAGACAATAACGGCAGGTTATTAAGTGATCAAATGTGCATATGTGTGAAGTATGCGGCTATTAGTGTTATCGAGGAGGTTTCTTTCTTAAACCGGCTCGGTGTTATCTAGGTATACGTACGGGATGCTGGATTTGGATGACGGTGAAAAATGGCGGGACTTGACGCGTCGGTCCTCGGCGATTTTTCGCCTCAGAAGCTGGCTGTTGTCGGGCCCATACACGGTGCATTAACACAGACGCGGACAAATGAGTCAATCGATCATCTTAATTGGCCCGACATCTGCAATTAAGCGATAGTACGCCACCTACAAAACCCGGTGTCACCGACAATATTTCACACCCTCCGCACGCACTGCCGAGCACAGCATACATGAAAAGGCTTTTAGAATCATCCGACTGGAAATTGGCTCGCCTGGGACTAGAGGCAGACAAAAGTTCTCCAATTAATGGATTGTTAAAGCCGGAAAATGGTCCAGTAATTCACTTATCATAGCTGTTTCATCCTTGTTTGAAACTCCGTGGAGGGAGACATAAAACACTCGGTGCGGAGTCCCGCGTTTTGTGTTCCTAATGTAGTCTTTTGACAAGTTTTAGGTTTGTTACCGAGCATATGTGCAGTCTTATTACACCCACCATAAGGGCGACACGTTACTCCCCAGATTGTTAAATAAACAAAATGAACGATGCAATTAGCTTCCACCCGAGAAACTTCTCTCATAAACGGCATTTAATGTCTGCTAGTGTCGAGTTTTACGGTGAAGTTATTAATGCAAATCTATCAGACGCAGAACCATGTTACGGCCATTGTAAAAATTGCCCCGGGGGTAATGACAATAACTTTTGCAAGTCTGGGCATTTTTAAAGAATGAATACGCTTGCATTACCTGCTTGAAATCCATATGCTATTTTTATGATTGCCTTCAACACTGGCAACAAAAGTAGACAGATAAAAATACGCCAGTCTGATATTTACCACTGCAATAAAATATGTGTCAAAGAGGCCTGCAGTTTTGCAAGGGCGCCGGAATCTCAGCATCTACGATGTCTTTCATAAAGTGCAAAGTTTAGCGCAATGTTAGAGCATGTCAAGTAGATAAGTGGATTGTGGCAGATTATCTTTAGAAAAAACCGAGCGCCCCGCTGGTTCTAACACGCACGCGATCGTCGTCAAATTTGCTCCATGAGGCGGAAGGGAATCGACCTTTCTGCTAAAGTTCGTGAGCTGTAATCCCATTTCGTTCCCTTCACCAGAAGCTATGGGTCACCTTCTTACAACAAAGCACCTGCACCTACGGGCTAGACTACATTTTGTGGAAGACTTGTTTTGCAAAGTACCAAAATACAGGCGGGCGTCGCATAGGGAAGGGGACAAAAACCTCGTTGATGGAGTTGATGAAAAATAAATGTGTGATTTCACGGTGTGAACATCATTTGTATTATTCATGACATCTTTAGATAGGGGGCAAAAATTTATTCCGATTTCTCGTTCATCATTGATAGATGAATGGAAAATTAGTGCCTTTTTATGATCCACGCACCGATGAGATTAACATTCTTTGTCTTGAAAGATAATTCTTCATAACAAATTCTACCGGATGAACATCTCGTCTTTATGGCTTATAGATATAAAAGACAAACTAGAAATAACCTGGCATAGGAACTACTAAACTGTAACATTAACTTCATTCGCATAACAGTGAATTTAGGAGTTTTTGTCATGTTCAACAGCTTTTTCCAGTTCGTTTATATGTGATAAGTGTTGACTAGCTCTGTCAGTCCATTTTAGTGACGCCGAAGAACAGTGACGGATGTCACTCGAAACATTCGAAAGCCATCTCCGTAATTTATCCAGTAGTAGATTTTGAACTGCCATTGAATATTGTTATTAACCTGAATTTCTTGCTAACATTCATCAATGTATTCCATATTGTTTATTTCTTTAAAGTTTCTATTTACAATCTACCTTCAGAGATGAATGTCTGACGGAATCTGTCACTATTTCAGGAGAGTACCGTTCCAAAATACATTTTTACCAGGAAATGCAGATGAACAGAATCCGCTGTGATGACGGTACCGTTATACTGCAGGAAAAGTTCGGTTTACCAATGGTAGTAAATATCTGTAAAAGTCGGATAAAGTTAACTATATAAACTGTACTGGACTCTACAATGGTAGTAAGTAAAAGTCAAGTTCGGTGATTGACTATCGTTGAAAAGCCAGGTACTGTATACAAACTTAACATTACCCGATTTTTCTAGCATCGAAAAATTCGACTTTTCGTGCTGTGTTAGAAACTGTCTGGTCTTAAGCCAAGTCTACATCGAGGAAAGCCTTCGACAAACACGTCCAAAAGGCAGCCAGTTTGATTCGCTATCTAGATCCAGCTTGACATACTGTTACTGCTTATAGCTGTGGGGAACACATCCTATATGCCATAATTCACTACCGTGTCGCAGATCTGGAGATTTCAAATTCAACAGAGCTGTTATCGAAGTTATATTATTGTTTTTGAATGTCTCTGACAACGATTAAAAAGATATGTAATAAAGTTCCTTGTAAAAACTAGAAAGGATCTTTTCATATAAAATACTTGTTACGTATACAGCACTATTGGAGAGTAATGGGAAATGATGTTTTGTTAATACATTAGAATAACATAGAAGGCCATTAGGAAAGAATGCAAAAATGTTTTGATAGAGTCCCCGTGAGGTAGGCTGGCATTACCATTGTGGGGCCGTAGGATCTAGGAATACGGCATTACTGGAGTGCATTGCACTTTTATGGCGTGCTTTTCCAAATCCGTTAAGCTACAGGGGTGGTTCTGTATGCAGCACGTCCGGAACATCATGGACGAGCCTTTTGCTCAGCCTCGGACATCAAAGCCCGCGGGTTATCCCCTGCCAATCTTGAACCTGTCCAACCACCGCCTGTAGCCGGGGCGCTCCCCTCTTTATACGGCCAGTTCACGCCATCCTGACTGGGGCTATTAGTTTACCCGGAATGCCCAAAATAATGCGTCACGTCAAAAGTCATCAATTTTGTGCCGCTGTGTGCTGTATGATGTATTCTTTTCGATCCATTACGACTGGGCGGTAATTGCGAGCGTAAATCAGTCCCGAAGCCTTTAATCGGCTTGTACGCACGGTTCGGCACACGGGTGAGCACCTCTGGCTCCCGACCAACAGGGTGAACAAAGACCACCAGTCCCCACTTACCTCATCCGCGTATAAGTCATGCCGGGCCAAACTCATGACATCCATTCCCATCTACTGCAGCTTACGCACTCTTTCTTCTCTCTCGCATTTTTAAGAACTGGTCATACAGCTGCTATGGCTAATCAATAACATACTATATACTGAAAATAGTTTAATCAATGACCACGCGCACCGAGGATTATGGATGTAATAGTTTTCTTGATGAAAGTGGCATATTTAATCTGCGGAAGCATGAAGCTTGGCGCTGCCGCTGTGGGGATGTCACGCTAGGCTCGGGGGCAATGACACAGGTCAAGCTGTACAGAGACCAAGGTCGGCAGACAATTTGAAGTCCTCCATCCCTGTCGGAGGAGTTGTCTACGTGTAACTTCGGTTAGCACAGTCCTCTGAAACATCTATGTCTCGGGTAAGATGACAGGATTCGTGGTGTCCTTGTGGTTTGGAAACTATATGATAAATAAGGAAAACAGTACTGGAGTATATGTGGGTGAAGTTTAGACATCCAGGTAATAAGATACGCCAAAAAACAGTTACTCAAGCAACTGGATATGATTTTGGAAACAGTCAGACAGTCAATAGTTCGGGCTTATAAATATGCATTTCTCCTGCAGTCTCTTAGTGTCACTGACGAAAGATAGTGGATGGTAGTTGCTACCTGAAACGTCTGAACGTTTCCAAATTCATATCTAGTTGCTTGGATAACTGTTTTTGAAGTACTGGAGAAATCATGTAATTCCACGCTGAGAGCTTCTTTCCTTAAACTGCACTATGAAACAAGCTTCCTTGTGAAGGCTTTCCAGCAAATGGGCCCAACCTTACACTTTTCAAGTCTAAACAAACATGTCCTCACAGTCCATTAGTGTAACCAAAAAATGTGATTGGTTTGTATGAGCCTTGGTTTTTGGTGAAAATTGAAGATAACTCAGAATTGAAGAATTATTACTCACTTATATACCAGTCTGACTGAGATATAAGGTGAAAATGACTAAGATTTGGTCAGTCCTTAGACAGTCCACATGTCTGACCTTTGCCAAAATCATATCCAGTTGATTGAGTAACAGTTTTTTGGCACTTCCTACGAAATTTTATTACTCACACATGTGCCCGTCTGACTGAAGGTGAAGGTGACTAAGATTTGGTCAGTCCTTGGACAGTCCACATGTCGATACCTAATTTGTACAAAGCTCATCTGATTGGTCCGGAGGTAACCTGGGAGAAATCGTTGCATATTCTGTGCAGAACGGACTGATAAACTGTGTGACATCCCATTCCTCACCAGGCGGCTGGGCAGACGATAATGGGAGAAGAATGGTTCCCGGGGGTGAGGGTTGAGACGCCGTCTGCAACTTTCAGCACCAGCCAATTTTACGAGACAATTGTCATACATACACTGTATTGATTCTGATATCCCGACCTAGCTTACGGTCCGAATGATGACAGGATTAACGATTTAAGGGACAGGCTATTTGAGGTGATTCTGAACTAGTGCGAAGGCGATCGATTGGGAATAAAATATGGTACAGACATTATAGAAGAAGAACTTTACTGCACGACAATCGTGCATGGTACAATGTACATGGTACACCCATTATATAGGATATGATCTACACAACAAAGTATCAATATAGATATAAAAGTACGATACATTGATGCTCTTTGCTTAATACATGTCCCCTCACTCGCCTTCAAGCATTTACAACTAAACAATGGGGAGGGGGGATCATTCAAGATCAAAGATGAGTGCATATCTACATTGTGTCGGCAGTGGCAAAGCCTCGCCCAAAGCCTAAGCGATTGCCTGTCACTTGAATGCACTTTGCAGTCCATTATTTGATGATCCTTAAAACTTTATTAATGGCACTGTCGCAGCAGACATAGTCATACACAGAATTGCGTGTGCGTCTCTTTTCTCCAGTTGGCGCCAGCGAGTCGGACATCGGACTAACCCTGCCCAGCACGGTAAACACCATCGCGGGGGACCAAGTCACGCTTCCCGCTACCTACACCACCAGGCGGAGAGTCATGGCGATCACGTGGCACAAAATGGACGCCAAGACCACGGAAAGGACGCTGATCTACTCGTACTACCCGCAGGAGGACGCCCGCGAGTCGTTCGGACCGTACATCGGCAGGACCAACCTTGTCGGAAAGGCCTCGCTGACGATCAGCCCGACTACGCCCGACGACGAGGGCAAATACGTGGTGATGATTCTGGCCAAGGGCGCCGGCAGCGCCGAAGGTGTCGTAAAACTCTCCGTCATGGGTAAGTACCGTTTTGCGTCCATCCGGGACATCACTTCCGAATGTATGTTCGAAAAGCCAGCAGCTAGGGCGTGAAACACGCTATTAGGACGTCAACTCGTGTGAACTGATCTAGATACTTGCAGAAAATAGCCAATCATCCACTTCTCCCAAACTATTACACGGGTACGGAGAGTAAGTGGTAACCTTTGCAAAATCTTTCATGGCTGGAAGAACGAATTAGAGGGACGTCCTTGGAATATATTACTTTCGTCCCAGAAAAGAGAGTACAAACGTATCGATCTCTCTGCGTTCTACTTCCATTTTCGCCCCCCAAAGAAATCCGGCTTAATGAATAGTTCAAAGGATGT
This sequence comes from Branchiostoma belcheri, assembly GCF_001625305.1. Lineage (NCBI taxonomy): Eukaryota > Metazoa > Chordata > Leptocardii > Amphioxiformes > Branchiostomatidae > Branchiostoma > Branchiostoma belcheri. Next base: position 425,296 of record NW_017804131.1, read on the forward strand.
CATTAGGACAAAAGACCGTTGTTACCCTGCGAGTGACTTGCGAATTCACCCACCGGTACGGCTTGAAAGCTAGCTGTGTCTTCCCTCTATTAGAGCACAAACGAATAACTAATTTGATGCCCGTGAAATCTAATTAGAGTCAAATTTTGTTAGTAGTAATCATAAAGTAAATACCTCCAGGCCAAACCAAACAAGTAAATGTCAGACTGATGTCTTGGTTATGCCATTATAAAATCCAATCTTCCAAAACAGCGCCGCCCTTTGAAAACATTTTGCTATCCTTTATCGTCGGGCCCATAGTCTATTAAGCACGCCATATGCTCTGACGTGCTCCATCTATTTACCCACGACCAACACAAAGACAGCTGGAATCCATTTTTTAAGCTCAACTTTTAATCAGATAATGTACGGGTGGCATTTAGGGAAAGCCAGCCTCCGGGATTGTTATTGCGATAATTGCCGACGTCTGCACTTTGATACCCGGTTATGACGCAGATATAGCCCGCTGTAATCTATTTGCACCGTCAGGCAATTTGCCCCAGTAACAATAGTAATCCCCCTGATGGTGATATTATACAGATGATTGGCATCCTTACCTGAGTTTCTCCCAATGATAAGCCGCCTTTCATGGTATACTGAAGCTAGGTGTGGAATTGACATTTCAACCACTGCAATTAGTGCTATAGAACTGTCTAATATGACTAGCACCCTGATACGTCAAGAAGCGAAAATTATAGTTTAACCTTAGTAAAATGTTGAAACTTAAGTTTAAACTTACTTTTACTCTTCAGGGTTTTATTGATATCACCAGCTTAATGCAACATCATGACTATGCAAATATAAGAATGGACACGCTGAAGAAAATAAACATACATAACATTTATAAAGCTTGGTTTAATCGATATCAATGGAAATAATAGTTCCAGACGTTTTGGCCGCTCTCCAGCGATCTTCATCTGTGAAAAGAAAAGAAATTTCACGGATGAATATCTCTGAATAGCGGTCGAAACGTACAAAACTCGGCAATAATTCTAGCTGTATCGACTAAGCCAAGATTTTGTAAATATTATATCCTGAATGAGTAACCGTCATAAACGAACATACATCATTTGTTTGCGTAGGAGTTTGAGGAAACCTTTTTACACTATCCCTGGCGACTTTAGCCCCCATCTGAGCTAGAGTTTCATTTCATTAGCATGTAGAGTAATGTGCTTTTTACTTCAAAACCCCGCACGAACTGACTGTTCATTAATCTAAAGTTTTTAAATTCCAATATGCCGTGAACAGCAGGTGCACCTCTATTACAGGTGATCTTGGCATTAATGATGTTTTAATAAATCATAACATCGCGTGGTGATAATCTTCCCAAGAAATTACAATATTGCAATCTCGGTATTAATGTGTACGTCTTCTACATTTTGCCTCTGGCAAAACGTCAAGAAAATGCACACTTCATTCCCCCTATGCTAACTGATTAATTTTTGACCGTCACATCAGTCTTCTTCAGGTGTCAAAATCCCTATCACACATTCAGAACTTTCCCACGAACACCAGTCGACCATGTTTGGCTAACGTTCGGGAGCGGTCTGGCCAGATGTAGGCCATGTCGACCTTTCGATACGACATAAATCGAATTTGAGTTAAATTTGGGTCAGATTTGACTGCCAACCGCACCCCGACCTATTCCCGAACACCAGCTAACCCCCAGCCAACCATAGCCGAACCTACCGTAATGTTTCAACCATTTTGAAACATTCGGCCGAACTCCCCTACCTAACCATGGTTGAGAGGAGTTCGGCTAGTGTTCGGGAGACCATATTCGGCTATGTGTGACGGGGTAGTCCATGCAATAGTCCATGCATATCCAGAACCGTGCCTGGGGAAAATCCACATTCTTACATATATGTACGTGAAGACTACCCAGAACAGTGCCTGACCCTAACCGTGAACATGGTGGTAAAGACGTAGTACTAGATACGCACAGTTCTTGATGCGATATTCACTACCTTTTGTTTCCCCTCAAAGTTCCTCCCACGGTGAGAGTCGGTCCCCTGGAGAATTACGTCATCTCCTTCGGGCGCACGGCGTCCCTGCAGTGTGTGGTGACGGGAGCCAAGCCTAACATCACGCTGCTGTACTGGGAGAAGGACGGCCTCAGGATCAGTACGTCCAGGTAATGTGGCGGACCACATCTGGTCCTCGCACAGAATGTGTTTCCGTTCCATTGAACACCCCGGAATTCGCCCATTTAGAGGACATACATCAGCCATACCTTAACCTGAATGTGTGCCCGGACACTGATAAACAACAATGTTTCTTTTGGAACGTTTTTGTATTTCTCCTCCGGGCAAGAATATAGCATGTTCTCCACTTTTTGGTATTCTTTCCCCTTCCGATGATTAAAAAAATTGGCACACATCCCAACAGACACCTCAGCTGCAGTGCGAAATACATGTATAACTTGGTAGTATTCAGAACGTGTGTGATACTAGTATGTACAACACAATGAAATCTAGATCCTAACTAACTAATATGAAGCACGGAAATTCAGCTCAGAGAATGGCTTTGAACATCGTTGAAGAGGTTCATCAGTCACGTGTAAATCACAGTAAAATATTCTTCAATCAGTGACGATTTTGAAAGGTAAGAAAGAAAGAAAGACATACCTCCAAATTTTCGGTGTCCACTGTACGTCTTGATCACGGAATGACCTAGTCTCGCGAGAACACGAGACTAGGTCGAGACTACTGTAGGCCGAGACCTTTGAACATGATTTGACGTTCTACCTCGAAGTCATCATCTTCACCTTTTTTTCCGAACAGGTACAGTAGGAAGTATTCGGGAGGGACTTTGGACAATCCAAACCTGAGGATCAGTCACGTGACCAGAGAGGATGCCGGGAAGTACTCCTGCCTTGTGCAACATCCAGTTTCAAACATCAAAGCCACGATGAAGATGAAAGTACTTTGTGAGTACAGTTACTTTGATAGCATGGTAGTTTTTGTTGTTGTGTAACGGTGTAGTTCAAGCGCCACCCACTGACCGGTCTAACAGGTTCTGGACCTCTTGGCCTAGCATTAAGTCAGATTTGACTCAAGTTTAACTCAAATGCAATTCAATGGGAATAGAAATTATAGGCGTGGCCTAAATCTGACAAGATTGCTCCCGAACTTCAGCCAACCTTGGTTGTTTGGTTGATGGTAGGGGGTGGTTCTGAATGTGTGACAGGGGCTTTAGAGCATTAATAATACCTAGTAACCACCCGCTTCTTTCGGTTTCTTTCTATCAGACCCAGCATCTATAATCAGTATCTCTGAGTCCGTGACGGCCATGGTGTCAGACACCGTCACCATACAGTGTGTGGCCGACGGCGACCCCACACCGAACATCACGTGGTCTAAGAACGGGAGGCGCCTGCGCAGTCAGTCCAGCGTGATGTCACGTGACGTGGTGGTGGCGTCTGTCCGTGTGTCAAAGGTCAGGGTGAACGACAGCGGGACTTATCTGTGTAAGGCGAACAACGGTGTGGGGGGAGACAGCACAAAGTCACTCACTCTAACTATACAGCGTGAGTACCCTTAACTTTTCTTACATTCACCGTGCACTCGCTCAAGTGTGTAAAAGGAAAATCAGACAAACAGTTCTGATAATAATAATTTATCAAGAAATAACTTGATAATGACAAAAGAACTACATTGTATATACTTTCGGGGTTAGCTACTTTTGCGTATGTTGGATGAATGTATCGAGTTTCACGTCACAAAACAGTTACTCAAGCAACTGGATTTGATTTTGAAAATGGTCAGACGTTTTCATCATGTATCAAGACAGATGAGCTTTCTCTATACCAATACAGATGAGCTTTGATGCTAATAATTGAATATTCGTAATCATTATCAAATTGGAACGTACATCCATATTCAATTACTATAGAAAAAGTTTTCCAAGTGATATCATCTAAAAGTCTAGAGAAACTGTCAAAGTTATTCGCAACTAATAAAAACTTTGAGTTTTTTGAGAGAAAAATGATCTTCTAATATCTGTTGGATATCTTTCAGAACTGAAACGTCGAGTACCGTTCTCCACCCTAGCGGTGATAGTCGGCGCCACTGCCGGCGGACTGTGGCTAGTCGTGTGTGTCGGCTTCGCTATCTACTGTGCCAGGCGGAGAAAGCGGGAAAAGGAGAAGAAAAAGTTTGCATTCTATTACAACATCGGCCGCAGGCAGCCTGGGGTGGGAGATACCACAACCGAAGACGACAAGGAGCCACCTCCATACTCTGCGATGCCAGGTACATACTAAACTACTCAACTTAGATACTTATTGAAAACTGTGATAGAACACTTTGTTCTTCGCTGTACTTGTCTTCATTCTCTGATAGTCTAGACGACTATTCCGATGGCGTCGACAATTCTCGATGTTTCCTCGGTAATTTGCTCACTGCTGTTAAATATGGATCTTCCATTAGCTCTAAGGGTGCCCTTGTCTCTGACTATATCTTTGAGGTTGGCAGCTTCGGTTAAAACGCCTCATTATAGCTTACCGCAAATGAGCCACCAAGCAGCTAGCGAAATTATAGGAGACAGGCTCATTTGTTTCATTACTGCGAAACATGGCTGTCGCGCCAGGATGTATGACCTGATCACTATGTGAGGGAGCTGAAATAACCGTATATGGAGATAATGAGACACCTATGGAACGACTTTACTGTTAGAACTAGTGTGCACAAATAAGCTACTAGTTACTTCCAGGAGTTGAAGAGCGTTGTATGTACATTTACGTCAATACTGGCAGGATTCAAATAACGTAACGACCTTGGGGTTTTGTTTTATTATTTTTATCTGTAATCTAAAGCGACAGGAACTTTTCGGATACCCGCAATGGAAAGCTACGGGGAGCCTACGTTAACTACAAGGCTCAAGATGGAATACTGTTTGAATCCCCACACCGACAAAGAATGACGAAGTCGTTGTTGAGAAAAATAAGAGTGAATCACAGAAATTAACTTTTCATTGATTTCTTTCATGATTAACAGCATGTAGTATACTTCAACAGCCTTTCAATATTTATTATAACATTAATATTTTGTGGACATGTTTTGAGGCGGTTATCCTGAGTCATACGCGTTTACAACTTTAAGGTCATCATGGAAAGTGATTTTCCCTTTTTTATTGACCAAAGTCACCAGCATATCAGCAAATTTATCTAAATTTCATGGCCTTTTCCTTTCTCACAGCGAAACCAGACAACAAGGCGTCAAGCTACGGCGGTATCAATACTATCAGGAAGTCCATTGGGAGGAAAGGTTGGGATTGTTTTCGTTTTACCGCAACTTTCCCGATATAAGATCAAATACTTACTGTTGACAGCCGAGACCATAATTCACTCCGTTACCAAAACACCGATAAAAACAAGATTGTGATGCATAATGGATTGATACGCCTGGACGTTAGATCCCTACGGCGGCCGTGGACGTCGGTATAATTTCCCATAGCGGGTGCACTCAGGGCGGCCGTTAACACGTTTGGCTGGTCAGAGAATTGCAATTGAAATACGTATACCTAGCTAGCTTTGAGCGTTCCTCGCATCGTCTCTATCGATAACTATCAAAACGTGAGCAATCTTGAAAGAGACTTAATTCCTGTGCTCCTTCAGACAGAAGATATGCCCGAGCCATGTTCGCCTATCGTCCGAGAGAGGACAATGAGTTGCCCTTGGAGACGGATGACGTCATCGAGGTGTTGGAGGGGGAAGATGGCGGCTGGTGCCTGGGTTACCTGAGGGGCAGGATAGGCCTGTTCCCCTCTAACTACGTCAAGTTTGTGACCACAAGTGAAGGTATAGGAACACTTTATGATGACTATGAGTTACAGCAGCTAGTAAGTTGTTACAGTAACTTTTGCCATATTGCACAACTGTATTGGTACTTGACATTCTGTGGAAACATAAATTGCCCCCCTCCCGAATATTGTAGCATCCCCATCTCTTGTTCGTAACAGCGCTTGCACTTTTAGACAATGTACACCATACATTGACAAAACCTAACATCGACTCCGCAAGCCACCTTCTTTCACTTTCCATTCGCCTCAAGTAGCAAGACCTAGGATGCGGTTGCTGGGTTTAATCTCACATGAGAATATGTTCCAAAACTTGGCAAGTGGCCGTATATGCCATTGAAGGCCCACGAGGCCCGCTATAACTGTCTTCTTCGCTGCCGATCGAAACCTGAAGCATGAGCATAACAAGGCGCCCAGACAGCCGCGCAATCTGGAATGAGATCGCTGCATTCGACATTACCCTAGTCCCTCTGGGAACGGCGTAATTATATGTCGTGCCGGTCCCTGAGCCCCATTGATTGGATAAGTTTTCCATCCGTTCTCACGCCAGTAACTTCACGGATTGCCGTCAAAAACTGTTTCATCTGCGGCCAGTGGAGGAGGGGTAGGGGAGAGGCCAAACACTTCAACCACTGATCTATTTTATTGCGAAAACGTAGTTTCATTTAGAGGATAGCTTTGAAGGGCACGGGTCTACAGAGTGTTATGGTACCAGGCATGCATATGAAATTTCTTACATGGTAAGGCCATGTTGATTTGATTATATGGAAAATATCCTCTGGGAACCTACAAATGCGAGCGTGCGAATAAAAAAAGTTTGGCAAAATGTTGACTTCATTATGAATTCTAGGTGGTCATGAAAGTTGAACAAATGAGAAAACGCACTGAGTAATATTCTATTTGCATGGTGAGTAATAGACTCTTCATTTTCATTTCTTCACATTTTCTTCTTGTCCTTTGGATTTTGGTATTCTGTGACATAAATATCGTTTTCCAATTTTTTTTCCATTTAGGGCATATATTTGCTCATATTGCAGGTACGTTGATTTGCAGTATGGTCGAAAACTTTTTTTTGGAAACGGACGAAAATTCATGCGCGCGCGGATGTCATCCATATAATCAAATCAACATGGCATAATTGACAATTCTCTTGGTAAACATAGCTGATGATGATTAATATACATGTATGTTGTTTTCTACTGGTAATTTATCATCATTTTTATAATGCAGATGAAAACCAAATTTTCTGTTTGAATTGAATAAAACTAAGAATATTTGATCATACATCTCTTACATATATGTGTAAATTGGCATGTATAAGACAAACACATGGGGTCATGCTACAGTCATAATGTGAATTATGGAAAATCATATCAAGGTTGAGTGAGAAAAGAAGGTACATTATGACACAGGAAGCGAACCAGACACTGCACATAATGAAACCTAATCCGTGCAGTTGCTGGTTACGGCATTAACGATACGTTCTGGGTACCTCATTAGTAAAGGTTATCATAAATAAACCACTGAAGTGGTGGTTACGATGATGAGAACATTAATTGGTGTAGACAAGCTGTGATTTTTCATTAACGTCTGGAATGGATTAGTAGGATCCGCTGTTATGACTGTGGGTTTTTAAACAAGGCGTCGCGTAAAACTTTCTCGCTTAATGAGGAAAGTCGTAAAAGTTTATAGCCGTGCCCACACCTGATCTTTCGTTGAGATGATTTCGATGCGGTTCATTTGCTGTACCTCTGACATTATGTGCATTATGTTCTAAACAATACGCTCAAGTGTTCTAAGTTGGCGATCCAACATTCTGTCGACGATAAAACTAGCCAAGCGTTTGTGGAACAATTAAACTGTTCTCCAACTTTTAGAAAATTGGACTGATAGGGATTTTCGTCTGAATCACTCAGTTTTCTTCAGTTATCTAAAGCAAACGAAGATTCTAGTGAGTCAAATTTTTCAGTTGGAGAAATTAATGTTGCACATTGTATTTCTTTATTCTTTGTCTCAGGCAAATGTTCAGTATTACAAAAAAAAACATTCAGATACAAATACAAATATGTATATGACATACACAGTAGATAAGGTAAAAAGGAGTATTTGCAAACTCAGATGAATTTCATGATAACGCCAAAACAGTTACTCAACGGCACATGATTTTGGAAAATATCATATCCAGTCATTTTCAAAATCATATCCAGTCGCTTGAGTAACTGTTTTTTGGCGTATCTTATTACCTGGATGTCTAACCTTATGATCATATGATTTTTTTAATCATATCCAGTCATTTCCAAAATCATACCCAGTTGCTTGAGTAAGTGTTTTTGGCGTATCTCATTACCTGGATGTCTAACCTTATGATTTTTTGAAAAAAAATTATATCCAGTCGATTCTAAAATCATCTCCAGTCACTTGAGTGACTGTTTGTTTTACGTATCCTATTACCTGGATGTCTAACAAAAATCATATCCAGTCAATACCAAAATCATACCCAGTTGCTTGAGTAACTGTTGCTTGGCGTATCTCATTACCTGGATGTCTGACCTTCACCGACGTTTCATGATGACAAGGTGTCTATTGTTTGATCTGCAGTTCTGGCCATGAAATCCGGCGCGACGTGCCAGATGGTGGCCCTACAGGAGACGGTGGGCTCCAAGAGATCCATCTGACGACTCCGCTAGCTGCCGGACACGTGCTCAGCACCCTCATACGATTCCACGCGCGTCGACAGAACTCACGTTCCCGCGGGGGACACCTCGAACGGCCGCGCACTGACAGGGAATCTGATGGATGTTGGCAGGCTAGCCCGAGCACTGGAGATTGAGGTGTAATCTCGCCCGCTGCGGTGCCAAGGGTTCCGTACGTACGTGAGAATCACCTCAAATAACACACCGTCCACTAGATCGGGCGCGGGGGGATCTACTCACTCAGTCATCTAAATGGAATAGCTTCACTACACATAATCTAGTTTGTAAAGAGAGAGGAGATTTTAGATGGCAAGTGCAGTGCGAGGACTGTCACATTGGTTCTATATAGATTGCACTGAATTTCACCGCGAGTATTAGAGCTTATATTTTTGCTAGCACCATGCATCTCTTTGTGGTGATTTTGTCTAGAACACGTCCCCAACGCACGTTACGCGGCCGCGCTCCGTTTACACCATTATTACAGCTTGTCGTGTGGGGAAGAATATTGAATTTCGAGTCCATCAGAGTGTAGCAAAATATATTTACCATCAAGGGTGCGATGGGATTGTGTCTAAAGGTCTTTGATAGTTTCTCTGCGGACGGAATCCTCATCTACCTGCCATGATAGACTAACTGACCTACACACGGATCCCGACGAGCGGTTCAGGATATTATCTGCAAATGTCAGACGGCACATCTTTGGTAGTAGTTTGATGTTTGAGACGCTTGGACAGATATTGGAAGTTCACTTCGTCCATCTATCATATAATGGGGAAATGGGGAAGAGTTTTACTTGGATTGCCTGGCGTCGTTGGCTCTTGTTCAAGTTACCCTGTGTCATGAGAGTTTTTTTTTCTTTTCCAGATTTACGTTATGTAACGGTGGGCGGTGTTTTAAAGGCTAGATTGTATTAAACAGTGTGTGAATATGAACGACTTGGTCATTAATTGTGTGGTTACTGTTGCAGTTATGTTATGTGGGTGTCAAAAGCTTAGTAGTAGCCTGTTTTTCATTTGCCGAGCAGTGAATGTTTAATCTTTGTCGTAAGAGCCGTTAGAGATCGAATTGAATGTGTGCTCAGACATACTTGGATGAATAGGGTAACACATCTTCCAAAGTAACAAATGACTGTGGCAGAATATTGCCTGCCGTAATGGTCATGGCGTTGCCAAATAAGCCTGTTGCTTGAAATTGTCACTCAAGACCCAGAGGCCTGATTCTTTGCACCAGCTTGATTGGATGTGAAACGCATATGCTGTGTGTGACCTTTCCAAATGCTCCTCATTTTTCTCCATATAAAAGATAGGCCTTTAAGTATGTTTTTACTTTACGTGAACCCTAGGCTACTCCATCAATAAAATTTCGACTCCAAACGGTGGTGCACAAATGTAAGTTCGTGTGCTTGGTTACAGGTACACACATTACACATTCATGACAAACCATGGATAACATTGACCTTGTTCGGCATACGTGCAGTCTGCAAGGTCAAGTTAATAAGTTCACCAGAGACGGAGCTGCCTGGAGAAGTTCTAAACAAGAACCAACCCGTTCTACACGTCAAAACTATTCTTTATCTACATTTTTTATTGTTCAAGCATTAAAGAAGATAGTACAACACAAAGTGGTAGCGCACTCAAGTAGTTAAGACTTATCTTTAACACTACCACTTACACATAATGAGAGTATAAACTAACTAATCCAACATAAAGAAAATACAGATGATAATACATATGTAACGCAACGTAATAAAGAACAGATATGTTGGAAGCACATGACCAATTTACCACCCAATGACAACGCAGTGAAAAGGTAGGACACATAATGCAAAATACAAGGAACAATCGAGTTATAGAAACGTTTTGTTGCGGTAATAAATTGTTGAGTAAACGACACAATGTTTGAATTGGCAATGGATGAATAAAAGTAACTGCCACGGAACAAAAGGGAAATTTTAGCGTGGTCCGACAGGGCTGTAGAATTGATGGTGTGTCCAAGGAGCCTGGGGAGTTTGACAAGGAGAGTTACACGATAGGCGTTATACATAGGGCAGTTTAGTAAGTAATGCGACACTATCTCGCATTGGCTACCATCGACATTTGTAGAGGTTATTCTATTCACATGGCACGAACTGCGATATATGAGACATCGATACGAAAACTACACTAACAAGCAGTAAGAAGAATATAAAGAAACACCAGACATTCCACCAGGTCTAAAGTCGATATGTTTTAGTGCAGTTATTTTCCCAAGGGCCAAATCAGACTATATGCTGTACATATTGAAAACCTACATTACGACCTAGTTACTCGGAATATATTGCCTACGGCGTTCTTGGCTGGGTTAGCGGTGCTCAAATGGGCTATCAAAGGCAAGGCCAAGTCGTGCTGAGTAGATTTCCACCAGGAACTATTACCTTCACACATGGAACCAAGAGAGCTGTCATACATGGACAGTTCATAGCAACAACTACTATAAACTCAGATAAAACTCATCGATATTAACTAAACCGCTTCATTTTACGACTTGTAACAAGTAAGTAAATCAATACTCGGCAAAAATTACAACGTTAAAGGATTATCTGACAACATGGCCACATAGAGATAAAGTAGATCCTTTATATGTGAGGACTAGTACTAGCTATAGTCTTCATGTACTAAATGAGTCAGTGCTTGTTACGAATAACAGTACCGAACATACATGTAATCTGACAACATGGAACCGTATGATAACGAGCCTTGCATTGTACAGACGCTCTCCGGCAAATGTACCGATCCTGATTGAACGTGTTGAACCCCCTATTCTATTTCGAGCTCCTCAGTCAAAATCAGCGTGCGGAGGGTTGGTTTATCCCTTGACTGAGATCGCCGTGAGGAGACTACAGTGATAATATCACCAGTGGAACTCCTCCACACACACAAAACCAAACATACTTCCAGCAAAGTAAGTTCGAAGTCAAGATCGTAACTCGTACGGCCGACTGATTCTTACAAGCGTTGGAGAAAATGTTTAATCAGGTCTTCTCTTCGACCTCTGACCTACGGAAAGGTCAAAGGCAGCCCGCGCATATTCAAAATGGAGGGCGGAGTCCAAACGATGACATTAATCGTCTTTGACATTCTCAAAGTTATTGATATGCAGCTCAATCTCATCGGGATTCACAACCTGAGATCTAGAGTCGTGACCACATACCAAAAGCCTGCAGGAGAAAAGTTAAGTTTTGGTTCTACACAAATATGCAGTGTAATCTATCATGGGGAGGGGGGCATGACCGACTGTCCTTCAAATTGAACAGATCGGGATATATATTGGCTGCTATTCATGGAAATGTGACCCTACAGAACGTTTCGGTGACCTTCGTGACAGAACATGCCCTGTGATTTATTTCTTCTCATTGTCCTTGTGTCTATATGCATGATTTAATACATATATATTTGCATTCTCTCTCGTGTGTGTGTGTGTGTGTGTGTGTGTGTGTGTGTGTGTGTGTGTGTTCGGATATTTTCTGTACTATATACAGATAATTCTTGTAACTATGATTTTAGTTGAATCATTGTTTATTTTATTATTCTGCCAATGTGATGATATATGGTACAATTTTCATTGCATTCTTTTCTTTCATTTTCCCCTTTGCGTTGAGAAGTTACGGGTGATGGACCGTTTTATGGGTTGGAGGCAATACTATCGAGTTGAAAGCATCCAGACCACCTTTACAAGCTCAAAGGTTTCTCTAGATATAGAGGTTACGATAGAACCATAGTTTCAAATGGATACAGTGATGAATGTGGCACTGCAATCTCCATACTAAGTAAAGAAAAGTGCGTACACGGTGGCATTTTCCTCTGCCAGAACAAGCTTTCTGCCAGAGACATTGGAGCGCACCGGGTTAAACCCAAAGTGCCGTGTGCGTTCGAGCAGTTCATGGGATATCGAACCCCTGCATTTCTCCTGCTCACCTCTGACGGGCGCCTGACCGCAGCCCCGGTCGGCCGCCCAAAGCAAATAAATGATTTGCCGACGACTGGCCTCGTACAATGGGGAGCGGCGAGTGTAGAAAACGTTTCCACCCGATAAGAGTTTTTATGGCGGTAAGCGTGAGCTTTATACGCCACCCAAACGCTCCCGGAGAAAGGAACGCTATACATCAGACGGCCCGCTCGCTGAGTGGAGTTTACAAGTACCGTATTGAGGGCCATTTGAGCGCCCGATTGCCGACTACATGTACGTTCTGAAGGTGACATTTACGAAGGTAATGAGGGATTGGAGGATACCTCACCGCTCCGATGACTGTGTGAAGCGTATTATAACGCCATTGATCCAACCCTTGTTGAATCAACTAACCTTGTCAGTTTGTATTAGCACTGTTTCAAGTTCACACGGTACGTGTCACAGTACACGTAATAAACGACAGCGGCACCAATATATACTTCATTAAAACTACATGCATTAGGTGGCATTAAGAGTATTTTATGCGTCATATGCTCGTTCTTTATATGCAATCGACTTGTAACAGATAACATGAAGTAATTGAGCACAAGCACGACTCTCCACTTCGTAATAAGAAATAATTAATTCCTTTCGACAATAACAGGGACCTTACTAACCCTGATGTGGAGTAAATGTCTTTTTTAAAAGCCGCACGTTGACATGATATATTGCATACTCTTAGCACTAATGGTGCCATTTCTTCATCCTACAGTGAAGATATTTCCAGGTTTTAGATCCATTATTGGCCGCACTATTTCAACGTTAATGGGGTCAGCTGTGACATTTGTCTTAAAGCTGTCTTTCCTAGAAATGTGAGGAGGGGAAGTGGGATTTCTTTAATAATGTTAAGAATAATGGGCCTGGGAACAGGGGAGGGGGTACGGAGGGAGGATATACGACCGCTGAAAGGGGTGGTGATAGGAAGGGTCTCATTAGGAAGAAATAAATCATAGATAAACAAAACATAGTATAGCTGAATCTTAAATTAACGTCTTCCATGGTTTACAAAAGAGAAGTTAAACCCTTCAGACATAGTTCTATAGCTATATATAGTTTTAGACAATTACCTCGTGTTAGTATGTAGATTTTGAAGTTATTTTGTACCCTGTATTCAATATTCTTTTATCTTTGATATTTACAGTTAGACTTCGGGCAGGAATTTCCAATAAATTTATCATGTGAAGACGTCATGTACATACACACGCCCGCACACTCAAATATGATCCTAAACACTCACATACACGGAATGACAGACTCTTTTTGTACACATCAAGTGTAATTCAGCCCACGATTCGGTTGCCGTCTGTAACCTTCCTCGGTGACTTACCAATCTGATGAAAACTCTTCTCGGATTCACATGCACCACCCAACCCTTTCGCACACTTCGAAGGACCCTTGCAAATATAGGACACACTTGTGCCTCTGGAAACGACGATAGATTGCCAAGTGGAGACACAGGTTAGGGTCGGATCTGAGTAAGTATCAAATTTGGTGCAATGGGACGTAGTAAGCAGGTTCAGGTATACATGTGGCGGGTACCGGGTCATGAAAGACATTTTCCTTTCTGGGTCAATCTACTTAAGCACTTTCAGCACTTGGAGAAGATCGTCGCTTCTCCGGAAATGTGTTTAAAATTGACAAAGCGTGTGTCATTTGGCGAGTTATCGCTAACCTGCTGCAATTTTGGGAGCTTGAGGAAATTTTGGTGTGCCCATTTTGATAACCTACTTCAAGGCCCTTTAGTTTGGCAGTCATATACTACATCATTTCTTTGTAAAAGAAGTATTGCGGGATCATATATGAATAGCTGTGCCATCTGTGGTTCTGAAAAATATTGTTATCTGGTTACATGAATTGCCTCTCTATACTTCTCATACAACTTCTAGGTAACATGTAATCAAATCGCTACTTTATGATATCTTTGATATATGATACATTGCACAAATAGTTCTTTGATGATTATCAATATATTTCTTCACAAGTAGCATTATCACATGAATATATATTCTTCAGGCTTGGAAGGATGCATGAATCATCTAGACTTCAAAACTTGGCGCTGATTCAAATAAAGAAGTTAGTTTGAAATCTCGCTACATCCATCATCCACATAGTTGTAAATTACACGATTTCATACGTTTTGCGTAGGCCTGGGGGCAGCCACGTCTTCCTCTTGTGAGCCGGAACACTTCCCCAGCGACAAAACTTGTCACCTCCAACTTTTAATTGGCAGTTCTACCTTTCCTCAAGGTCATTTCCCTTCTGACCTTCCTCGTAATAGGACCCCTCTTGCATCAATTACCGCTATTTTCGGACCGGCTTTGACACAAATGGATGTTCCGATCCAACGCCTTAATAAAATCAAGCCTGACATTTTGTTTTTACGCGTTTAGTGGGAGTCTGGAGGGTTGTGTGATGATGGATGAGACTTGTCATGGCGTCCTGAATGGCTCTTTAAATCTCCCACGTTCCTCTGATGGTTTCTATCGGAAAATTAATCGTTGATGTAATGACTGTTTGATCATCTTAATCGATAACTGTAACTCTTTCGTGCGTTTCTAACCGTCTGATCGGGTTTACAAAGCCGTAACAAAGAGCAGAAGGAGACTCAGTCCCTGGGAACCATATTCAAGTTTTTAGAAACAGGTCGTGACAAGTACAAATGAGCATAGTTTTTTTCTTCTTTTCAGTTTTCCCAAGCGGCCCACTTTATCCGGTGAGTGCTTCCAGAACAGTTAGACAAATGTTTCTGGTCTGCTACATCGGTCGATAAGATCAATATAAAACACACCATGTCATCTGGAATGGTGGTTCTGTGTTTCTCAACGACCGATAGCAGCCTAAGTTTCAACAAGAAAATCAACCCACAAATCCCAGCATTACTTTACCTTTAATTATTCTAACCGAAGGAAAACATTGTTTTTGCTACGTTTCCTCTTCTTCCGTTCCAAACACTGACCTCTGACCTGGCCAATGACCTGATTTGTTGACGTGTCTCACCATGGTAACTGGTGTTGGGTTACATAATGTTGCAATTTTATAGTAGGAGGGATTTATACTCCTGCCTGACCATATGAATGTATTTGAGTAAGAATTAACAGAGCAGACCACATGAAATGCGAAGGTAATTAGTGGTATAGTTCACCGTCTCAATTGTTTTTTTCCAACCGCAAAAAGAACAAAATTCATAGCGCTTGCTGGCGAACCCTAAGCAGCCCCAACCATATCATTACCAGTAATCTTCCCAAGGTGAATCAGTATGATCACGTACAATTAGCCACCAGTGTCCGATCATGATGTTAGCTCCACAAATTACACCTGGGGTTTGGGGAGATCAGTAGGCCTTCTGGGTGCTTAGAGGGTTCTTTAAAAGGATTTCAGGACAGTAAAACAGGAAATAGTCTGAATAAGGCAGTCTTTGTGATATTGACACACACTGCTTCACATTAGCACATTTGAGTCTGTAATTCATACTTTGGGCTTTTAAAACTGCAGAAACAAGCCCCAAGATGAGTCCTTTATTTTCTGGGTGGTACCCTAAAAATCAGCCCAGGGCCCTTCCAGTAACCATTTTCCGTCAGAATGTTTGGAATTTATGCTTCGTAAGGGTCAATATACATTGGGACAGTGCGGTTTCAACTCAGTATGTAGATAAATGACTAGAATATTGGCTTTGGAAAACCGGGTTTCCTAGCCCTAAAAACTGCACTGGATGCCCTCAACGACTTTTTGTCAAAGATGGGTAAAAATAATGACTCTGTATTTCCGTAATTTGTAAGAATTCCATTTCTCTCACGTCCATGACGGCTTATATCCTGGCGGTAAATTGTATAAAAGAGCATTTTCTGCTTTGATGGATTGAAGGAAATGATTTATTCCCAAGCATCAGAAACAGTCGACAGTGTACTGAAGACACCGTGAATGTGGATTCCGAGGGGCATGTATTCCTTAATGTTGTTTTACAGGCGATACGGAGGCCGTTGACCCGCATAGAAATGACCGCTACTGTGATTCGCCCCACCAGACTTGACATGCGGCTGTCGGACTGAGAATACAAATGGCCCATGGGAGACCATAGCGGTGGGAAGCCTGTTACAATAACTCTGAGTCCCTGTCACATATTCAACCAAGGGTGACTGAATCTATTACTCAACGGGTCACCTTTACTTTCATGTAAAGTCAACTCTAAAATACTCAGCTATACCTTTCTGAAACCAAGCGATTTAATAACTGATTTATATAGTACTGTATTAATTTATAATACCTGGACGTTACCCATGTGACAATGTTTTGTTTTAATTTTTATTTTATGTCTAGTGGTGAGCCATATTGCTTGAGTGCGTCACCATTATTTATTGTATTGTTTGTATGTTCTGTATCAGTAGAGCCGGTATAACCGCCCTTCAGCGAAACACACCAACTTCGCAGGCACGCGCCGCGGCGGCAGCTATGTTGAAAAGGGTAACTGAAGATTTGGAACAGTCTGGCCAGATTTAGACCACGCCTACATGCAACTTTCTTTTTGAATCGAATTTGAGTGAAGTTTGAGTCAAATTTGATTCCCAAACACCCCCCAAATAACAGACAACCACTAGCTAACCTTGACCCAACCTTCCGTCCACACTACAATGTTTTAAACATTTTGAAACCGTGAGTAGCCGAACGACAGCCAACTTCCTCCCGACCTACTCATAACCATGATTGGGGAAGTTCGCCTAGTGTTTTGGGAGACCATATTCGTCTATGTGTGACAGGAGCGTTACGGACCTAACTTTTACAGAAGAATAACGCGATATCTTTTCATTTATAGTTGCATTAAACTTTTACAGTGCATTACGAGGGATACTGAATTAGGGAGTTTTATATTTACTACATAAACGTATGTTTATAGTCAGCGTCGTTGTAATATCGGTGGTTTATTGTCAGAACTGTCCAATTAACAAAACTGTGTTTTTGAGCTCATAAAGGTTTTATCAGCGTGTTAACACCAGACTGGCTGCCATGTGTAAAAACCTTGTAAATGTCGGCGTTAATGAACTCAATTTTGATAGGATAGGATGACTAAGCACTCTGCAAAGTAAATTGTGCCACGATGGAATTTAGCTATTTCAGGAATAACGCATATGAAGTAAAGAGAGCGGCCAGACCCGCATATTTAGGGTCCCAGAAGTGGCGGGACGCTCTTTAATTCATTGAGCAGACGGTATGACAACCAAAACAGAAGTACTCTGTACGTCTCATGTGGCAATACTCGCAGGGACTTGGGCTTATTGGGAAGTCTTACCACTGTCATATTTCATCAACCAAAGCTATTCACCCTCATATAGCCAAACACTGAGAGCTTTCAGTTTGTATCCTACACTTTAGTAGATTACACGTAAATTAGCAAAAATTGCACCAATGACGTAGTTTTAATAGATGGTTTTAACTTGTTAATTTCTGTCAAATAATAATGTTTGAGACATTTGATAGTCAAAGAAAAGTTCGCTTCCCAGCATGTATAAACTTGTCCGTGACTTCTGGTCTCCAGATAGATACTCTTTTATTGAAAATATGACAGAAAGTAATCTGCTAGTCCGTATCTAAAGCCACAGCTGGATTGGCGGCCGCAAAATGATCGATACAGATTCAAGACGTTTGTCATTTGCCGGAAACCTTAGATAAGTAAAATATATCCCTTCTCTATCAAGGCTGGATGATTGAAAATATTGAACGGATGCTGTGACGACTGTCACCTCAAGGAACGCTCTCACGGTTGGATATTGGTTAAGAAGGGAGATTAAGCATTAACTTTAATCTCATGGTTGAGGGCGATGCGCCTGCTCTGAAAAAGTAATCAAAGTCTTTCTAATCAGATAAAGGCATGTGCTTTGGTACAGTAAGAAAATGTGCCTTTTGTACGCATTAGAACTGTTTGTTTTCCAGCGATACGAGAATCGAAGATGCAATAATTGCCTCTTTACTCCCAAACGCCAGATGTTTTGCGGATTATTTCTTTAACGCTTGGATTGAGGAGAAAATATCAGAGGTCGTTCTGCGGGAAGTAAATGTAGTCCTCCGCGGCGGCATTGGTGATAAGATGAGCCGCGGCGTCACACAATCAGACGTGATTGATACGAATTACTTTTCGTAGACCCGACGGAATGGCAGATAACGCTGCAACGTAAAGCGTCGATGTAAAGCTAATGAGCATCTGGCGGCAGGAAAGTCCTTGCGTGATCGATCTTGGAAACTTTTCCTCTCTCTTTATCTCTCTTTGCGAAATTAATTGTCGGAAGTCTGCCCTAGACTTGCCGTCCAAAAGAAACCAGGTGTATACTTGAATAGTGCGGCGTTGATCCCTGAGATCCATAGGAGCGACTTCAAAGAGAGGGATCTACCGTGATATCCATGTCTAAGTACACGATAAATTGAAGGGCCACCGGAAAGCGACAGGGTCATCTCCGTAAGTCACCCGGTTGCTCTCCGTAAGTCCCCGGGCATATCCATCCGATAGACCTGAATACGCCCGGAATTTTTGCGACCTTACACAGCGTGAATGCAGTCACTAGGTACATGCGTCACCGGCAGATGCAGCAGATGTGCCAAGCAGATACAGTCTACAATCTAATACAAACGGAAGCCCCTAGATAATACTTTTATGCATTCTGACGTTCACCTATTCCTGTGCGTACAAACGCGTGCTTTGGCAGGCTATATTGGGAGGCTGAGATATCCCAAAAGCCATCTTAAATTTATTTGATACAATAAAATTTTATAAAAGATCTGCGGTAGTTTTCTACTGCGAGGAAATACGGCGACTCCCTACATTAGATGTATTGAAAGTGATAGTAACATACAATACATCATGCACTGATGCTGACTACTGACTACAACAGCCACGTTCGGAAAAGGGGGCAGTCACCTCGTAGTAATTACCATTGTTTATGGGGCTTTCGTAATTACTGCA
>NW_017804131.1:444776-599558 GCF_001625305.1 Branchiostoma belcheri
AAGACATTTTCCTTTCTGGGTCAATCTACTTAAGAGCTTTCAGCACTTGGAGAAAATCGTCGCTTCTCCGGAAATGCGTTTAAAATTGACAAAGCGTGTGTCATTTGGCGAGTTATCGCTAACCTGCTGCAATTTTGGGGGCTAGAGGAAATTTTGGTGTGCCCATTTTGATAACCTACTTCAATGCCCTTTAGTTTGGCAGTCATTTACTAAATCATTTCTTTGTAAAAGAAGTATTGCAGGATCATATATTAATAGCTGTGCCATCTGTGATTCTGAAAAATATTGTTATCTGGTTACATGAATTGCCTCTCTATACTTCTCATACAACTTCTAGGTAACATGTAATCAAATCGCTACTTTATGATATCTTTGATATATGATACATTGCACAAATAGTTCTTTGATGATTATCAATATATTTCTTCACAAGTAGTATCATCACATGAATATATATTCTTCAGGCTTGGAAGGATGCATGAATCATCTAAACTTCAAAACTTGGCGCTGATCCAAATAAAGAAGTTAGTTTGAAATCTCGCTACATCCATCATCCACATAGTTGTAAATTACACGATTTCATACGTTTGGCGTAGGTCTGGGGGCAGCCACGTCTTCCTCTTGTGAACCGGAACACTTCCCCAGCGACAAAACTTGTCACCTCCAACTTTTAATTGGCAGTTCTACCTTTCCTCAAGGTCATTTCCCTTCTGACCTTCCTCGTAATAGGACCCCTCTTGCATCAATTACCGCTATTTTCGGACCGGCTTTGACACAAATGGATGTTCCGATCCAACGCCTAAATAAAATCAAGCCTGACATTTTGTTTTTACGCGTTTGGTGGGAGTCTGGAGGGTTGTGTGATGATGGATGAGACTTGTCATGGCGTCCTGAATGGCTCTTTAAATCTCCCACGTTCCTCTGATGGTTTCTATCGGAAAATTAATCGTTGATGTAATGACTGTTTGATCATCTTAATCGATAACTGTAACTCTTTTGCGCGTTTCTAACCGTCTGATCGGGTTTACAAAACCGTAACAAAGAGCGAAAGGAGACTCAGTCCCTGAGAACCATATTCAAGTTCTTAGAAACAGGTCATGACAAATGAGCATAGTTTTTTTTCTTCTTTTCAAGTTTCCCAAAGCGGCCCACTTTATCCGGTGAGTGCTTCCATAACAGTTAAACAAATGTTTCTGGTCTGCTAGATCGGTCGATAAGATCAATATAAAACACACCATGTCATCTGGAATGGTGGTTCTGTCTCCCTCAGCGAGCAATGTTCAGCAGTCGGAAGTTTCAACAAAAAAAATCAACCCACAAGTCCCACTTTTAATCAGTGTACACCACCGTCTCAATTTTTTTTCCAACCGCAAAAAGAAAAAAAATTGGAGCGGTTGCTGGCGAACCCTAAGCAGCCCCAACCATATCATTAGCAGTAATCTTCCCAAGGTGAATCAGTATGATCACGTACAATTAGCCACCAGTGTCCGATTGTGATGTTAGCTCCACAAATTACTCCTGGGGTTTGGGGAGATCAGTAGGCCTTCTGGGCGCTTAGAGGGTTCTTTAAAAGGATTTCAGGACAGCAAAACAGGAAATATTCTGAATAAGGCAACCTTTGTGATGTAGACACACACTGCTTCACATTAGCACATTTGAGTCAGTTATTCATACTTTGTGCTTTTAAAACTGCAGAAACAAGCCCCAAGATAAGTCCTTTATTTTCTGGGTGGTACCCTAAAAATCAGCCCAGGGCCCTTCCAGTGACCATTTTCCGTCAGAATGTTTGGAATTTATGCTCCATAAGGGTCAATATACATTGGGACATTGCGGTTTCAACTCAGTATGTAGATAAATGACTAGAATATAGGCTTTGAAAAACCGGGTTTCCTAGCCCTAAAAACTGCACTGGATGCCTTCAACGACTTTTTGTCAAAGATGGGTAAAAATAATGACTCTGTATTTCCGTAATTTGTAAGAATTCCATTTCTCTCACGTCCATGACGACTTGTATCCTGGCGGTAAATTATATAAAAGAGCATTTTCTGGTTTGATGGATTGAAGAAAATGATTTATTCCCAAGCATCAGAAACAGTCGACAGTGTACTGAAGACACCGTGAATGTGGATTCCGAGGGGCATGTATTCCTTAATGTTGTTTTACAGGCGATACGGAGGCCGTTGACCCGCATAGAAATGACCGCTACTGCGATTCGCCCCACCAGACTTGACATGCGGCTGTCGGACTGAGAATACAAATGGCCCGTGGGACACCATAGCAGTGGGAAGCCTGTTACAATAACTCTGAGTCCCTGTCACATATTCAACCAAGGGTGACTGAATCTATTACTCAATGGGTCACCTTTACTTTCATCTAAAGTCAACTCTCAAATACTCAGCTATACCTTTATGAAACCAAGCGATTTAATAACTGATTTATATAGTACTGTATTAATTTATAATACCTGGACGTTACCCATGTGACAATGTTTTGTTGTAATTTTTATTTTATATGTCTAGTGGTGAGCCATATTGCTTGAGTGTATGTATTGTTTGTATGTTGAAAATGGTGACTGAACAGTCTGACCAGCTTTAGACCACGCCTACATGTAACTTTCTATTTGAATCGAATTTGAGTTAAGTTTGAGTCAAATTTGACTGCCAACCACGCCTCGATCTACCCCAAACATCAGCCAACCACTCAGTTCAGTTCAGGTCATCCTCTATGAGGTGCCATTCATAATGTCTCTCCACGAGACTCTGTCGCGCATGGCGGACAGAAGTTCCTCACCCCGTAGTCCAACCTCTTCCTCGATCAGTTTCTTTAGCGTTAGGCACGGGCGGCCTATCGGGGGCCAAGTGTTGCAAAATTACACACACACAACTCGTGCGCATCACACACACACACAGAGCATACATCACACACACACACCGTAAGAGCATACATCACACACACACACAGAGCATACATCACAGACACACACACAGAGCATACATCACACACACACACAGAGCATACATCACACACACACACAGAGCATACGTCACACACACACACACTGAGCATACATTAAACACACACACACACACTGGCAGCATACAACACACACACACAGACACAGAGAGCATACAGCACACACACACACTGGCAGCATACAACACACACACACACACACACACACACACACACACACACACACACACACACACAATGGAAGCATACAACACAGTCACACAAAGCATACAACACATACACTCACAGCATACAGCACACTACCGAATGTTATAGCTTTAATCTGCATCATTTGCCTTCTACTATATAGCTATAATCGGTATCATTTGCCTGGTTTGTTTACAGATACAGAGTAATCTGTGTCGTAACAAATTGCGATAAGACTCGAGGTCACTAGTCAAACCCGATTCGTACACGCTTTATCGATTAGCAGGCAGCTAAGCAGCCCGTTGTTTGGTCGAGAGAGTCATCGAAACAGCCTATACTGGTAGTCTAGACTACCTTAGCGACTTAAAGCCGTGGAGTAAAGGCAGACGACAGCGCTGTGATTGACAGTGGGTCAGAATGTACGAAATGACGCACATCTATTTTAATAAATAGAAATGAAAACACCAATTAAAGGAAAGTCACCTCACACACACACTGACAGACACCCACAAAGTACACAGACACTCACACAGACACCCACTCACAAACACACAAACAAAAAAAAACGTGCGCACACACGCAATCACAGAAATACTTCTGCAACGCACACACAGAGTGCACTGAGCCACACACGCATTCTCTGCCTGGCCTACATGTGTGTGTTGCATGATGATCGGTATCTCGAATACCTTACACCATGATACGGCCAATAGTTTCAGCTGAGGATGTGCCTAACGGGTCGTATTAAAGGCAGATGATTGACAAGTGACAGGTTCAAGGCAACATAGAAGACATCAATAAATGCAACAAGATACATTTATACACACACACACACACACACACACACACACACACACACACACACACACACACACACACACAAACGTAGATATACAACACACACCGTGACTCTGCGCACCGCGACACACACACACACACAGTCGGGGCCTGCCAGACGTGTGTGTTGCATTTCGCTCGGTGTGTGTGTGTTTTGACTCCAGTGTGTATATCTGTGTTTATTTACTGAAGTTTATTACACTGAGTCTTACCTCAATTACCAATATCTTGTGTTGAATGATTCATAAACGAGTGTATGACCATTGACATTATCCCGGTTAAAAGGCAAAATGACAACGTTGTGCCGTATATTTTACAGCTGGATCAATGACAAGATGACAAGTTCAAGGTCACATAAAAGACGATAATGGTATCTTACCCATCATAAAATGCACGATACATTCTTGACATAATACACACACACACACACACACACACACACACACACACACACACACGGACTAAACACCACACACACTATGTGCACTAAAACACAACACACACACTCAGGGCCTGCCGGACATGTGTGTGTTTCCATTCGCCCAGTGTGTGTGCGTTTTGACTAGTGTGTGTGTCTCTCTCTGTGAGTTGCTTGTGGGGCGTAGTACCATAGCTGATTTGGTTTATAAAAGTTTGACATTGAGTTCTCCGTCACCACCATTATCTTTCATGTGGTTATTTATACACTTGAGTATGACCAGCGAAACACACACACACAAACGTACGTATAGACACACACACTCACACACACACACACACACACACACACACACACAAACGTACGTATAGACACACACACTCTGCGCACTGCGACACACACACACACAGGGCCTGCCCAACATGTGTGTGTTGCATTTCGCTCGGTGTGTGTGTGTTTTGACTCCAGTGTGTATATCTGTGTGTGTGTTTCTGCGAGACGAATTATATTGCTCTTATCAATTTTGAGTTCCTCAATTAATGCCATAATGAACATTAATACCCGACGTTTGACAAGTAGTTTTGCGTCATCACAATTATCTTCCCTTTGGTGATTCGTACAATCAGCAACAATATCGCGGTGTAAATATCAAAGGGGCTAAACCGAGCGGTGCTGTATTTTACACCCGGATCATCGACAACATTGCAAGTCTAGGCCACAAACACACTAGGCGATATAATGGTATCTCACACATTTATCAATAAATGCACGATGCATTTATCCAACACACACACATACACAATCACACACACACAACACGGACGTATACAGCACACACACACACAGTGCGCACTGCAACACTCACACGCAGGGCCTGCCTGACATGTTATTTATATATATGCAAACATACACACACACACACACACACACACACACACAGAGAGAGAGAGAGAGAGAGAGAGAGAGAGAGGCAAACAGACACAAACGGACCTACACACCACACACACTGTGCGCACTGCAACCCACACACACTCAGGGCCTGCCCGACATGTGTGTGTGTTGCAATTCGCTCAGTGTGTGTGTGCGTTTTGACTACAGTGTGTGTGTGTGTCTCTGTGAGTTTCAATGAATTATATTACTCTAGATGATTTAGCGTAGTACAATAGCTGATTTTATTTTAAAAGTTTAACTACGTCACCAACATTATCTTTAATGTTGTTATTTATACACCTGAGTGTGACAAGCAATAATACCCCGGTGTAAGGAGCAAAGGTGCCTGCCTAGCGGAGCTGTATGTTACAGATGAATGACAAGATGGCAATTTCAAGCGAATTATTAAGAGACTGACGACAACGGTATCTCACCGGTATTACATATAAATTTATCCAACACCTACCTACACACACACACACACACACACACACACACACACACACACACACACACACACACACACACACACACACACACACACACACACACACACGAGACGACAGAGGCAAACAGACACAAACGGACCTACACACCACACACACTGTGCGCACTGCAACACACACACACTCAGGGCCTGCCCGACATGTGTGTGTGTGTTTGCGTGCCTGTGAGTGTGTGTTTTGATTTATATTTCTCTCATAATTTTGCGTTGATGCCATAACTGATATTATCATCTGAAGTTTTAAACAATACGTTCTACGTCATCACCATTATCATAGTTTCATTGCTTGATTCAGACAGGGCCTGCCCGACCGTCGATGAATGTCCTTGGTGTGTTGCATTTCGCTCAGTGTGTGTGTGTGCGTTTTGACTCCAGTGTGTGTATCTACGTGAGTTTCTGTGTTCAGTGGATTATATTGCTCTAGATAAGTTGGCGAAGTACCATAATAGCTGACTTAATTTTCATAGCTGACTTCATTTTAATAATGTCTAGCCATGAGCTCTACGTCACCAACATCATCTTTCAACCATGTGGTTATTCATACACTTTTAGTATGACCAGCGATAATATCGACAACGGCATGTCACCCACGATACATTTATCCAACACACACACACACACACACACACACACACACACATACATACACGATCACACACACACACACACACACAAGGACGTATACACAACACACACTGTGCGCACTGCAACACACACACACACACACACACACACACACGGAGCCTGGACGACAAGTGTGTGTTGCATTTCGCTCAGTGTGTGTGTGCGTTTTGACTCCAGTGTGTGCGTTCCTACTTCCTACTATGTGTGTGTACGTGTCTTTGAGTACGATTAATTATAATGCTCTTATTCATTTTGCGTTAATGGCATCACTGATATTAGTTCATATAATAAGTTCTACATCATCACCAGTGTCTTTCTTTGGCTGATTCATACACGAGTGTATGACCGGATGGTATTCCTGTGTAAATAGGAGAGCTGAACGTGTCGGACCTACATTTTACAGCCGGATCCGTGATTACAAGATGGCAAGTTCAAGGCAACATAAAAGAAATACATTTGTATAATGTTAAAATGTATCGTCACACACAGACATACATATACATACAAAACACACACACACGCACACACACACACACGAGTACAACACACACACACACACACACACACACATTGTGCGCACTGCAAAACACACACACACTCAGGGCCTGCACGACATGTGTGTGTTGCATTTCGCGCAGTGTGTGTGCGTTTTGGCTACAGTGTGTGTGTGTGAGATTACGTGTCTGTGAGTGTGTGTCATGAATTATATTGCTCTTATGAATTTTTCGTTGATGCCATACTAAGTAACTGATATTATTATCTGAAGTTTAAAGCAATAAGTTCTACGTCATCTCCATTATCATCATTGGCTGATTCATACACTCGTGTATGGCCAGATAGTATCCCTGTGTAAATAGGAGAGATGAACGTATCGGACCTGCATTTTACAACCGGATCTGTGATTACAAGATGGCAAGTTCAACGCTACATAAAGGAATGCATTGTTATCTCAAGTATTCAGCAATTGATGACAGATACATTTATACAACACACACACACAGATACACATTCACACACAAACACACACATATACATACAAACAAACAAACAAACACACACACACACACACACACACACACACACACACGTGCGCCCTGCAACACACACACACTCAGGGCCTAGCGGACGTGTGTGTGTGTTGCATTTCGCGCAGTGTGTGTGTGTGTGTGTGTGTGTGTGTGTGTGTGTGTTGGCTTGCCTGGATTGCGTGTCTGGATTTATATTCCCCTCAAGAATTTATGTTGCTCATAACTGCCATCTTAAGTTTTAAACAATACGTTATACGTTATCACCATTATCTTTAATTGCTTGAGTCATACACTCGTGTATGGCCAGATGGCATCACAGTGTAAATAGGAGAGATGGATGTAACGGACCTGCATTTTACAGCCGGATCTGTCATTACAACAACGTAGCGTGCGTAGTCCAGTGGTTAGCGATCCTGCCTCTGGACTAAGAGGTTGGGAGTTCGAATCCCGACTGATGTCGCTCACCCGACATGCACGCTACTGTTTAGGGTCGCAGTCCTTCGGACGGGACGTTAACCGTGGTCCACTGTTCATTGTGCTTCAAAAAAGCTAGGGGAATTTCCCCGGTACAATGAACCTGTAAATACTGTATATAGCGTCTGTCTTCTCTGTCACGACCAGTGGAAGCTCTTCAATGAGCTAAACTGGATCGAGATCACTTTCATCACTTTCATTTACAATATGGCAAGGTGAAGGCCACGTAAAAGACTGCATTGTTATCGCAAGTATTCACCAATAAATGACAGATACATTTATACAACACACACAGAGATACACATTCGCACAGAGAGATACGTATACAACACACACACACACTGTGCGCACTGCAACACACACACACTCTGGGCCTAGCTGGTGTGTGTGTGTGTGTGTTGCATGTCGCGCAGTGTGTGTGTGCGTTTTGACTACAGTGTGTGTGTGTTTGCGTGCCTGTGAGTGTGTGTTTTGATTTATATTTCTCTCATAAATTTTGCGTTGATGCCATAACTGATATTATCATCTGAAGTTTTGAACAATACGTTCTACGTCATCACCATTATCATAGTTTCATTGCTTGATTCAGACACGATTGTATGTTTAGATAGTATTCCTGTGTAAATAGTACAGCTGAACGTACCGGACCTGTATTTTACAGCCGGTTCCGTGATTACAAGATGGCAAGTTCAAGGCCACAGAAAAGACCGCTTTGTTATCTCACGGTATTCATTAATAAACGCACGATACATTTTTACAACACACACACAGATGCACATTTACACACACACAGATACATACAAAACACACTCACACACGTGCGCACTGCAACACACACAAACACCCAAGGCCTGCCCGATGTGTGGTTACTTGTCGCTCAGTGTGTGTGTGCGTTAATCACCTTTTCTGTGTGTGTTTACGTTTCTGTGTGTGTGTCAATGGTTATATTTCTCTTGATAATTTTTCGTTGATGCTATAACTGATATTATGATCTGTAGTTTTAAACAATACGTTCTATGTTATCGCCATTATCTTTCATTGCTTGATTCATACACGAATATCCCACTGTAAATAGGAGAGATGAACGTATCGGACCTGTATTTTCTAGCCGGTGTTCAGGAAATACCGGATCCGTGATTACAGACGTTGTGAGCCGACAGACCCACTAGAGATTGCATTTCGTCTTCCTGCATATTAGGCCATCAGTGTTTTAACAGTCTTCTGTTTCTTTGAATTACCGACTTGTACGATGACAGTTTCTGCTGAATAAGAACGTAAAGAACTCGAGGGAGCTGCCGGACGGGACAATAACACAGATCTATTATGTAGCTTGCACGAACAAGAGATCAAATGAAGATTATACAGCAAAAATGCATTCAACAGTATTTTCCCCTTCTTTCACAATCGCCTACGTACACCCGCAAACGGACGTATGGCACTTCACACTGAAAAACACACTCTCGGGTCCTGCCCGACATGTGTGTGTTAACGTTACATGCAGTCGTGTATAACTACAAAGCCCGCTGGACAACCCACTGCGTCCACTGTCGGCTAACTGATGATCACTGATGCACTGATGAGCGGCCCAAACTGGAGCAGAACTCCTACCTTTTAGCGGATCAAATTCTTGGCGTTCTTTTTTTGTCTCTGACTCGGAGTCTGACGGTGAAAAGACTGACGACAGTGGTAACGTTATCTCATACATTATATTTACGATTTATTTATCCAACACAAACTCACAATCATCTACACGCACAAACGGACGTATACACCACACACACGGTTCGCACTGTAACACACACACACACACACTGGGCCTGCCCGACAATTTGATACTGTATGAAACATCTGCTTGGAGATTAGCATTGCACCATCCGAGCTTCTAGTTTTACTTTAAAGTCAAATTTAATTTTATTACTGCAAGGTTTTATCTGTTTTCGCCAGATAGTTAGAACTGTCATAAAATCATATGGGTTCTTTCAATCACAGTGCATCTTGGGAGGTGAATTGATCATGAAAGAGTGCCAGTGGAAAGAGTGAAAGAAGATAAAGCATTACACCAGGCCAGGCTGTGAGCCTGCAAGGCTTTTGGTTTGACCCGGAAGTAGATGGGATCATCGCCATTCAGATTCCCACAATTCCTCGCGCCACCGGAGACTTCTTAGTTGTTCTACCGTTGACTGTCGAGCTGATCGAGCTGCTGCTTTTATTTGGTTGAAGATCACCAGCTAGGCTTAAACTTAAACAAGGTTTGTTACCTTCGAAACGAAGGAGGCCAGGGCTTTGACAGTGTCTTCAGGCAGATTGTTCCAATCCCGGATAGTTCGGGGGAAGAAGGAGTTGAGTTTGTAGTTTGTACGGCAGGCAATGTGCTGAAACTGTCGGCTGTGACCTCTCCGACTTCTCCTGTTGTTTCCGGGCAGAGGGTTCAAGAATGGTGACTCGACGGAGTCGTCGTCAGCGTGTCGTAGTGGAAGGTTGCCAGTCCAAATGGCTCCCGGTGACATCAGGTGTTCCACAGGGCTCCATTCTTGGGCCCTTTCTCTTCCTTCTGTTTATCAATGACTTACCTTGTGCAGCAACTCAATCCACTGTAGCACTCTTCGCTGACGACTCTAAATGTTTTAGGGAAGTCAGCAAGCTAAATGACTGTGTTAAGCTGCAGAATGACATCACTGCTATGTACAACTGGAGTCTTACTTGGAAGATGTCTTTTCATCCTTCCAAGTGTAAACTTATCCGTTTAACTCGCTCTAAGAGTCCTATTGTGTACTCTTATCACATGTCTGATACTACAATTACATCTGTAGACAGTATGCCTGACCTTGGGGTCATTGTCCAGTCGGACCTTCAGTGGAACAGTCATATCTTAAAGATGGTAGCCAGGGCCAATTCTATGACTGGTTTCATCAAAAGAACAGTCGGGTTCAACTCTAGCACTGATGTACGCAAGGCACTGTACACCACATTGGTGAGAAGCATCTTAGAATACTGCTCACCTTTGTGGTCTCCTCAGTCCCGCAAACTCATGTCCCTTGTAGAGGGGGTGCAACGGCGGGCGACTAAATTCATTCTAGGAGCCCACTCGAACACCCTGACCTACAAGGAACGTCTCTCCACCCTTGGTCTGTTGCCTCTTGCGCACAGGCGTGAAGTTTGCGACGTCATGGTGTTTATTAAGTCTAAACCAATTGTTCACAAGTATGTATCCTTCCCTTCCAGACCCTCTAGATACCTCCGATCGCACATGCTTACCCCCATTAGAGTAAGGACATCAGCCTTCAGCTCTTCTTACATACCAAGGCTGGTCACCATCTGGAATCAGCTGAGTCCTGTCCTCCGTAATATTGGGGTTCAAGCCTCTGAAACGTCCAACATCTTGACATTCAAGCGATCGCTTGTGAGTGCCACGTTTATGAGATTTGACACCCAGTTCAATATCGACGTTCCCTGCTCCTGGTCCACATCTTGTGGGTGTGCCTCATGCACTGCTTTAAGGCCGCATTAGTATCATAATTAGCTTTTTAATCTGTACATAATGACATTTGATAATTTTTGTACATAATCAATTCTCTGTATAACTTTTACCGAATTGTATATTTCATGTCTACTGATTTTTGATGTCTTATGTCTAATGTTTATTGTTTGACTTGGTTCCGTATTGTTTTGTATTATCATTTCAGGTTTGGGAGGACAACTTGTAAAGGCGTTGATACACCTGTTTTGTCCTCCCTTCCACTTGTTTTTTGCATGTGGTGAATTCAAATAAAGAAATAAAGAAATAAAGAGTGTGAGTGAGGCAGAATGGCAAGCAGTGCAGGTAAGTACTCATTCACCTGTAACTGAAGAGTACAGGGTCGACTCTTCGGTTAGGAAGTTGTTGTTGTTGCAGTTTGATTATTATGTGATCATAATTTCAATAGCCTAAGAATGAATGGATGGTCTTATTTTCCAGAAAACAACTTCCGTTCATTCACAAGACATCTAGAAGGACTGATCAGAGATTGCGATAGAAGAATAGACACGAGGGACATAGCCGAGATAAACGTTTTCATAGAGAGAATCTTCGCTCTGACCACAAAGGCGACGAAATTGCAGAAAGCATGCCCCAGCCTGCCAGCTAATGATGACTTTAGAGTTGCAATTTCGGATGTGGCAGGGGAACTTCGAGCCCGTCTGAAACAATGGAACGGGAAACGTCAACACGCTCTTCCCAAACCAAAACGGGTAGAAAGCTTCCATCCGGCTGGGAACGTGGAGAGGGAAGGACCTGGGAGGCCACGGAAAGACATTTCTGTTGAAGATGTTCTTCACGACATCCTGGACCTAGACTACAGTGTCACTGACGTTGCCAAAAAACATCAAGTAAACCGGTCCACCATATACCGCAGACTTGACGAACATGGACTCAACATACAACAGGAGAGGTACACTGACATTTCCCAACAGGAAATTGAAGAGATCGTAGAAAGGGCGCGGGTTGACTATGGATTCCGGGAAATGGGCCAAAAGGTCATGTTTGGTCACTTGCGGTGAGTCTTTTCTTAATCGTGTCAAGTTCTACATATTATTACATGCCTATAAAGACGGCACTGGCACCCAGACAAGGAAACGTTGCGACCCGAATTTCTTTCCTCTTATACCATAAAAGTCAAGTTTATTGATGAGCCTAGTATGTCAAATGCTTTAGAGAAATGGAGAGTAACGATGTCTACAGTATCTGTCTGCCTTTGTCGAACCACGAGGTCAGATCGTGCAAGGTGCATACATGATACATAGGAGTGTTTTAGCGCGGAAACCGTGTTGGGCGGGGAGTAGGATGTGGTGGCTGTCTAGGTGCTTCATAGTTGCGGAATACAATATGTGTTCAGGGCAAGTAGTTAACAACTGACACTGGTTAGGGATACTGGACGGTAGTTAGCGGTGTTGCTTCTGTCACCCTTTTTCGTAAGTAGTGTGCACGTACATACGCGTTTTTCCAGTCTGCCGGGACCTGTCCCTTATCTGGTGATAGACTGAAAATTTAGTTCAGTTAGTTTAGTTAGTTAGATAGTTCAGTTAGTTACTATTTAGTTTGGAAAATTTCTTTTGCCAAATTTTGTTTTAAGAAAAGGGCAATACTGCCTGAGCTTCTTTTTGACCGTTTCCAAAGTTTCGGGTCACTTCGAAAGCATCGATAGCCGTCTACATGAAATGTATCATTAGGTATTTACAAGGTCTCCTGAATACAGACTACGTCGTACTTACGTATACTCTCTCCAAAATCTACTTCTACCCATTTCTTACTAAGACTACCTTGTAAATTCCAACTAGTTAGGCGGAAGGCCACATCACCAGTCATGTGAAGGACTAGAAAAGCAAAAATGTCAAGAACAGTTACATGTGTTGAATACACACAAAGACAGTTATGGCATACAGTTTAAAGTGAGTACCTTATATCGTAACTTTGTATCTAAGTATGCAATTCTATAGTTTGACTCGATGTATTGAATGACTTTATCTTATGTGATTGTCATCGATAAAATTTCCCTGTGATGGGATGTCTTACTTGTCCACGTAGATTTAGCCTATTTGCATGTATTAGCTTTTGTTCTGCATTTAAACAGATTAATATCGTGTTGAAGATTAAAGTATACTGGTTGATCCACCAATAAATGACCGCTACGTTTTTACAACACACACACAGATACACAATCACGCACACACACACACACACAGGCGCACACACACACACACTCACAGACACTGTACGCACTGCAACACACACACACACTCGAACAGGGGCCTGTCCGACATGGGTATGTGTTGCATTTCGCGCAGTGTATGTGTGTGCATTTTGACTACAGTGTGTGTGTGTGTGTGTGTGTGTGTGTGTGTGTGTGTGTTTACGGGTCTTAAAGTATCTTTCTTTGGTTGGTTCATACACTCGGATGGTATCCCTTTGTAAATAGGAGAGCTTCCCGTAGCGGCATCAACGAAAAATTAATAAGAGCAATATAACTCTTGACACACACACACACAAAGAAACGACAAAACACACACTGAAGTTAAAACGCACACAACACTGAGCGAAATGCAACATACATGTCTGGCAGGCCCTGTGTGTATGTGTGTGTGTGTGTCTGTTGCGAACGCTAATTAATAAGATTAATATAACCCTTGACACACACGCAAACACACACACACACACACACACTGTAGTCAAAACAGACACACACACTGCGCGAAATGCAACACACACATGTCGGGCACTGCTCAAAACACACACTCACAGGCACGCAAACACACACACACTGTAGTCAAAACGCACACACACACTGCGCGACATGCAACACACACACACACACACACACACACACACACCAGCTAGGCCCAGAGTGTGTGTGTGTGTTGCAGTGCGCACAGTGTGTGTGTTATACGCCTGTGTGAATGTGTATCTCACGGTGTGTGTTGTAAAATGCATCGTGCGTTCATTGATGAATACTTGCGATAACAATACAGTCTTTCATGTGGCCCTGAACTTGCCATCTTGTAATCACAGATCCGGCTGTAAAATCTATGAACGACACGTTCAACTCTCCTATTTACACAGGAATACTATCTGACCATACACTCGTGTATGAATCAAGCAAGGAAGTTAATGGAGATGACGTAGACTGGCTTATTGCTTCAAACTTCAGATAATAACATCAGTCATTCCATCAACGCAAAATTAATAAGAGCAATATGATTCATGACACACAATCCCAGACACATAAACACACACGCACACACACACTGTAGTCAAAACGCACACACACTGCGCGAAATGCAACACACACATGTCAGACAGGCCCAGTGTGTGTGTGTTGCAGTGCGCACAGTGTGTGTGTGTCAACGGTTGTATACGTATCTCTGAATGTGTGATTGTGTGTGTGTATTGTGAAAACGTATCGTGCGTTAATTGGTGAATACTTGAGATAACAATGCAGTCTTTTATGTGGCCTTGAACTTGCCACCTTGTGATCACGGATCCGTCCGTGAAATCCGGGAAAGACACGTTCAGCTCTCCTTTTTACACACTGACAGGAATACCATCCGGTCATACACTCGTGTCTGAATCAACCAATGCAAAACAAAAGAGATGACGTAGAACTCACTGTTTACAACTTTAGATAGTAATATCAGTTATTGCATCAACGCGAAAATGACGAAAACGCGAACAATACAACTCGAGTCACACACACACATACAAGTAAACTTACACACATACTGGAGTCAAAACGCACACACACACTGAGCGAAATGCAACACACACATGTTAGGCAGGCCCAGAGTGTGTGTGTGTTCACGCAGTGTGTGCGTTGTATACGTATCTGTGTGTGTGTGTGAATATGTATCTTTGTGTGTGTTGTGAAAATGTATCGCGCGTTTTTAGTGAATACTTAAGATAACAAATCGATCTTTTATGTGGCCTTGAACTTGCCATCTTGTAATCTCCAATCCGGTTGTAAAATACAGGCCCGGTACTATCAACTCTCCTATTTACACTGGGATACCATCTTGTCATACACGAGTGTCTGAATCAAGCAATGAAAGATAATGGCGATAACGTAGACAGTGTATTGTTTAAAACTGTAGATGATAATATCAGTTATGGCATCAAAGACAAAATTAATAAGAGAAATATAACCCTTGACACACACACAGAAACGTAAACACACACACACACACCGTAGTCAAAACAGACACACACTGCGCAAAATGCAACACACACATGTCGGGCAGGCTCTGAGTGTGTGTGTGTTGCAGTGCGCAGTGTGTGTGGGTCTGTTGTACGCCTGTGTGTGTGTGTGTGTGTGTTGTAAATATGTATCATGCGTTTATTGGTGAATACTTGAGATAACAATGCAGTGTTTTATGTGGCCTTGGACTTGCCACCTTGTGATCACGGATCCGTCCGTGAAATCCGGGAAAGACACGTTCAGCTCTCCTTTTTACACACTGACAGAAATACCATCCGGTCATACACTCGTGTCTGAATCAACCAATGCAAAACAGTAGTGATGACGTAAAACTCACTGTTTACAACTTTAGATAGTAATATCAGTTATTGCATCAACGCGAAATTGCTAAGAACAATACAACTCGAGTCACACACACACACTGAGCGAAATGCAACACACACATGTCAGGCAGGCCCAGAGTGTGTGTGTGTGTGTGTGTGTGTTGGAGTGCACGCAGTGCATGTGTTGTAAACGTATCTGTGTGTGTTGTAAAAATGTATCGTGCGGTTTTGGAGAATACTTGAGATAACAAATCGGTCTTTTATGTGGCCTTGAACTTGCCATATTGTAATCACGGAACCGGCTGTAAAATACAGGTCCGGTACGTTCATCATTACTATTTACACAGGGATACTATCTAAACATGCAATCGTGTCTGAATCAAGCAATGAAGATAATGGTGATAACGTAGAACGTATTGTTTAAAACTTCAGATGATGATATCAGTTATGGCATCAACGCAAAATTTATGAGAGAAATATAAATCAAGACACACACTCACAGGCACGCAAACACACACACGCTGTAGTCAAAACGCACACACACACTGCGCGACATGCAACACACACACACACACACCAGCTAGGCCCAGCGTGTGTGTGTGTGTTGTAGTTTGCGCACAGTGTGTTTGTGTTGTATACGTATCTCTGAATCTCTCTGTGTGTGGATGTGTATCTGTGTGTGTGTGTTGTATAAATGTATCTGTCATTAATTGCTGAATACTTGAGATAACAATGCAGTCTTTTATTTGGCCTTGAACTTGCCATCTTGTTATCTCCAATCCGGTTGTAAAATACAGGTCCGATACGTTCAACTCTCCAATTTACACAGGGATACCATCCGGTCATACACGAGTGTATGAATTAGCCAATAATGATAATGGAGATGACGTAGAACTTATAATTATTGCTTTAAACTTCAGATAATAATATCAGTTATGGCATCAATGAAAGAGCAATATAATTGATGACACACACTCACAGACACGTAGTCTCTCACACACACACTGTAGACAAAACGCACACACACTGCGCGAAATGCAACACACACATGTCGTGCAGGCCCTGAGTGTGTGTGTTGCAGTGCGCACAATGTGTGTGTGTTGTACTCGCTTGTTTGTGTGTGTGTGTGTGTGTGTGTGTGTGTGTGTGTGTGTGTGTGTGTGTGTGTGTGCACGTGTGTGAATGTGTATCTGTGCAGTCTTTTATGTAGCCTTGGACCTGCCATCTTGTAAATACAGATGCGGTTGTAAAATGCAGGTCCGATACGTTCATCTCTCCTATTTACACAGGGATACTATCTGGTCATACACGAGTGTATGAATCAGCCAATGATGATAATGGAGATGACGTAGAACTTATTGCTTTAAACTTCAGATAATAATATCAGTTACTTAGTATGGCATCAACGAAAAATTCATAAGAGCAATATAATTCATGACACACACTCACAGACACGTAATCTCACACACACACACTGTAGCCAAAACGCACACACACTGCGCGAAATGCAACACACACATGTCGTGCAGGCCCTGAGTGTGTGTGTGTTTTGCAGTGCGCACAATGTGTGTGTGTGTGTGTGTGTGTGTGTTGTACTCGTGTGTGTGTGTGTGCGTGTGTGTGTGTTTTGTATGTATATGTATGTCTGTGTGTGACGATACATTTTAACATTATACAAATGTATTTCTTTTATGTTGCCTTGAACTTGCCATCTTGTAATCACGGATCCGGCTGTAAAATGTAGGTCCGACACGTTCAGCTCTCCTATTTACACAGGAATACCATCCGGTCATACACTCGTGTATGAATCAGCCAAAGAAAGACACTGGTGATGATGTAGAACTTATTATATGAACTAATATCAGTGATGCCATTAACGCAAAATGAATAAGAGCATTATAATTAATCGTACTCAAAGACACGTACACACACATAGTAGGAAGTAGGAACGCACACACTGGAGTCAAAACGCACACACACACTGAGCGAAATGCAACACACACTTGTCGTCCAGGCTCCGTGTGTGTGTGTGTGTGTGTGTGTGTGTGTTGCAGTGCGCACAGTGTGTGTTGTGTATACGTCCTTGTGTGTGTGTGTGTGTGTGTGATTGTGTATGTATGTGTGTGTGTGTGTGTGTGTGTGTGTGTGTGTGTGTGGATAATGTATCGTGGGTGACATGTCCGTTGTCGATATTATCGCTGGTCATACTAAAAGTGTATGAATATCCACATGGTTGAAAGATGATGTTGGTGACGTAGAGCTCATGGCTAGACATTATTAAAATGAAGTCAGCTATGAAAATTAAGTCAGCTATTATGGTACTTCGCCAACTTATCTAGAGCAATATAATCCACTGAACACAGAAACTCACGTAGATACACACACTGGAGTCAAAACGCACACACGCACACTGAGCGAAATGCAACACACCAAGGACATTCATCGACGGTCGGGCAGGCCCTGTCTGAATCAAGCAATGAAACTATGATAATGGTGATGACGTAGAACGTATTGTTTAAAACTTCAGATGATAATATCAGTTATGGCATCAACGCAAAATTATGAGAGAAATATAAATCAAAACACACACTCACAGGCACGCAAACACACACACACATGTCGGGCAGGCCCTGAGTGTGTGTGTGTTGCAGTGCGCACAGTGTGTGTGGTGTGTAGGTCCGTTTGTGTCTGTTTGCCTCTGTGTGTGTGTGTGTGTGTGTGTGTGTGTGTGTGTGTGTGTGTGTGTGTGTGTGTGTGTGTGTGTGTGTGTGTGTGTGTGTGTGTGTGTGTGTGTTGTATGCTGCCAGTGTGTGTGTGTGTTTAATGTATGCTCTGTGTGTGTGTGTGATGTATGCTCTGTGTGTGTGTGTGATGTATGCTCTGTGTGTGTGTGTGATGCGCACGAGTTGTGTGTGTGTAATTTTGCAACACTTGGCCCCCGATAGCGGCCCCTCCTTCTTTTTACATCCGGTTGCCAGAGAAGCACTTTGGCCGCCATCTCTTCGTGGCGTACCACATGACCGGCAAGGGCCAGTCGTCTGTTCTGAATGGTCTGGGTAATCAGGGGTAGACCGTTGTAGAGTTCTTTGTTACTCATGTGGCTCTGCCATGGAACATTCAGCACGCACCGAAGCAGGCGTGTGTAGTTACCATTCAATTTCTTGGACAAGGCTTTAGTTAAAGTCCATGAGTCGGAACTATACAACAAAATAGGCTCTACACAAGACTTAAAGACTTTTAACTTAGTGTTATTCTGGATGGGGGCCTTCCACACCTTTTTTAGGGCGTGGCATGCTCCCCAACATGTGGTGGCAAGCCAACCACTAGCTAACCTTGACCCAACCCTCCGTCCACACTACAATGTTTTACAACATTTTGAAACCGTGAGTAGCCGAACCACAGCCAACTTGCTCCCGACCTACTCCTAACCATGGTTGGGGAAGTTCGCCTAGTGTTCGGGAGGCCATATTCGGCTATGTGTGACAGGAGCGTTACGGATCTAACTTTTACAGAAGAATAACGCGATGTCTTTTCATTTATAGTTGCATTAAGGACAACATTGATTGATTCATTAAACTTTTACAGTGCATTACGAGGGATACTGAATTAGGGAGTTTTATATTCACTACATAAACGTATGTTTATAGTCAGCGTCATTGTAATATCGGTGGTTTATTGTCAGAACTGTCCAATTAACAAAACTGTGTTTTTGAGCTCATAAAGGTTTTATCAGCGTGTTAACACCAGACTGGCTGCCATGTGTAAAAACCTTGTAAATGTCGACGTTAATGAACTCAGTTTTGATAAGATAGGATGACTAAGCACTCTGCATAGTAAAGTGTGCCACTATTAAATTTAGCTATTTCAGGAACAACGCATATGAAGTAAAGAGAGACCCGCATATTTAGTACTTGGGACGCTCTTTAATTCATTGAGCAGACGGTATGACAACCAAAACAGAAGTACTCAGTGCTTCTCATGTGGCACTACTCGCAGGGACTTGGGATTATTGGGAAGTCTTACCACTGTCATATTTCATCAACCAAAGCCATTCACCCATTCATATAGCCAAACACTAAGAGCTTTCAGTTTGAATCCTACAGTTTAGTGGATTACACGTAAATTGGCAAAAATTGCACCAATGACGTAGTTTTAATAGATGGTTTTAACTTGTTAATTTCTGTCAAATAATAATGTTCCTTACAGAGAGACATTTGATAGTCAAAGAAAAGTTCGCTTCCCAGCATGTATAAACTTGTCCGTGGCTTCTCGTCTCCAGATAGATACTCTTTTATTGAAAATATGACAGAAAGTAATCTGCTAGTCGGTATCTAAAGCCACAGCTGGATTGGCGGCCGCAAAATGATCGATACAGATTCAAGACGTTTGTCATTTGCCGGAAACCTTAGATAAGTAAAGTATATCCCTTCTCTATCAAGGCTGGATGATTGAAAATATTGAACGGATGCTGTGACGACTGTCACCTCAAGGAACGTTCTCACGGTTGGATATTGGTTAAGAAGGGAGATTAAGCATTAACTTTAATCTCATGGTTGAGGGCGATGCGCCTACTCTGAAAAAGTAATCAAAGTCTTTCTAATCAGATAAAGGCATGTGCTTTGGTACAGTAAGAAAATACGCCTTTTGTACGCATTATAACTGTTTGTTTTCCAGCGATACGAGAATCGAAGATGCAATAATTGCCTCTTTACTCCCAAACGCCAGATGTTTTGCGGATTATTTCTTTAACGCTTGGATTGAGGAGGAAATATCAGAGGTCGTTCCGCGGGAAGTAAATGTAGTCCTCCGCGGCGGCATTGGTGATAAGACGAGCCGCGGCGTCGCACAATCAGACGTGATTGATACGAATTACTTTTCGTAGACCCGACGGAATGGCAGATAACGCTGCTACGTAAAGCGTCGATGTAAAGCTAATGAGCATCTGGCGGCAGGAAAGTCCTTGCGTGATCGATCTTGGAAACTTTTCCTCTCTCTTTATCTCTCTTTGCGAAATTAATTGTCGGAAGTCTGCCCTAGACTTGCCGTCCAAAAGAAACCAGGTGTATACTTGAATAGTGCGGCGTTGATCCCTGAGATCCATAGGAGCGACTTCAAAGAGAGGGATCTACCGTGATATCCATGTCTAAGTACACGATAAATTGAAGGGCCACCGGAAAGCGACAGGGTCATCTCCGTAAGTCACCCGGTTGCTCTCCGTAAGTCCCCGGGCATATCCATCCGATAGACCTGAATACGCCCGGAATTTTTGCGACCTTACACAGCGTGAATGCAGTCACTAGGTACATGCGTCACCGGCAGATGCAGCAGATGTGCCAAGCAGATACAGTCTACAATCTAATACAAACGGAAGCCCCTAGATAATACTTTTATGCATTCTGACGTTCACCTATTCCTGTGCGTACAAACGCGTGCTTTGGCAGGCTATATTGGGAGGCTGAGATATCCCAAAAGCCATCTTAAATTTATTTGATACAATAAAATTTTATAAAAGATCTGCGGTAGTTTTCTACTGCGAGGAAATTCGGCGACTCCCTCGATTAGATGTATTCAAAGTGATAGTAACATACAATACATCATGCACTGATGCTGACTACTGACTACAACAGCCACGTTCGGAAAAGGGGGCAGTCACCTCGTAGTAATTACCATTGTTTATGGGGCTTTCGTAATTACTGCAGGCTTCACTTGTGCTTTCCTTGGTGCTGAAAAGTGCGCTGTTGTCATTTTCTTTCATTGTCAACAGTATGTTTTATGTACGTGTGTTTAAACTATCCCCAGGTGCTAGTCTTGTCTTATTTGCACAGCTTATTCATTTCTGCATATAACTTATACATTTCTGTACACTGTATATAAAGCATGAATACACATTGTGGTTAAAGTTGCCTGTACTTACACGCTCTTGACGGCAACCGTGTCTGACTGCGCGATTGAAGCACTCCTATGGCAAACATGTACACTCGTGATGACGGATAATCCTCTCGCTATCAGTTCAGTCCTCTAGCTATGAAGGGGTTTAATTCTCTGTGAGCCAAAGAAATGGGACTTTTGAAGGGGCCATTCATTTGCCCGCCACTTCCTATCCGCTTCAGCGAGCACCGCATGAGACGCGGATCAGGATTCTCCCTCGCGCACACGGGACATGTTTGAATGACTTTACTCGACCTTCTGGAACAAAGCAGGAGGGATTTTCCTCGAAACTATCCTATTATGATTTAATTACAGTCATCTACAATATCATCTGGTGACGAACCTTTAGTGATAACAAGGGCTTAACGGTTGACACGCAAGGCTGCCTACGAAAATCCAGGTAATTCAAATACGACATAGCAGAAAACGTTACGGGATTGTAAAAGTGAGTGAACCGTGGCGCTGCGCGGAGGACAGAAATACAATTTTCCAGATAACAGCATGATACGTTCATGCTATCTTTGTTCTAATGTGGCCATTGACTGGTGTGCAATTGAAATTTATTCCCGCAGAGGTAACGAGATTGTTACCACAGTGAAAGGTTCAAACATGATAAGCCGGGAGGTAGAGCCCTCGTATATTTCTTCCGCCTTCTGAATACGCCCGTCTTCTTTGGCTTTCTCCACTCAAGCCGCTTCTAATTTCCGCCCTAATGTCCCACCACAAGCTATTTTTGCTCCAAATTAGTGCACAGCATCTGGGGCGAGACTAACCCCTGATTGAATAGCGTGTCACACGCCAAATTGGCACCCAAGAACGCAGCTGCGCGTGCGGTGTTGACTACCAATACGTCACGTGTACCAAGACAAAGTACACACCGTAATGGTCAATCTTCAACACACTTCCTACACCTGGAAGATTCTACTCATAACCCAAAAAACTATCTGATCTCTCGCCTTAAGCAGGATATGCCTGGACTTTTGCAATTACAGCAAGACGCACGGCACTGTTCAGAAAAGTAATAACAGCTAAATGATAAAATCAATACTGCAAACTCTGGATCTTCACCTCAACGCCTCATTTGACCAGAGGGTACAGCACGTTAAGTCTGAGAGATTAGAGCAGTAAAAGGTGTTGTTCACTTTTCTCTTTCCTGTCATGTTCAGAAAATGAATACCGTTTCTGTATTGTGGGCGCGTATGTTGATTATTTATCGTATTTGCTATGTTCGTCCTATACAGTTTTTATGTTTACCGAAGGAAAACATATTGTTTTTGCTATGTTTCCTCTTCTTCTCCAAACCAGAAAGGTCAGTGACCTGAACCAGACTGTCCGTTACCATGGTAA
Organism: Branchiostoma belcheri; assembly: GCF_001625305.1. NCBI lineage: Eukaryota > Metazoa > Chordata > Leptocardii > Amphioxiformes > Branchiostomatidae > Branchiostoma > Branchiostoma belcheri. The sequence goes on from NW_017804131.1 coordinate 468,074, forward strand.
CTAGTGTTGGGTTACATCATGTTGCAATTTTATAGCAGGAGGGATTTAGACTCCTGTCTGACCATATATATGAATGTGTTTGAGTAAGAATTATCAGAGCAGACGATATTCGAAGGTAAACATTATGCACTTGCTTTGCAAATGTTACCTTTCTATTTTTTTAATGAGATCTTCGTAAGAAAACCACGAAACGTCTTATATAGTTTGCACTTTACAAAAAACTGTGATGATTAAATGTTCGACTTTCAAAGGTATTTATCTCAATTTTACTAGATGGAAAAATGACGGTGCGTATAAAACCGTTAGGTGTTAAATGGCTTGCCTTTGATGGCAGTTTTGATCTGAGGAAGTTCGATTTATTTTTGTTCAAAGGTGCGCTGGATACACAAAATCGTCCCGGGGCGGCTGTGATTTACAACTCCGAACAATACACTGACGGGAAGAAATTATTCACCAGAACGTATAGCCCAAAAATGTCAATATTTCCCCAAGAAGCATGGCTCTCACTAAGCCGTGTGATATTTTTCCGTGAATCAATTGAAACATACGGCCCGACTTTATTGGACGTGAGTGCACCACTGTGTCTGAAATTCTGACTGATTAATTGCAGGGCATTAATAAGGAAACGGGAACGAACAGCCGGGTCAAAATAAAGAATAATGGATTCAAGGCGCGACGTAGAGCAGACTGGGATATCTGAACAAAGGCACATCAATCTTTATCGCAGGTCAGACAGAAATGCGATGTCTTTCGTCCTTTGTTGTACTTTAAGCTTCTGTCTGGGGCTTGGGTCAGATAAAATGTTACAGGTCAACGTCGAATCGAAGGTTTTAACAGCGGTATTACAGACGTACAATGCGCCAATCAACGACACAGACACGTGGGTGAGGCAGAACGAAGCCTTTTGTACACCTGCTATACAGTAGAGCTGTCTACAGATCCAAGCTATAGAATTCGGTATCAGAAGTCGCTGCCATATCCTTGCATGCAATGGAAGTTCTTTTAAAGTTTGATGGCTCACAATACCATCCACAGCTTTAACGTGTAACGGTATGCATACGTCTTACCGCACCAATGTCCCCACATTGATGCTGTTCTATACGGCATTGACAGATGCAACCGTCCATGGATTGACAAATCAAAGCAGCATGGCGGGACCAACGTGTTCCATCAGCGAAAGGTGATGGATGTCATCCAGTCTTCCCGGGTGTCTTCACAGAGATAAACCCATCTGGCGTTGGTGTGGAGATCGGGGTCGCACATCGCTGGAGGGACAGATTGGAAATATGAAAGAATATGACATGGACGTGCACCATATTCTCTCTACACAACCTTTATGATTCCGTCGGTATGACTATAAAATGACTCTGCCATCCACATGAGAATATCTCAGCACCTTGCCAAACCCATTTCAGATTGTAATTGTGTTCCCGCAAGCTATTCAAGAACTAGGGTATCTTGACGCGAACTGACACCAGAGCCAGACCAACTTTTTTTCTCAAAGGCTTCTCTCAAGCCTCAAATATGCCAGGTGCCTGTGATACAAGAAGTGAAGCACTAATAAATGCTGGTTAGTGTTGAGGATAGGTTCGTGGTAGCGGAAATGAGATTGTGTACAATATCATATCTTCAATATCAAGTGGGTCAGACGGTCATACTAGCATGCAATGAGATATTGTTGAGACTCGCCACCGGCAATGGTTGGTTAATAGAAGCTCCCAGACGTTTAAGGAAGGGTTATCCGGCCATATTAACCATTCAGGTACAGGGAAAACGCGTAGGCGCGGTGAGGATAACCTTGACACGTTGTGAAACTGTAGGAGATCCTTCCGTTTCCCGCAGAGTTGGCGGGTACAATGATTTATGACAGGATCTACCCCCGGTTCAACAACAACCACATCATCAATCATCGACTCCCACAGGTCTCGTCCTTACCTCAATCCCCGACCTACTCAAGCACACGTTCCCAGGGGGCCCATGGGCGCGAACACGTCCTTGGCTAGACGGGAACATGGTGATGATATCGGAGAAGGTGGGAGATCACGAGTCCGCGGAGCAAGGAGAGTTCACTTCCGAACATGGAAACTTCTACCATCATTGCCGTTGCTCCTACTTTTGGAACTAGGCCATACTTCATCCCAACAATTTACTTACTATTTCAATTCAGTTCCAGTACGAAAGGAAACTACGTATCAAGACGCTAATAAAACACTCGTTCTTTCACCTACGACTAGTTTGATCAGCATACATCTTAAAGGTTCGTTTCTTTCTGCATATTGAGAGTGATGACAAACTGTGACCTTTCTGCAGCTCTTTGCAAAGGCAAACTCTTACGTATATCTTTATTCCTTCAGCTGACGATAGTTACAAGTACATCATACTGTAGCCTGAGACATTCAGAGAGTTCGGCCTTTACTTTTTTGACTTGTTTAATGGGAGAATGGTACGTACTGATACACACAGTTGCATTTATTACATATGGCTAAAAGAAAATCTGTGTTCCCGACACGTATGTACCATAACTCCTAGATACACCAGCCTATCTTCCGAAGCCATGCTTTTTGCAACATTTTTTATGTGAGGCAGGGTCACGAGAAATGTGCTGTTATGGTAATACCAGATATACTCCTAGCCTGTTTTCCCCAGAAGTTACTAGAAACACACAACCAGGGATCACAGTAACGGCAGCGGCAGTTTTGAACGTTATCCCAGTTTAAGTAATATTATGCACAGAGTCAATAGACGCAATAGACATATCATCAAAAGTCCACTTTGCCATGCAAACTGTGCCTTCTTAGTTTTCTGTTTCCCTTGTACTACAAAGAGTGCAGGAAACTATGGGCAAAGAACTAACCATGAATAGCAAGATTGCGTTTTTCTTTTACACAAGCAGCGTCCATTGAAGTCTTGGTTTTGTTACTTTGCCATGCAAACTGTACCTTCTTAGTCTTGTGTTTCCCTTGTACTGCAAACAGTGCAGAAATCTAAGCAAAGAACTAGCCATGAATAGCAAGATTGCGTTTTTCTTTTACACAAGCAGCGTCCATTGAAATCTTGGTTTTGTACCTGCCTTTTTATCGTACCTCAGCCGTGATATAGGCCGACATTTACGAGGAAAGCGGGCCGATGTTTACGGTCGGACTCTGAGTACAAAATCTCATGCCGGACCGTTATTCTACACAGATGATTTGTGGTGCAATCTTCTGGGACCTCCGAATATGCTGTCCACCTTTTTTATCACTTTTACCGGTCTGTTTACTACGTCGTACATGCTGGGCAGATTGAAGGCTGGCCGGTTTCACTGCTGAGTGTAGTATTTTTTTACTGCTTTACGTGGGGGCTGTAAATGTAGAAAATGGAAAATTTGCACACTTTAGTACCAGTGGCCTGGTTAGTGACAAGCAGGATAGAAAGTTACGAGTTAAACTTTTGTAAGAAACATTTCCTCGTCAGCAAATATGTGCAGTCTAGTATCCAAACATTGGGAGTATAATGTGAGAAATGCATTACAGTTTAGTTGGAATATTTTGCATCCGCTATCTTTACTTCCAGCCGAAATTTCCCGTCTACCTTTTCCTGAACATTTGACCGCAAAATAGGATCATCAGCTTTTACGACGACTTTGTCTGAGTTTGTCAATTTGGCGAACGCTCATTAACCACGTCGGGATCTTATCATAGCATAGCACGACTGGAGTTTATATCAGCCCCATTTCCATTCTTGGAAAAAGGCAGCGTAAAGCTTTTGATAGACATTACAAAAGACATTAATTTTCAATCGGAAATCTGTGGTGCCCTTTTTGGTCGATTTTCCATAACGCCTTTAATAGCCTACTGATGATGATGTAGCAACTTTATACAGATCTAATGCTATAGACTGTCTAATACATCACGTGGCCGTAAAATGTCTAATGACTTCTAGCAATCTATTCAAAGACGTTAGGGGATATCATTACACCGAAAACCTTTTTCCGTGGTGAACTTTAGAATGGATCGATATGACCAGGAGAAAGGAGCGGAAGAGAGGGCCGTTCAGTCCGCTTTCCCCAGGAGAAATTGCGGGGATATGTTCTTTTTATGGCCACATTTACGGCGTACTTAATAAGACACGATATGGAGAATGATTAGGACCCACCACTGCTGACGCCCACCCACTAATGTCCGTAAACTGTGTCTGACTCCTATGATGAGCCGGGTAGGTCTTATTGTTTATCTGGAGAGAAGAACATTCTGGATATTTCGTGCTCGACGGATCTGCAATAATTGCTAACAATCCACTTCTACCCAATTTCTGGCTCCGCTCTGCAAAGTTCACTCGCTTGACATCATCCTAACTACCATCATCCAGATTTGCCCTAATCTTGCAGCTTCTTCTTCAGGCGTCCGAAAAGCTCAGAGTAAAACACATGGACTTTATGAATAAGAACTCAGCTCTGTAACAAACTTTGGCATCTTTGTTCTCATAGGATTACACGGCGTAGGCATAACTGTTTCTTGTTCTTCTCTGGGCTGGTATCAGATACTTAGTGGTTGGTACGCCCACCAGTTTGTTAGTGAACTGTTTTTGGCAATGATGTTTGACAGAGACAGCTGAAGGATTCCCCGTACTTTGTGAACCCTCGCGGTAACTAGTCCCGTGACGGTACTTACCCGCCCGTTTTAACGTTGCACCAAATGAAACGTTTTATAGTCATTCCCACAAAACGTCACACGGAGTATAACACAAAATTACATCTCGAGTGGATTCGATATACAGGTCTTAACAACGTCATTACATGCTATCAGTGGTTCTGGGATGAGAAAGTGACATTTTTAGGCTACTTTTGTTTCAGTTGATTTTATGCTATAGTGACTACATGCAACAAGACAACTGAGCTTGAACATTTGTGACAGGGCTACGGAAGACAAAGTGCTATGGAGGAAACTGTCTGGATTGGTTCGATCGCGAGCTCTAACTAAGTAAGACTGTACGTCTACGTTAAACCACAGCACTTCATATATTCTGTTTATGAGAGACTAGCATTTTGCCGTGCATACATCAAATACATTCCATACAATGTCATTATACAATATCAGAATAAGCCGATGCAATCAGTAGCAATATTGTCGTGAGCGTTTTGTTACTACAAAGAAATTTATCCAGCACCTCCTTGCATTCAATACTAGAAGTGCATCTTTTCCCTTACATTGCCAAGGTACATGTAGCAAGCGCCGCCTACTGGTGCATTTTCGCACCACAGAAGATTACGTATGTCTATAATTTCAGGGGTTTACTTTCTTCTTTTTCAAAGGTGTCCTTTTATACTGTTCACCGTCGTAAGGCCTAGGTGGATCATACATGATTATTATAATTTTCACTACGGACGTCAAGCCGTAAGGAAGACTCATGAAGAAATTTTCCCATCACGGTGGATCTAATCACTTCGTACTGTGTAAAGCGCATTGGAGTAAGTTTTCATTTCTCTGTGCTCTACAGTGTAGGTAGGGAGGGCTATTCAAAAGTACAAACATGACTAATTATTCTACAAATAAGGCCACACCGACTTAATTTTATGGATGACATCCGCGCGCGCATTGATTTTCGCCTGTTTAAAAAAAAAAGATCACGTCCTCCGAGGCTCTGGCCTAGCTCTAGGCCTGGGTAGTCCATGGTAGCATGCGACAATACGGCACCTAGACTACAGAAGCTCCACGACTCAAGAACTCAATACATACGTACTGTGCCGATTCATTAATTCCGCAATGTGCCGGCTTGTCGTATACGTACGTCGCTATGTACTGCCGCAAATTCACAATACCAGCTTTGTATTCCTGTGGATTAGTAGCATTTTTATTTTTGGACGAAATTTTTTTTTTATTCGCCCGCGCGTACTAATTTTGGGGTCTTCGGAGGATGTCATCCATAAAATTAAGTCGGTGTGGCCTAAGGTGTCCCTACTTTAAAATCAGCATAAGTGTAGTAACGTCAGACGCGCGGAACGATACGTGTTTTCAACAAATGCCAAGCGTATCAAATCAGACGTCAGTGCTACGGATTAAGTCTATTAATCACGTTATAAACTACGTGTTCCTCCGCCCCAGTATACTAGTAATTATATCTTAAGTACCTAAACTGTTTCGTCCATAAAGATCTCCATGGCACGGCGAGCGCAACTAAGGGGGTTATTTGACCCACTCTAGCGAATTTTATAATGATTTTTGCCAGTAATACGTCAGTCAGGTTCCTGCATGATAGTAATTTTACGTTCATGTATCAGCAAAACTAGACAAACGGGCGACAATTTTGCACGCTCGATGCACACTTATCCTCCTGAACTTAGACAGATATATAGCAGACAGATATCATGATGTATAATTGCAAGGACGTTTAGAAATCACACTGCATTTAAACCCTGTTGATGGGCACTTGTAGATGGTTGTTTCCTGGCAGCTGTTATCAAGAACAGAAATGACGGATTACAACAGTCGGCGGCACATACGGGATACCTGTAAAAAGGCTGTAATTATACAAAAGGTACGTCGATGAAGGTTAGACATGCAGGTAATACGATACGCCCAAAAGCAGTTACTCTCAGTCACTGACGAAAGCTAGTGGATACTAGCTGAAACGTCTGACGTTTTCAAAATCATATACAGAAGGTATTACAGAGAACTCATTTGAGTCGACATTGTTTCAGCCGTCCACCCCCTTCCTGTCGACATGTCTTTTACCGATGCTGACATATAGGTAGTCTCTTATATTTGTTGATGGAGGGCTTTTAGAGTAAAAACTGGAGGAAATTTCACGTTTGTCTGTCAAGAATGTAAAGAACGCTGTGTGTTTTGTTTATTTTTGTTTATGAAGGAAAACATGTTTTGCTACGTTTCCTCTTCTTCTTCTTCTCCAAACACTGACCACTGACCTGGTCAATGACCTGAACCAGACCGTCTCTCTGGTGCTGGGTTACATAATGTTGCAGTTTTATGGCAGGAGGGATTTAGACTCCTGTTTGACCATATATATATATGAATGTGTTTGAGTAAATGTGTTTGAGCAGACCATATGCGAGGGTAATCATTATGCATTTGCTTTGCAAATGTTACATTTTTAGTCTTACTTTTGTGTTTGAACAGGATCTGGACCTTCCAAGGTACTTTTTCTGTACTTTCCAGCAGTCTACTTCTGATGTAAAACTTTGTCTGCTATTACTGCATGCTTTTCGATGAAGTATGGCCATCTAGAATGACTACTCCAAGAGTAGTACACATCGAAGGCTGCAGGAATATTACTTACTCATAGAGGGCGCTTCGGGTACATCTCGCGTGATGTCCATTGGACGCGAGTAAGCGATGTATGGATCCGTGCCAATAGCACATATGGTACTGGCAAACTTTCTCATGACTGGACACTTACTAACATTTCAGAAAGCTTCAAACTTAGTGAAATGGTTGCAGTGATACCAAGGAAACCCACTTAACGTACTATCTGTATATCACTGTATACAGACTAATAAATCAAATCAAACCGAATCCTCTTATCGGAAAAGTGGATAGTAGCTTCCTTCTTTATCCATATAGGCTACTGTAGGAAAATCAATAGTGTATAGCAGTTATAGGATAAAGGGTTTGAGTTGCCCACCGTCTGAGCCTAGAAGCAAACCCCAAAGTTAAACGATGGTCTAAGTCATTCACATTATTTTATATTACACCAGAAACAATATGACAGGAGGCAGTATGCGTATTTCACAGATAGGAGTTTGTAATTTTCACATGGTGCATTTTTCCTGGGGGCACTGAACATTTTGATGGAATCTAACCGCTTGTAGGTTGACGGAAAGTTATTACAAATGGTGCAAATAAACCGTTGGGCGGCAGGGATTCAAATATCTGGCGACGGCCCGCTCACAGTGGACGATGGCGCTAGAGGGAACGACGTAAATTGTGTAAAAAAATTCCCTAAGGCCGGGCCACCGATGAAAAATGAACAAATCAGCAGGAACCTACCACATAGCCCGGGGACGAGCTGTAATATCTCCGTTTACCATGCATGCTACAGGCTATGGTGGGACCCGGCAAACGTACGCTTCCTTGGTTTACTTATCTTCTTCTGAGCAGACGAAACGGAAGACCAGACCACCATGAATAATTGTCTTAAGCATACAAATCACTTGAGGCAAAAGAGAGACGGTACACTGTTTGTCCATCAATCAAGATTACTCGGATAGGCGTTTTTTATCTTCCCTTCAAACATACTGAAGGGAGGAAGTTATGAAAGTAACCGTGCGTTTGTGCCTTGCGTAACAATATCCTTATCATTTGTCACTCAGAATCAAAGCGATTGCTTGCAAAGGTCAGCCATGTAAACGGTAGCGTTATCTGGTGCATCTCTATTGGATCCCGCTATCAGTTGTGGTACATGTAGAATTTGTTCCTAGAGGTCCGGTATGTCCACGGGCATTTTTGATGGTACAGAATCAACCCGCCGTACTTTGCCAGAGAAATACAGGCTGCTATTTCTATTTTCAATTTTTCAGCTCAAATTAACACACTAGAATGAAAAGCTTGTAGTTTTGTTGCGTAAGAAAACAAAATAATCTTTAAGTATAAATATCTTTTACTGGGGTTTATTGATCGACTCAGGGAACCGCGAAATGGCTTCAAACCCTCCTTTCTGTTTCACCACAATGCTGCTATTACTGTTTTCAATTTCTCTGCAGCTCTAATTAACACACTAAAGGTACAATCAAAGTTGTTGAAGTAATTAAGACAACCGTTTTTAAGTACGTATATGTACGTATTTTGATATCTTCTGCCGGTTTATCGATCGACTCAGACAACTACGAAAGGGCTTCAAACCCTCCCTTCTGTGTCACCACAATTCTGCTAGATCTGTTTTGAATTTTCCTGCTTCTCTAGACCCAATTAACACACTACAGATGTTCTGAGTACGTATTTTGATACCGTTCGATCGACTGAGACAACTGGAAAACAACTAGGACTGAGGCAACTAGGAAAAGGCTGCAAACCCTGCCTTCGATTTCACCACAATGCTGCTATTTCTGTTTTCAATTTTAATTGACACACTACAGATAATATTAAAATTGTAATTCAGACAAAATCTTTAAGTATGCATTTTTATATCTTCTACCGGTTTATCGATCGACTCAGACAAGCAGGAAAAGGCTTCGAACCGTCCCGTCGGTTTCACCACAAGATAAATGGCAGCGACTTTAAAAGTCATGATCGATCTGCCACAATATTAGGTTTGTCCTTATCTGTCTTCTGGCATCTTTGTAGTTTGGAAACGCTATTTGGATAGCTTTAGGCTGCCATTGCTGTTGATGGTGATAGCATCTGTGGATAGCTTTCAAATAACATGTGTACTGGCCGAGAGGGCCATACTATCGGTGCTTTGGTATGACCAGAATGTAGTTGAAAACGTGTCATTGTCAAGCCCGAAGACTTGAATCTAAATCAAGAATTTATTTATGGAATTTGTAATGAAAATCATTTATTCCATGTATATATCATTCAGTCCATGTGAGCCATGGTCTGGATTCTAATCTTGGAACAATATTAGCCTGATGACCAAACTACCATAATTGAAGACCGTGCGCCCTAGTTCCATGAGTAAACATGCATAATAAGTAAGGTGATAGTCAATACGGGACCCTCTTACTGAAAGTGAGCAGCAGATATCAGTTATTCCCTCCGGACCGAGTCAGCTAAGGTTAACCCTCAGGTCAGGTCATCATTAATCAATAGTACCTCATCCACGAGCGTGTATCTCGTCGCTCAAGCTTCAGGATGTCTAACTTTATTTTCAGCTAACGCAATTATATTCAAACGTCGCCATACGGTCGAATATAACTGTTTACAACGTGATGCCACATGATAGGGGATCTGGTGTACTAATACCCAATAAATAAGACCATCTGTACCATGTACATGATTGATACGCTCCACAGTTTATAACCTAATAGAACTGTAATAACGGGGCACTCGTTAAGTTCTCAGGTCGCGACCCACTTCCATAATTTTACATGCAGGATTGGCGCCTGTGATCAACAAGGATGAGATGGGAGACCTAGTTTTACTTATGAAGGGTCGGTTTTTATTTCTCACGTTACGGCGCTCCAGGGGCTGGTTGTCTTAAAGTCACCCTCGAGATGTAAAGGATCTGGCAATTGATGAAACCGACACTTATTCAGACAGGAATACTGTTATGTATGCCATCAGCTTTGAAAGAAATGGGACACTTATTGCTCACTTGAAATATTTGATTCCATGAAGATTTTGGTGAAGTAGGAGGCTAGCCAAAAGCTATTTCCTTTGGAGAGCAATTTGAGATTATGAGTCCATCCGCTTCGCCTGTCAGAACGGCACTGTCCATTTCCAGCGGCTGACATATCTGCTCTCTCAAAGCGCCGTGCCAGACACGAAGGCAACAGGGCTTCCCGTGAAATCATTTTGAACTGCGTCCAAGAACATCACTTCTGTCTAAAAGTTCAAGTCATGCACTTTCACCATCAATCTCACAGCTTCTAACACAAACGAATATAGAGTGTTCTGGCAGCTCTTGAGATGGAGACCCACAGAACCCATATATCGCTTTGGAGAAATATCAGGCAGGTCTCTGACTTATCTTCTGTAGTTTCACAAAACTGCTAAGTCAGTGTGTACTGCTACTCTTTGATCAGCCAATGTGTTTGAGCACACTACCCTGATAAACGCCATATAATCCGTCTCTGTCATCATGAAGGGTTTTAAATCTATCTCTTTCAAACGCAACCGTCCTCCTTGGTCTTCAACGCTTTCTACATGGAAAGATAATGAACGTTTATTGCAAGTTCTTGCCCTGAGGCTAGTTGCAAGTACATGTAATATAAAAATTTGACACTAACTTCTAACTTTTTGGCTTCTTTCCGAGACAGTGGAAGACGAAGAATTCCACCTTTTCTGTAATGTGTGGGTTTTGTGATGTTAAGAGGGGAGTAGTTGTCTTTGTTTTTGTCTATAAACATGCTCGTTGGGAAATGCTCTTCATCATTTTTCGCTTCGACTGCAAAGAGGGGAATTTCACTTCACTTTGCAGAAATCCAATATCACCTCACGGCCCCCTCACCTCTCTACACGCCCCGGCACTTTCCAGAGTTCACAAAGGTAGGAGCACTTAGTACGGTCTGCAGAATCCATCCAAAGATTTCCTCTAAAAATACGCCTATTCCTCAAACGGCCTCGCCGGAAGGTAGACTCCGTGGCGGAAGCCATTCGTCACGTAAAGATGTTTGATGTCCTGTCCTGTAACATCGCCCCGAGGAGACATCTGTACGGGGGAGACGGATGTTATAGCAGGGTCTGTCAGAGAGAGGTGATACGGCTGGACCTGGGGTCACTACTCTTCTATATCTGTGGGCAATGGCCAAGCGGAGGGGAGGGGGTTAAAGGTGAAGTGACATTGGTGCTGTGTACCGGTTCGCTGGATCCAGCCTTTTTGTTTGTTCTAAACCACCTGAAATCTTCAATAGTCAAAAATTTGCGATGCCCCACAAACAACATATCTTGCGGTGCTCGCTACAAAATTTTGCGATGAAGATGCCCCATTTTCCGATCCAGTTGGAAATATTACCTGAGAAATCCCTTCCGTATTTTGTATATGCCCTGGGTTTCGCTCCGGACTTACAAATCCGGAAATAATATATAAACCTAAACGTCATGAATCCGGACCTGGACCTGAACGCGGAATAGGTACACAGCACTAAGTCGCATTCGACCAAGTTGAGTTGATATATTTCTTCGAAACGAAAACCTAGAAAAGGGGGCAGAGACCACAAAAACACACGTAGTTCCAATTGCCACCTTGAGATTAAAAATTGCAGACCATGTAGCTGACACATACCCAGCTTCAGTACTTTCGGCAAAAATACAGCTCAATACAATCATGCTCACAGCACAGTTATTGCTGTTAATTATGTTAATCTGATGTTGACTAAGTATACATATAAATGCTGATGTACCATGGCAAACATGTATTCGACAACCAACCTATTTAGTTTTTGTATCGCCATGCAAAAACCAGGTTGAAAGAAAGTTACCGTCCAAAACCTTTTGAATAATTCTGTTCACATGCACGAAACTGAGTTGTTTATCTTCTGTAAAGTGTTGGTAGTTGAATAATACCTGTTTGTTCCTCTCCACACACGCTGTGAGCCTGCAAGCCTTCTGACACTGACCGATCAGCTTGACCACAAAATCCCGGCTTGTAAAACAAATCTCCATTCTCCTGGAATCCGCAAATCCCCGCCAGAACGCAGCCGAACGTGAACCAAATACAAAATCCACCTACAACCCAGCGGTGGATTCTTTTTCTCTGTCAATTTTTATTTATGTCAAGAGGAAGATTCTGAAGGCCTGCACCTACTCTCACCTTGAAATGAGGTTTAGAAGTACTCCATTACCCCTGTGACCCCTCCTCCAACGCAAATCATTACCACATCTAACCACTACCACGTATGAGCACTTGCTGATCAATCATACTCTACAAGCAACCGTTATTGTGAATTCTGTGCGGTTATCTCTACTTAGGGTTTGATATTTCAAAGAGTTTCTTTGAGCAGATATTACCTGTTAAGTGTACGTTTTCACTGAGATGTGAATGGGGTCGTTCTAAAAGGAGAACAGAATTCGGAATGAAGTGCAACACGTTTTCTTCTCACAGTTGCAGCAACGGGAGGCATTGGAGACTAAACAGGTGGTGAGAGGAACGGGTTGTCAAGCTGACGTATGGATAAACTAACACTTGTGTAGAGTGAATCGAAGTGAAGAACCAGTAAGATGGAGTGAAAAATGCAACACAGAGACAATGTATGGATAAAGTAATAGTTGTGTAGAGTGAATTGCACTGAAGAACCAGAAAGATAGAGTGAAAACTGCAACATAGACAAATGTGTAATGGGTATCACCGGATGAGGCTTTCTGCAGAACAAACGTGATATACAATGTGGATAGGCCATTGTAGAGGAGCAATATATAAGAAAATGCATGAAAGGAAGTTGAGCATGTCATCTACGATGCGCAACATATCCGTCGCCACAAAATATAGGCGCACTTGTAGAAGTTGTATGTACATAAAGATGAGAGAAGAGAGAGCTAAGACATAACGATGTACCTTCTTTCCCTACGGGGGACGTAACTACACCGTGCGGTGCTTTTACAATGAAGGATTTATGTATGGAGAAGGCCTTTTGTGTTGGTTCCCGGCCATACGTTATGAGATTATTGACCCTGCTGAATTAGGGCGCGCCCTGGCGGAGTCGTCAAGTCCTGGTGAGTCACAGTTTACCGTTCCGCTGACTGCAGAGTAACGGCCGCCCATTTGAACCCGCGAATCAGGGCGCCTGTCTCGGACGACCGCTCTGCTGGGCAAGTTGACGAAAAGGGCAAGTTTTCTTTGACAACATAACTCAGTGAGTAATAGGATTTTTTATGCTGGAGACATCGTAGTGAAGACATAAAATGGAAGAAGGTATTAAAGCTTATAAGAGCGGCCGCCCGCTAACTTTTTAAATTGAATCGCCGTTTTTACGCCGATGTGGTAGTTTGGTCACAGAAAGTTGCAAACTGCAAATGGAAAACGTTCCGAATTTAGACCGTATCGCGTGTGTGGAGAGCCATTTATAACGTGGTTGTCTCTATTTCATTAACTAGAGGTTCTGCATTGTACGATTCCTTACATGTATTGACCTCATAGAATCAAGATTATCAGATTTAGTCAAACATAACTGAATTTGGCCTCCCGAACACTGGCCGAACTCCCCACAACCATGGTTAGGAGTAGGTATGTAGAAAGGTTAGCTGTGGTTCGCTGGTGTTCGCCCAACCGAATGTTTCAAAATGTTTCAAAACGCGGGTGTAGACGGAAAGTTCGGCCATGGCTGGCTCGTCTCCCGAAGCATGGTAGAGGCTATGTTCCCCATCACACTTAGGGGATGCGGACACACGTATAATGGAACCTTTGATGTAGCATATTGTGTATGCACTTCGCGAAAGAAAAGGGAAGACTGTTCCTATTGCAATCCCGTTGGGTCGGTGGGATTAAGGCGATTTCAGTGTTCAGAACCCAATACACCACACGGAGTATAGTGATACATAGTGATACAGGAAAGTGCACTCTACATCATTTGGTCTAAATGGCCGGCAGACGTAGTCAGGAAAGTTGATTCTTCAGTTCAATCATGTTGGGTATTCAAAGTCTCAACTGATGTCTCTCGCTGTAGAAACTCTCTTCCATATGTAATAAATAGTCAAGCGTCCCTACATCGGCTGTATAACGTATCCTTACACACATACCCTATCACGTTTTCGACCCCCACAAACAGCCAATTTTTCTCAGAAACCCCTTGAGAGCCATCAGCTTCACCTCAGTGATCGAAGTATTGGCGCAATCCCCTCGTGTAGGGACACTGCACTTCAAAAAGAGGGGTGAAGTTTTCATTTATGTTAAAGAAATATGATATACGCGAAAATTGTCAACAATTTAACAAAATATGAGAGCTTACATGTGTGTGTTTTGAATTAGAACACAACGTAATGTAGCAAAATAAAACTTCCCACATCCCTTCCCAATCCTCCAGAATGGACTCACCCAGACGCTCTTCGTCGTTCTCTTGTAAAAATGGCAGCACTTCACCCGCTCCTAATGGAAGTGTGTCTTTAGCGCCTCGCTGGGACGTACTTGTAAAGATCACGTTGTCGAACCTGTCAGACGGCAGGTTTAGAGAAGACCCTGGAGAACCATTACAAAACCAGTCCCATCGCGATCCGCCCATTTCTCGTGCGTCGGTTCAGAGAAAAATGGATTTCGACGTCGAAGAACATAATCCAGACCAGCTTTATCATTGGAGAGTGCACAAACAGTTTGTATATGGTTAGAGCGAGCATCAGTTCGGAGAAAAATGGATTTTGACATCGTTGCAAAACACGGAGAACATAATCCAGACCAGCTTTACTCTCGGAAAGTGCACAACATTTTTGTATATGGTTATAGTGAGCTAAAACATCGTTGATGCAAGGTATTTCTCAACTTGTCAAGCTTGGGTCACGATGGCTTACCTATGCTCTACACGTCCCTGGATCATGAGTATAGCTATCGGGACTACGATTCGGGACAATGCATAACAAGAAGTCGGAGATCTCAGACCTCCATGAAATGTTCAATCTCGTTTAAATGTTATATTTTAATTTGGATGCTATTCTCATTCACCATGTTGTCTACAAGTCACCACTCACAACAGACAAATGCCATCTCCTTGGAGCGATTGCCTTGAATTGTAATCAATGCTTGTTCACCATTTCCGAATGGCTATAACTTGTAAGCAATCATTGATCGATGACAGGCTACAACTTCAAGGATTTCTACGGCTGGTCAGAGTATTGCTGAGAGTTTCTTTAAACGAAGTCAGTTAAGATCTAGCCAGGTAGCATATATGGGCATATGGATATTCTGGCAGGACCTTGGATGGTTGCCATATATGTATGCTTGTTATGGAACAATCATATGGATATTCTGGTAGGACCTTGGATCTTATCTTATCTAGGACTAAGTTTCTCCTGTTCCTGATTTGGCACACCAGGCAGCAAGTTTTATGGTGAAAATTGAACTGTTCTCTATCTCGAAGAAATTGATCTTTCGGTCTAAGAGAACCGGGACGGGGGGCGATACCGACTTCCGACGAACTTTGATCCAGTGCTAACCTCACACGTGCGAAAAAGAATCACGAGTGTACAGCACTTGGGTCAGGTTGCAATTGCTGATGAAGACCGAGAGATTCTGTAAAACATTCCGGTCAGTCAACTAAAAACGATGAAATACACGAAAGTTGTCAACAATTTAACAAAATATGAGAGCTTGCATGTGTGTGCTATAAATTAGAACACATTTGTGTGTTATAAATCAGAACAAACTTGGGTCAGATTGCAATTGCTGATGAAGACCGAGAGATTCTGTAATACATTCCGGTCAGTCAACTTTCTTTGAGTTGGAAAACAGTTTGATTTTCACTATATGGTTTACCATCTCGAAACAAAGATGAACTTGTAAGTTTCCCTGTCCTCGGATGGCTTCGCCGCTTTTTTCTGAAATGAATTCGTGGCGTTTTACCTTCTGGGATGCCTTCGTGGGGTCTTGTTGCCTGGAATTCCATAGAAATCGGTGATGGGAACGGTCTCAGCTACTGTCGCACGGAAATTACACTCTAGTGGCCAATTTTCATTCTGTTACCGACCGAGTTCATTCAATCTCAGTCTTTCAGAATTGACAACAAAGGAATAAACCCTGGCAGGTGGCTTAAATGAAATATTGAGATTGAACAAGGGAGGGATTATGAAGTCCATATTTCTGTGGAAATTAGGTAGTAACAAAGGAAAAGGGCTTAGCAAACCGCCTACATTTCAAAGTAATATTGCAGCTCAAGAGTTACAAGAGCCTCCTTCTGAAGGTAGCATCTTTGTGACTATCCACAAAAATCGATATATTTTATCTGTTTGGACACGAAAAATTATGCTATTAAATTGTTGCCAACAATATTTTAGGAAAAGTCACCAACTTTGGTGGCCCTAGCGCAAGTCGTTCGGGCGCTATTCGACATCAAAGTTGGCGCGGGCACTTTTAGCCCCTCCCCCAGTCTAGACAGGGTTAAAGCGGATGATTTTATTCGTTATACTCTCCCTTTGACAGTTAAGCCCGATGGTACTCCAAGCAATCATGTCGGTTTCAAGGTCTAAGCAGACTCTTTGGAAAGCATCAGTACGGTGTTAAGAGTGCTGAAAGGTGGATTACAGACCACTCCAAAGCTGTGATCAGACTACGCAACAACATATAACTGCACTATAGTTATGATTCTGTGAAACCTAACGGTTTCTCAAAGGCGTGTGATTGAGTGGCGAATACATGCAATACGGTTCATTCAAAACCCTCGTCCTACATGGAAAAATGTGAAATTGTAGAAGAAAAATGTGCTTCCTTTTTTGTCAGACAACCACAAACCAGAAGAGAAACATTTGCCTGCAAAGCAAATGCATTATGTTTGCTTTCACATGGCCTCGACAAACAAGGTACTGCTCTGTTTATTCCTATTGAAACACATTTATACACATGTATATATGGTGACCAGCCCCTCCAACCCTGCCTGCCACTTGCTACATAATGTAATCCAACACCACAATGTGTCTGCTACAGCACCGGTGCCCATGGTGACGGCCGTCCAGGTCCAACTGAAAACTGTGCAAAAACAAAACGTTTTCCTTCTGCGAAGGTAAGCATAAAAACGGCACCATTTCCGAGACTGGGAACTAACCCAAAGCCCAATTCCACCCACCTCACCTTCTTGTGAAATAGCTTTGTGACAGAGCAATTTATTACACTTTGGTATTTACTTCTGTCTTTAACCCGTGTGTTCCATCAGCGGAATCATCAAGTCGGTAGTAATTTACAAATCCCGTTTTTCTTATCTCACTAGAGAGACTACAAGCGCTGCACACAATCAGCGCGGATTCCAGGTGGCTTTAGGATATCAACGGTGACTTTAAACCTCATTATGTTGGTGTTTGGCAGCGACCCAGACCATCATTGAAGACTGATTTGTTCTGTCTGCCCTGATAATACGGACGCCGGCTGGCCGACATCAAAGTAAGGATGTTTAAAGCTTCAATCCTTCACTCAACTGTCAATTCTCCTACAATCAATGGGCTATTTAAAGTGTAAGACTAAAATCTTCCAACAAGCACTGTGTGAACTGTATATTTTAGCAAACTTTTTGAAATGTGTTCGGATTTGTAAGCTTCAATCCTTTTACTCAACTGTCAATTCTCGTACAATCAACGGGCTCTTTAAGATTTAAATCTGACAAAGGCACTGTATGAACTACATATTTAAGCAAACTTTTCGAGTTGAATGAGTATTCTTGGTGGCCAAATGAAGAAAAATGTATATTCCACGACCGCATTTATGGATGTAAATATATCTCATTTTTCTTGACAAATTCTTTGACGAATATTGATAAGCCTGCAAAATCCAGTTCAAAACGTGATTTAAGCTTGGAATCAATATACCCGTCTCATTCGACCCTCGTACCACCACGATTCACAGCCCATAGATCTGCATGGAGCTTACAAAGATAGCTTGTTCCCTTCCTTCTGTTATACTTTCTTCTGTAAACCTACAAATGTGCCTTCTATACATCCCTGGCATTATCGCCTACTCCTGTTATTTTCACGGCCAGTGCGTCATCGATCTCCCCCACGTCTCCAGATCCACGCGTGTTCTGCTAAAAGCTTGTCCAGTAACTCTCAAAGTAACTCAAGTGCTTTTTACTCCGGCGTCAGAGATAGACCATTTCCTAAGACGAGGATACTTCAAGATCCACCAAAACTCTCTCAACAATGAGACATTATCAGCGTGGGATAACATTTGGATAAAAAAAGAAACGTTTCTGTAGAGTCCCTCTCACCCGACGTTATCTTATATTGAGCCTGCTCCGGAGACGGTGTGTGATGACGGCTTTAGACAGCGCTGGGTCGAACTTGGGCGGATTTTCCGATGGTGAAGAGGAACTTGTAGCTTGAAGCCACTTCCTAAATGCGAGATAAAGAAGTAATGACGTTCTTGAAGCAGCTTAAGGCACCCGAGACCGTAACTCTTCTGTTTCAGGGCGTGTAAAATGAGTTTTACAACCGTCTCAGACGTTTGTGTCTTGTTTATCGTGATGTAGTTGGTGTGAAAAATTCTAGCACGGACAAATGAGTTCGGAAAGGCCATTTGTTATGATATCTGTCGTCGTGTCTGAACATAAATCAAAGTCATAAGAAAGCCGCTGTAAAACGGTGATAAGGAGTAAAATTGGCTTTTTCATTTAGAAAAGCGTGAAATATCCCCCCAAGTGATGGGAAGGGTGAGAGGTCAAGCGTGATGCAATCTGGGTAATGACGCACGTTAGCGGGAGTCAAGAGCGCCCCCCCCCCACCTCTCAGACACTCAATCAACAGATAATGAGGCAATTTAACACCGCTTTACGCGAAAACATCGCACTAAAACCTACGCCGCAGCTAATCAGTGGAACAAACCACGTCTCCGGGCTTGTTCTGCCAGTCAAGAGTGAAAATTGTTTGATTTGAGAAAGGTCATCTGGGAACTGCAAGATGCGTTAAACGCGCTGTTACCAATAAAATCAGGCACGTTTTCTCGGTATTCAACGTTTGATAAGGGTTATTAATGGTCACATTTGTAACTGAGATTACAGTTTGACAGTGTATGAAATAATAACGGCTTCTGGAAGCGATATTGAAAGTGTGGCACGTGAAGTACTAGTA
Source organism: Branchiostoma belcheri (assembly GCF_001625305.1). NCBI lineage: Eukaryota > Metazoa > Chordata > Leptocardii > Amphioxiformes > Branchiostomatidae > Branchiostoma > Branchiostoma belcheri. The sequence continues at coordinate 487,417 of NW_017804131.1, forward strand.
CATTTATTTCTAGTACAGTATTACTGCCTCGCGGCCCTTCAAGCAAACAAATTGGAAACCTTGGATGTACAGACTAAATAAACCAGGCAAAGAATGGCAGTCAGCTTTTTGCCTAAACATAGAATATGATTAGTTTGGTTCTACATGCAAATCCAAAAAAATTTATCCACAAATTCAGTTTGACCATGGCATACCCATTCAAGAAAGGGTACCATTGAAATTCTTTCAATTAACAGTGTGATAACATTTAAAAATTACTATCTAAACTCAAACTCTAAAGTAGTTTTCGAAAGCTCTGTAAGGTTGTACCAAGGACAAGATACAGAATTCTGCATGATGTCCTTGGTTGTACAGCAGTTGTAGTTTTCAGAATGACAAGGAAAGCCTCACGTAGGTAAAATGCTCAAACGCCTTTGACATTTTAGACCACCATACTCGTTTATCTTTCAAATGTAGCCGTTAATGGCAGTAGCTCCGAGGGGTTCTCCGAGATGACCTAACCAACAGGGCGGTATAACGATGACAGATGAGGCTGCTGGGCTGAGTGCGCGGTAATAATGAGGGTGTAAATGGGCAATTTACCCCAGACATCAGCGCCTGTTAGACCCACTCACACGAAACGTTTTCGAGGGCCTCGTTAGAACTGCTGCAAACATCGTAACGCCATCAATTCTCGGAGGAGAGTCTTTTCCAAGAGCTGCTGACTGCTGTGAAGCGAAGTCACAATAATGAGGAACACGGAGACTTGGCACTAAGTACGTGAGCTGTGCCAGTTCGGTAAGTCAGGGGTGTTATGTGTAATAAACAACAGCGTTATGACTTAACTGGATCCAAATCTTCCGAGTTCGGCGTTAGGGCATGTATAACGTCTAGTCTGTAACTCAACGTTCTTACTCTTTGTAACATCTGATAGGACGGGACGGGGTAGCCTGTTATCCAAGCGGTTTAAGCTACAGTACGCTCCCCAATTGCTGAAAAAGGATGGATGTCTCTAGCTATTTGTGGAAATGGCTACAGGCCAATCTTTCTGGCAGAAATTACGTGTTACACTTGACATGAACGTACGTAGTACCCAAACATCCACATTTACACACCATCCTTTACCAGAAAAGCTACAAATCTGTCACATTTCTCCCTATAAACATTGACAGGGACATTTTTCCTCAGACCTCCGGTTCCTGGGAATTTGGTTTCATAGAAAATGAATTTGGATTTCCGCGTTGGTTGAGAAAAAAGGTCGGGACCTTTCCATTTCCAGTGACGTTACTCGCCAATGATGGAGTTAGTGCAAACCGACGTCCTACTATGATTGAATCGATTTTCTATCAAACAGGTGATGGGTAGGAGAGGGATGTGCCTGGCGGTAACCTCTGATGGGTTACATTTGCCGAGCTGAACTTCACGTGGTCCAATCAATGCCACATTGCTTAGTTCTGATGACCCTTAAGTGGAATCCGACATTTAACGAACTCTGCTCCCGAGGTTTTACCAGTTACGTTTCATCAGTCTCGCCGTATGAACTTTCATCTCTTTTTGTATATCAGCTCTGCTGCAAATGTTTGAGGCAAAATTGACCGTTTTATCGATATCTATTCTTAGTTAATTTAGGTCATGAATAATTAAAGCTGCGTATACATGTGGATTGTGTAACAATAGGACCATACAAAAGTTTAATCAACTTGCATCAATTGCAAATCAGTGGAGGGGCCAAAATATGATGTCTTACCACTGTGTCTGTAAAACCTGGAACACAATTGTCAGCTATTTTTTTACATTCTGGCAGTGGTGCCAAAAATTTTGAGTTCGCCTCGTGTGGGCTGTTTAATGGCCAACCATAAATGTGAGAAATAATTGCTCAAATATGTTGACAATTGAACGTTATTTACAATCACACAAATATTACAACTTTTGGTGCAAAAAATGTTACATAGTGCCTCTTAAAACGAAGCACGTTTTTCCTACTTTCCTCACGGGACATATTAATGATTTTGTATGAGTAAACTTCATTTTTCTTCCCGTGTCTGCGGAAAGCTGAGCCTCGGGCGACTGGATTCCCGTCTGCCTCCCAACCATACCGGTGGTTCAGACTGGATAAACATACCCTCACCGGGGCATTCCTTCTTCCTGCCATACATCACAGTTTTGTACTAAGGCCACAGTAAGTAATTTTTATGGATGACATCAGCGCGCTCATTAATTTTCGCCTGATTTGGGGGGAAAAAAGAAATTTTGTTGCCTTCTGACAGTGGTCAACATGCCGAAAATGGGCAAAGATGTCTGTTGTCATGCCGGAACGTGGATGGCAGATAACTATGAAGAGAGGAGACAAGAAAAGGCTCTGATTTAATGTTTGTTTCTTACTTTGATGCAGTGATATGTGATGGTGGCTGTGTATATATGATGTTCCTACTGAAGCAAAACCATTTGTACAATGATTGAGTCAAAATTTTGAATTGTAGGAACCTTGTTTTTTTCGGCCAGCCTTGTTTTTCTTTTCACCCGCTCGCATTAGATTTGGAATCAGAGGATGTCATCCATAAAATTTACTTGTTGTGGCCTTATGTCATTAACGACAGAATATGTAAATATTGTACAGAAAACGCAGTGGAGGATGAAATGCACTTTATTTGTCATTGCTCTCATTATAGTCGAAAGAGATAAGTTACATCAAATGGTCACCAAAATGTTCCCTAGCTTTATTCACATTCCCAACCTATAAAAAACTGAATTTCTATTAACAGCCCCCAATTCATACATCTCGCAATGTGTCGGCCATTTCATACTCCACTGCACACAGAAAAGAAATCAAACCCAACAATAACTATATCCAAAGTAGCATTAGCATTACTTATTATCATTTTTACTGTTTATTTTGTTATCATGTTCTTGTAATTAGCCCTTGGGCATGAATTTGCAAAAAACTTTCTATTATATTATATTATTCCTCAGACACAAAAATTACAGAAAAGATTTGTAAGCACCTTAAGTTGGTAGATTTGTACTACCTAATTCTAAGTTCCTCCCAAATTACAGAATAAATTTGGAATACTCTGTGTCTACTCCTTAGGCTGGGAGAGATTTGTAGGACCTAATATCAAGTTCTTTAGAGTTGACAAAATTACAGAATAGATTTGGTGTAAGCACCCTGGGCTGGTAGAATTGTACATGTACCATCTTATTTTAAGTTCCTCCAAAAATTACAGAATAAATTTGGAATGCTCTGTGTCCACTTCTTAGGCTGGGAGAGATATGTAGTACCTAATATCAAGTTCGAATTCCTTAGAATAGACAAAATTACAGAATAGATTTGGAAAGCTCAGTGTAAGCACCGTGGACTGGTAGATTTATACTACCTACTATCAAGTTTCTTGGAGAGAATAAAAATTAAAAGATAAATTCAGAGCCTGTTACCTGTTCCTTGGGCTAAGAGATTTGTGCATCCTAATATGAAGTTGATCTGGCAAAGAAATAAATAAATTTACAGAGTAGACAAAAAATACAGAATAAATTTGGAACGCTCAGTGCCTATTATCATTTAGGCTGCGAGAGATTTGTACAAACCTAATACAAAGTACCTTAAAATAGAAAAATATTACAGAACAGATTTGAAACCCTCAGTGCCTATTATTCCTTATGCCGGGAGAGATTTGTAAAGCCTAATATGAAGTTCCTTAGAATAGACAAAAATTACAGAAAAGATTTAGAATGCTCAGTGCCTACTCCCTAGGCCGGGAGAGATTTGTAGTACCTAATATCAGGTTCCTTGTTGTTCGACACCTTGGGTAGTGAAGAGATTACCAGGGTGTCACGGCGTGTATTACTGTCTAATAAACTCCCAGGAAAACAAAGCCGACTTTTCACCGCAGGATTCGGTTTTGTGGCAGATTTGATGAGTCGTAACCCCTGCACTGTCAGTCAGACATAATGATCGGTATATTTCCGCAACATTTGCCAAACCTACATTTACAAACATGCATTAAGAATTCTTCATGCAGAAATCTTGATGTAATCCTCAATAATGCCACGTCAGAGATAGTTTTTTAACATGCAGCAGATATCTGCCGGGATTCTCCACCCATATAATTGTTACAAATTTGAAACTGTGCATGTGGCAGCTTGAGGAGGAGTAACAGCTTCGGGACTTACGAGCACACGGGTGACTCGAAAACCCCCATGCCCATCCTCCCGACTCAGCGGCAGTGATGCGGATCCGGCTCGCCAGGCTCCCGGTGCGGATCGGCGCCCGACACTGAGCAGCGCCGCTCCCGACGCACCCACCCAGCGGTACCCGCCGCGCAGGACTCCCGACGTAGCTGCCAGAAAAACTCTCTCATATGCCGAGAACCACGCCGCACGCTGACCAGTCGAGTGTTTTCTTTCGGCTGAATACTGAAGCTGCCGCCCTTCTAGAGGGATTTAACTTCTGTGCGGTTCTGTGCAGGAAGCATTAAGTTTTTGTAGGCGGTGTTAGCGGTTGCGTGTTTGCAGTCGGACGGTCGTCTCTTCTGGATACCCCGAGCTTCACGCTTGGATAGCGTCTGTCACTTACCAACACACGGTGATGGAAGACCGGGAGCGGCCGTCTCTAGCGCGCAATCCCCACTCATGGGCCACTGAGCAACTTTAGCGCCACTACCAGCCACTTTCATCCGCGGGTGCTCAGCGGAACACATCTACGTGCGGGGGATTCGCTAACACAACCTGCACTGGACACGGACCAACTACCGGAACGAGCACAGCTGGACATCGGGGGCTTCACTCATGTGAAAAACGATATTATCTATTTTCTCGGGCGCGTGTTTGCGGAAGAAATCGTCGGACAGAAAACCGCCAGAAATTAGCTTTTGTAACACAAGAGCGAGCGCGATGTAGTTTGGTAGTTAAACGGAAGGCCATTCAGCACCAAGGACGGAGACGGGATCGAAGGAACACCGGTGAACCGATATCAGTAGACGGACCAACAGTTGGTCAGTAATCCTTCTACTTTACCGCAGCCGACGGTTCCGGGTGTTCTCATTAACTTAGAATGGATTTTCGGCTGCTCCTCGCGTTCGGACTGGCCCTGGGGTGGCGAGGTAAGAACTTCTCATTTAACGCTATGCTGATCCGCCTGTTTCAGCGTGAATTGCACGACCTTTTCACGTAAGCCAAGAAGACACCAAAACATCGTGCGACCTCTCTTTGTTTCACCTTTTAACCCTGGTTTGTGCAGTCTGATCAAGTACTGACTTTAGAATCTAGAATTCTAGTAGAGAATTTTGTGGAGACCAGATAAGGTACGGTTAAATTCTCAATAGTCGACAGTGCGTTTCTTTTGTGTGTGTAGAATTTTCAGCGAGTCTATGACAGAACCAATCGTCAACAGGGATCTAACGTTACGGGGCTGTAGAATCATGTACGGCATATCCAAACTATTGAAAGAACGCCCTCAGTTTGCTGTGGTAAACCCTAAGGCACGACGAATGTGACCAAACCCTAACGCATGCCGTACTTGTCCCAAGAACGTGCTATAGAATATGTAAAGGCCAAACGTTCCGTGTGTTTCGTACATTCTGCTCCACTACTCAAATGTAGGAAAATAATTGGATTAATTGCATGAATCCAAACTGCGATTTCGTGACAAAAAAAATTGAATATCAAATGCATGGTTTACATAACGTAGTAGTTGAAAACAATACGAACGTTGGATGATTCACGTAGCATTCTACTTTCGTACTATTTCTCTCTGTCTGACGTACCTTGTCCCTATGGGGAGTCCTTTATCAGTATTCTCTCGGACTTGCTCTTGTTCGGAAATAATGACTTCATCCTACTGTGAAAATATTTGATTCGATTCCGACATCATGCAGATAGTTATCACCCTTTCCATTACACTTTTTAAGGAAACGTATAGATTTTTGTGTCACATTATCCCCAAGACGCATCCTGAGACTTCCCAGGCCCGAACTAAATCCAATATAATCTCCAATACGCAATATGGTATATGTTTCCCTCCTAGAAGAAATGTCTCCTCTGAGAGGCATAATGGATAGACTGATTAACATAATCCGATATTTCCCCGACCCAGGGGTCAGCCTAATGTCAACCAGATTTTTAACTAACGGGACCTCTATTGAACGTCTCCAGGCGACCTCGCCGATGATAACTACGCTCAGAGCCTGATCTCATCTTCACAGTTATGAATGTGTGTCTGATTTCAAATTGCTCATCATGGCCCCGCTTCTAACTCGGTTCCAGCGACGGAATGGCGTAAAATAACGAGGGGAAATTTGGGTACACTGGGCGGTCACGCTCTGCTTAATTCTAAATCCTGCCCGCACTTAGGCGAAATGAGAATCTGGGATCTTCGCCGGGAGGAGGATGCATCAGTATTTACGGCGGGAATCCAGTTTGCCGGGACCGCGGCGGGGGTAGGCTCTGACTGATCGTTACGGCACACAGGGTGCATTTACACCGGTATTTACAGTGCTAAGTATGAGCGATGGCAGCTCACCTCTCGGCACCACTGCCCCAACGTACAGATATCAATTCTAGTCAACTCCCAAGTATAATGTTCTTTCATATTCCGTCTGTATGATATATGGGAATTTATACATAGATACTAGAACTTTCAGAATCCCCAAAGCTTGCTGGATGTAGATTTAGAGAGAGATGTATATCTTTTAGCTGAAGTTTCCCATCCGCGAGCATGAATCACGTGTGATGTCCCCATCGCCTGTACATTAAGGTTCCAGTCGAGTTGAGAAGTCCGCACACAAACTCCATTCCACAGCGCCCCATGGGGTGCTTTTAGCAAAGCTACAGCAGAAGGCAGTGCTTACTCGTCACCTGATGTCTTCATCTGATATCCGTTCAGTACCCATCCCCGGGTACGCCGTTTTTCCCAGCGGTATTCCATTACACTTATCGCATTTTTCATCTATCCAGAAAATGATCGACAGGGTGATTTTTCGGAGATAGACGTCAAAATATGCAACGGGGCCTGTCTTTCAAGGTATGGTGAGGAATAGTTGTGTCAAGTCAGCTGCCAAGCACCTCTTTCGCACCGAATATTTCATCGGCGTTCGCACAATGGGGAGATGGTATCGTGGTTTCGTGCCTGTGCCCAGAGACTGCCCCAGGGTACCACTATCATAACTTTTCCCCGAGAGTTTACTTGATCTATTACGGGATATAGAGAGGGTATAAAGCGCTGTCAAGACTGTTTACTGTTAAAGAGATAAAAGGAAAATCGTTTACGTTACAGATGTTTTCAAAACTAGCTTTGAAGCATGACGTATGGATTTTTCTTGCCGCTGCAGCGATACCGAAGTTTTTTTATCAGTTTAGTCAGCACGCTATGCACTTTTTAAACTTTGATAAAATCACGCCGCCGCATAAAACGGCCTGAACAAAGGAAGACTATTTCTGACATATTGCCAAGACTCTTTTGTCTACTGATATAGAAAAAACTAGAGCTAGGAACAGACAATCTCTACTTGTAACCCATTTAGGCTGGCGTATGACGCCAAAGAGAAAATATAGATACTGATACAGACATCGATAACAACAAAGATATTTTGCGATTGTGCAGTTAAACAATGTTTCTGTCCTTCTTACTTATTTCCTCTACGCGTCTTATCCCATATTCACGGATTCAATAAGATAGAAAGTTAGATTTCTATGTAAGTCGTCCCTCTCATTCGTGTTTAGGGTGTGGCTTATTGCTTTTCTATCTATTGCCTATCGATTTTTTCAGACGTTGTCCCATCTGAATTCCTGTAAAATGTTTTCCATACATGAATATGTTGACCTTCTATGATTATTTTCATAAAGTGCCACGCTATCGTGCCCGGATTTGCGTATTAGGACCTTAATCTATTTCATTATGCGATAGCTTGTAACGCTAATGCCGTTTCCGATTCACGTCACATCTATTCCCGGAACATGTTTCAGTTTATTGCTTCCAAATTACTACATCCAAACAAATGACGGGATGGGAGCGGCCACCTGGATATTGACACGAAGGTTCTTTTATTTAAATGTAAATTATTATTTGCTTAGAATATCTAAAAGAGAATCAAGTGACAAAAATTCAATAAAATGTCAGGATCCCCCCACCCCATTTTCTCATTAGTTGTAAGGACAGACGGCTTCAAATCATCCTTTCAAATTAACCAGGATGAAATGGAAGCGTAAAATGATTCCTATCCGTGTCCAAAAAATCATATTTGTACTATTTTCAGTGTCATATTTATACATGAAATATTCCAAAACTATTTCCTGAATAGCTCAAGGCCTACATCTGGCCTGCAAGTGATTTATAGATCTGTCGTCGAAAAATGCTTCCCATGAAAAAAGGAACGTCGAATTCATAACAAAGGTCACGAATGGTGCAGGCTATAATAACTTTCCAACACTAAAAGAAATAAGAGACTATACATGTGGATTACACAGCGTATTAGTAGTATTTCCTCCGGATTCCACTACATTGACTCCCATTCCATTTATCGTGAGCGTTTATAGTAATACAGTTGATGATGAACGGCAATGCGAGGACGTGCCCGACACGGGTTGATGGTTCAAACAAATCACCTGAGACTTCTTCTAATGAAGTCAGCAGCGTTTCCGTAACCGCCTTCTCCTGCTCATTATTTATTGAGCTTCAAACCACAGGGCTGGAAATACTGGGTGCATGTGCACCTTAGTGCACCCGAAATTAGAGCTGTGCACCCATTTTTTTCTGCGGTTGCACCAGTGCACCCAAAATTTTTCTAGGTATTTTTGTACATATCAAATGTATAATTGTATACAGGACATTCTTGGCATCTAAGTGTCAGATAAAATAATAAAACCTTTGTTGTAGTACTTTCTTAAGATTTTGAAGTTAGTTCCCATTTCAGATTCAAGCTTTTAAGAAAAGCAGCAGTAAGATCTGTAACTAGGTTTTGTTTTATATGGTGCACCCAAAAAGTTTTTTGTGCACCTAATTTTTTAGTGCACCAGTCCACCTATTCCCAAAAATGAATTTCGAGTCCTGAAGCAAATCATCATGGCGGATGTCTGACGGACTCATCAATACCGCCCTTGATGTCGTCCCTCCGCGGCATGGCTGCCGTCGACGTCACGCCCGTCTTTTATGAGGCTCGCGTCTGTAACGTAGTTATCATGTTGGGGGGAAAACAGCCTCGGGATTATGTACTTTGATTAAGTCCTATTTGTCAAGACGCTGCGCCGACGACCTGCGGATGTCGTCCCTTTTTACGAGCGCACATTAGGGAGGACGCTTCAACCCAGGGACGCGGGCAACCGCTCATTTCCGCCGAGCCGAGCCTTAATTGGGTCTCCCGAAAACAACCAGACAGAGCTTTACCTCCTTAGATACGTCAATCAAACCGAGAGGAAAAATCCCTTCTTAATGCGGATGGGAAAACTGTGGTGCCAATGCGTGCCTCAAGATGGAACATCTCGTTATCATCCTTGTACAATATCGCTCCGTTTGACATAAATAACATCAATGACAACACCTTAATATATGCTTAAATATTCTCAGAGGCAACCCTTCATTATCGTTTGTCAACAACTGTAAAATATTTGATGTTTTGAACTTTACGTTGCAGACAGATCGTTATATACTTCGGATTAGCTGTGATTTGTACACCAACACATTCTGTACGTCTTTGTATACTTCATTTATTATTGGCACCTTGTTTTTGTGTATGTGTAGATGAGATGACCTCGGCAAGTAACGTATACTTTTTGCCCAATCCTCTAAAAATATAATACATAAGGTGGTATATAGAGAAAAGAAGAGGGGGCGAAGTCCCACGGTTTTCATTTGTTAGATGAACGAGTGGAACCAAATTACCGTCAGATCGATGGAATGAGGTGCGGTGTAATAGACATGACTGAGAGAGACTCATGCGCGTCTGTTTGGCATAACAAAATAAACGCACAGCTCACAAAGAAAGTTTGCTCAAATCAGACAGTAAATTTCCTCTGATGGTCCCACAGGACGATTCTGACATAACGCAGTCTTCCAGTTTCATCCTTAAAGTGGTCTAGCAGCAGGATCCTGGCGCCATTCTCTGACTTGTCTGCACATTCAACAGAAAATAAAAAAGAGGAAAACCTTGAAACGCCAGAACAGAACAGCTTTGGTAAGATCAGGGTGGGAAAGGCAAAATCGATAGCATAGCCAGCTGTCGTAGCGGAGCGGCTTAGTCCGGTTAACCGGGCTATCACAAACAGCGTACCGCTTTACTGCAATCTCCCCCCGGGTCGTCAAGTCATCATTATCCATCTCCCAAGAGGACTATTAGTCGACATCTGTAAGATAACGCTACAAAGAGCACTAATTTCTGCCCACTTTTTCTTTCCGCATCACTGCGTTTCCCCCTTTAAACTCTCCGTGTACATTACCTTCATGAGTGGGTAGTGTTCTTTGAAGTCAAATTGCTAGCTAGGCGTTCGTTTATGGCCCAAACGTGCTGATCATGATGAAAAATTCCCAGCCCCCTTACGGCACAGTTTTTACTACAAGGCTATAAGAATGAAATTTCGCAGTTCGATGTAAATAGCCCTAGCGTTAAAGCCCGACATTTGCTAACAGTTTTGTAAAAATTATAGCCTCCAGTATGTACGTTCTCTCCTGTGTTTATTACCTCCACTAAACTTAATGATGACTTGCAAACAACAAAAAATATTGATTTACGGTTGTTGTAATTGCTCATTAATTTTCATGAGAAAACCTGGAAGTATTAACGTCAGTGGGTGATAAATGTTATTGTCATTTTACATCGTGCAACAGTTCCCTATTAAGCTGATTTGTACGTCGATATTTATGGCAAGGGAGATGGTTAAAATAACGTTTTTAAATATGGTATGGAAGACGCAAACTTGGGGAGTTTTAAACAGTCGACACAACTTTCTATGGCTAATTTGATTCTGTTAGAATGATTAGAATGCACAGTTTACCGGTTATGCGAAACAAACAAACAAGAATCATATGTGCCCCTCACTGATATTATAGAGAGATATGGGGAAAATGGTATCTGTGTGCTCCATAAGACACACACACATACAGACGTACACATATGAACACACACGTGCATGCATACAAACACACACATACACACACACAGTCACACGCACACACACACACACACACACACACATACACACACACGCACACACATACATAGACACACACACACACACACACACACACACACGAAGACACAAAGAGACCCAGAGTCATAATTGCGATATAAGCGCGCCCTGCATGAATAAAGAACTCTGTACACCTGCCACATGCCTCTGATTTGTATGCATTAGCAGGTTTTAAGAGAGGGTAATTTCCCCGCAAAGTGGAAGCTATACGCAGAATTAAGAATCTCCCTAACCTGACAGATAACGCCTGACGGCTTCATCTGTTTGCCGGAGTCTCCCGGCAGAAGATATGTGTATTCCCCGGCCTGTGTGTTGTACGATAGGACGGATTTATCGCGCTACGGCAGCCGAACTGTGCTGCATATTCATACCCTCCAAGGGTAAACACGCGCCGGGGGAACTGCACGTATAATCACGATGAAATATTAACCATGTCAGGGCCAGATGTAGGCAGTTTGACGCCTGCTGCCTCAATCCCCATAAAATTGTCTACAATTTAAGTCGATTTTGTCTAACGGCCTTCGCTCTTTTGTGACCAGAAATTGGATTTGCATTGTCCGAATGACAAATTTGTGTTCTTGTTTGCAGGGGCCGCGGGACAAAACGATATCGGGCTGACCATACCGGACTCGGTCAAGGCCGTGATTGGAGATCCGGTCACTCTCCCCGCGACTTACACCACAAAGAACCAGGTCATATCGGTAGCGTGGTTCAAACTTGACCGCCAGGACAGGGCAAAGAGGACGCTGATCTACTCCTACTATCCCATCTCCGGACGGGGAGACGTGGAGAGCGCTTACGCCGGCAGAGTGGAGCTTGTCGGGAAGGCGTCCTTGAGAATCAAACGGACCAGACTGGAGGATGACGGGACATACGTGCTCCTGGTCATGGTTGAAGGGTCAGGGGTCGCCGACGGCTTCGTCACGCTGTCCATCATGGGTAAGTGTCCGCCATGTTTGAAATTGGTCATTATCTCCAGGACGTCATTCACGTCATCAAGGGTTATCATGATCCACTCTTTATTCTATCACCTTTTTCTATCATCTTTATTCTATCTTTTATCTTCATTTTGCCATCTTATGCTGACACAACTGCCCCTTCTGCGATCACGAACGAAAGGACCTGTCTGTTAAATAAATTTTATCCTAATTTCTCCACGCCACAACTTACATACAAAAAGTACTCTCCTCTTAACATAAAACATGGACATTATAGAAAAAAGGGAATCATTCCTCTTCCACTGTCTTGGAAGAAGAACCCAATGATGTCTTGGAAGAAGAAGAAGAACCCAATAAGTTAGAATGTCCAAGTTTAGGCTAGAGTAGGTGCATGTTATATTGTTATTCATAGTTTCTTTTTTATTCTCATGTTACATGTACTTGCAAGTAGCCTCCGGGCAACGAACTTTCCATCATCAATCTTCGAGATCTTCTCAAAGGACTTGTTATATTCCAACACTACAGTCATTCCGGAAGTTTGAGAGAAGTTGTAGCTATATAGGTTACTGGTGCGTGGAGGCAGCCCAGCGGGCTTTTCCCTCGAGACACCTGATTGTAATCATACCAGAGCGGAGAGGGAGGATATCAGTCAGGTTATATCACTCGGGAGGGAAATACAATTATCATGACCTTCTGATTCACCGGAAGGGTGATGACTACAGGTTTATATATGGAAGAGACATATTTGTACAGAGGTCTATGAGGAACATTCAAATAGGTATGTGAATAGTTTCATCAGGTAGGTAAGTCACTGAATAAAGAGACTCTTATATATGTATATGTGTAGATATGTAAATATTGCAAATATTGTAAAATACATCTATAGCGGCGACACATGTGCTGCAGTGCAATGTGAGCCAGTCAGAATTACCCTGAAAAAGGTGACAGACGGTCACCAAAACGTCGTCTTAGTGTAAAAAGAGTCTCTTTACTCATTCAAATAGGTAGCAAGGGAGACAAACAGAAAATTTATCAATGCTTTCGTTGCAACTCTTACACCAATTCTCTCTTGTTAGTAGTCTTTTAAATTATACGATATGGCATACAACATCCCGAGAAGTATATTGTTACAAATTTGTATTCATTGCCAGAGATCCACTTCTTGCTTATAGCCTAGTCTTGTTTCCCATAGAAGGCAAGTTCGGAATGCAACTAACAGTTTATAGAACCTTAAGCAACTGTGACAGGCTCACAAATATCCGGCAACTCAAACATGAAAATACATCGGATTCCTCGGTTGACCCATACGACATTGAGACGACTACATTATGGAGTAAAGATGATCCTACGATGAGCCAATTTCTATACGGCCTTTTCATCCCAACCTCTCGTAACAGATCATTACAACATGGAATGAGTTAGGAACTGATGTAAGACATATTTTTCCAGTGAGGTCAGCAGTTCAAGGGTACGTTAGTATGAGAGGGGGTTTAGCGTTGATTATTGAGTAGAGGTTTCCGTATAACCGTCGTTTCCGGGTGGTTACCATTAAAGTTTAATGCCAGAGCCGATGTACATTGCCCCCCGGAAAGAGGCAATGCCCGGTAATTACATTTGCTGTAAAGGGACATCCACCATCGCGTTAGTTTCTACAGCTATTGGCACTTTGTCGTTTCAAACATGGAGGAAACAACAGCCGTGATTATGAAGGACAGGAATAAAACAACTAGAAAGGTAACATTTGCAAAGCAAATGCATAATGTTTACTTTGACATATGGTCTGCTCTGTTATTTCTTACTCAAACACATTCATATATGTAGTCAGACAGGAGTATAAATCCCTCCTGCTATAAAATTGCAACATTATGTAACCCAACAGTTACCACTAGTTACCATGGTGATAGACGTCTGGTTCAGGTCATGGACCTTATTTGTTTGGAGATGAAGAAGCTAGGAAACAGATCAAGCACAACACGTTTTCCTTCGGTAAACATAATACTGGGGACTCTCTCTCTCTCTGCGCCAGTGCAGTCCCATCGCTCTCTGACTGGTGCCCGCAGCTGCTGACAGCAGCAAGCCTCAAAAACAAATCCTTTAACCGGGCTGCTCCAGCTGAGGAAAAGACCTAATCCTCTTCGAAGCTTCAAGGGCTCCTGACGGATGTGGGAAGTTTACAGATACATCAAGAAACGTCCGATTTCGCAATCACTACTCATGTCCAAAGCCCCTGTCACACATTTAGAACCTCTCCCGGAACACCAGCCGACCGATGTTGGCCGAACTTCGGGAGCATTCTGGTCAGATTCAGGCCACGCCTGCCTTTCTGTACCATTAGAGTCGAATTTGAGTTAAATTTGTGTCAAATTTCACTACCAAACACGTCCCAACCGACACGTATTTTGGAACACAAGCCAACCATGGCCGAACCTCCCGTCAACACCCGAATGTTTGAAACATAACAGTAGCCACAGTAGCCAGGATTTTGAGTGGGGGGGGGTCCTCCCACTGTCTGACGGACCATGAAGCGCGAGACTCCTAGAGGGGTTCGGATGAATGCTCCCGAGGGAATTTTGAAAATTGAACCTTCTGAAATGACATTTCCTGCCTTTATATATGTGAGGATTTCAAAGGAAAATCAGAGATAACTTGTGGACCTAAAAAGTGGACCTTTGAGCCTTGTGGGGGGTTCTTACGTCCCCCCCCCCTCGAACACTCCCTGGCTACGGGCATGGTCTTTTCCGGTCTGTGTTGTAGCCGTGCTGAATGAGTGTTTGGGCCGGTCTGGCTTATATATGTGGTGCGGAGAACTGTTTAGTCACGGAGTGATCGATTTGTGATGATGGATGCTGCTGTTCGCCCGGTCGTGCTGACAGTGAAGTTATTTCTGAGCGGACGGTCTGCTGAAACAAATAAGAATTACACACTGGATCTGATACACTTAGAACCGCGGGGAAAGGTCAGCATATATATGACGAATGAAGTTTTCACAAATCGTATCTTTCCAGGCGTGTTTGCCTTACTCGGCCCAAGTGACCATGCAATAAAGGAGCTGCAATAACGCAGCTACAGCTAGAGGGCGCTTGAGACGCGGGGAAAACCGTTATGCCAATGAGATGACATGTGGACACTGCCCATGTACCAGAATAAACGTTTTCTTTAGCAGGTTAAAAGAGATGTATTCAAGCCAGGACTGAAGCAAGGAGATTCGATTTTAAACCTCCTTGACTGGACCTATCTACATTCGCTGAATTGAAGACCCTATAGAACTAACTAAATGATAGAAAACCACGACTGAATGCCCACTGAGTCTATAGAGATAAAACACACTGATACCCCATTGCCCAGCGAAAACGGCTCATTTTTCTTCACTCGGAGCGCTTACACAGCAACAAAACACTTATCTCGGCAATAAATGCGATTCCGCCGCTTTCTAAAAGATGATATGATCTTTCACAATCAATATGACGTTCTTTTGGTCCCCTTGACGCCCAATGTTGCTTGCAAAGCAAGTCATTGAGAAAGACGTACTGCTGATTATTGCGAGTCAGCTGAATGTCTAATGATGTTCAATTACGTGTACGTCCGTTATAATCTATGCTCCACGGGTTAGACTCTAAAGGAAAACAACATTAGCGTCGATTTTATGATGACGATAGAGCCATCAGCGGTGCAATAAAATCCATTAAGGCTTCGGCAAACAGGAGTAATAAAAGGGAAAGTTATGGATATTAAGGTCGGGGGTTAAGCCCCGGGCGACCCGTTTACTGCGATGGGCGATTGCTTCCGAAAATTGAAGAAACTAAAAGCGACCGTGTGTCACTTTTAAAAGTTTCCTATCATCTTTTCAATAACATGGTGACAACGGTGATGAAGTCTTTGCACGCAAATGTAATGCTGATCCAAACGTTCCCGTATTCTGAATGGATCTGGCACACTCTTGAAGTGACCTTGGGTTTTAAGGTTCAGCGGTGCAGAAAACACTGGCAATCTGTCTTAGAAACTGGTCTTTCTTTCTGGTAGGTTCAGAACGCATAGCAGCGTGTACGTTAATGATATCCCAGGCGAATTCATTATATGCGTGTGTGAGTGAACTAATGTGCCTCGTATGTCATAAAAAATCTTGCAAGAAAGCATGATGATTATGATTGAAAATCGATCGCTCATCGGCGTTTTGCCAACGGTTTTCGGACTAATCGATATGGACAGCTCATAAGTCTGTTCCTCCGACCGGACGTAAACAGGTTTGATCGGATTTAGTTGGACGTCAAGTCCAGCTGCGCCAGGCGGGCCTCAGCTGCCGGGGGCGGGGCGGCTTTCAACACCACTGCCTCGGTAATCCACCTCCATCTCCGCCGGTCGGGCCGCTGACGGGTTAATGGTGCCTGTCACAACCTTCCCACGAACACCAGCCGAGCAACCAAGGTTGGCCGAAGTTAGGGAATAGTCTGACAGGATTTAAGCCAAGCCTATACTTTTCGTTACGAATCGAATTGGTGTTAAATTTAGAAATAATTGACTGCCAACTCCGCCCCGACCTACTTTCGAACACCAGCCAACCACCAGACAACTGTTGCCGATCCTCTCGACAACACCCGAATGTTTTTACATTTTAAAACACTCGGCAACCGAACAGTAGCTGACGTAACCAAACATCAGCCGATCCAGTTGACCTTGCTCCCGACCTACTCCTAACCATAGTTGGGGGGAGTTCGGCTATGTGTGACAGGGGCTTTAATGGTGCCTTCATCCAGAACGTAACTGATCTCCCAAACGGCAAAAACACTACATCAACGAAAAATATGTGCCGCATCAACAACCACAGTGCGATGATTTGGATAAAAATCAGGGGGTGTCAGCTGGGGAAGGCTATCTGTAGACTGTAATGTTTCATAATGTCAGTATAATGGCACCATGCCGGAACTTCCACATTTGAACTTACTAGTTGCATCCTAGAACAAATTACAGACCACTATGTACATTACAGACGCCACAGACTTTTGTGTAAGTACAATGTATCATCACATAAACTGAAACAGTGAGAATTTGGTCGGTCTGGTCTGCAGCTGGTCTAGGTTCCTTTTATCATTTTATCATTGCAAAGTTTGTAGAAAATTTGCGTCAGATATAGTGTAGTGAATGTTGATAAATCTAGTTCTAGCTGGAGCTGTATGTAGATCCGGTGACATTGATGACCATTATCTAATACTTTGAAATGACATGGGCGTGGCCCAATAATTATTATGTGGCCTACTGCCATGTAAGGGTGGTCAATCAGGACAATGCCCCACGTTCAATAAAGGGTCAGAAAAACGAAGGGGCATGGTGATGGGCCCAATAACGTCGCTCTTGTGGCAAAATCTGCCCGACAGTATTCTAGAATCCTCTTCAAGTTTTTGGTCGATAGCTCTACTTGTGTTTTACCCTGCACAATATCTGGTTGATGGACACGTACTTTCAATAGTTTCACGTATATGCAGCAACAGGCTAGCCGGGCGCATCCTGTAATGAGGAGCGGCATGGATACACATGAGGCGTAGCCAATCTAAACATCGATCCGTCAAATGCGCAACGGTTGGTGTGGCCTGATTGGAATTTAAGTCGGGGTGAAAAAGGTACCCTAACGTCTCTCTAGTACGTTTCCCTAAACGCTGTTCTACAGAGAACTAAAGGGTCCCTGCCGCAACCCCAGATTTCTGTACAGCACGACGACGACAATGCCATCGTATACTGCCTTTCTTCAAGCTGCAGATCTCCTGCTGCCACACCGCCGGACTCCATTCTTCATCTGCTAAAAGGCCCGCGTTCAGCCTCCTCATGGGACAAAAGTGCATCAGTTGCTCATTTGCATTTAGAGCACCCCTAACCCTGGGGATTTCAGATTTATGGTAGTTAGTTTGCAGATACCTCCATCAGCGAGTGTTAATGAACGACTGGGTAGGATGTAGACTTGAGGACGGTAAACCCACAACTCACACAAGATAGACACTCCGTAATGTCGTGCGTTATAAAAACTCACTAATTCCTTACACGTGTAACCTGCTAAACGAATAGGGACAATAATTTTCAACAGCCTTAACTATGAAATGATTGTTTACACTTGCAGTTATAACTTCCATAACTTGTAGAACCGAATTGAAACAACTTTTGACCTGAAACTTATTTCAAACCGTGAATACTAAATCTACTTGGAATACTACACGTAAACAATTTCATATGACATATTTCAACATTTAAGGGAAGTCAGCAGTCTATTTGAATACATACAATTAGGTCACATGTTACAGGTGCGCATGATTATCATCATTGCAGACAAAAAGTAATGCTATGTACATGTACATGCTCCTTTCCAATTTGGGCCACAGTAACGGTCCAATATCCCATTTGGTTCCAACTTTGTGCTCATTCAAGGCAGTTTTCTCTATGCAGATGAATTCTCAACGTTCCTTCAATCCACACTTGAGAACCAGAAGCGTTTGTTCTATGGGGTGTTAGCGGGATGGACTCTGTGAAATGGCTATTGCAAGTTGACCGCCCTCGGGGCTCTCACGCCTAATGGGTGCCGGATTATCTAGACAAACATGCGGGTCGTTCCCGCTATGATAGCCCATCGCCTGTCACAGTCAGCGCCTTGATGGACGTATTGACCGATGGAGGTCGTCTCACCTCTCAGACGCACGGACTAGTTGAAAGGCTGGCTATTCCTAGTGACGTTTGTTATCTTGATGAACGTCGGCAGGCTAAATGATAGGGTGCCATTTCGAATAAGACAATCAGTTCTAGTTGATTGAAAATGGCTTCGTTGTATCACACTTTGCCAAAAACTGTCGACTCAATGTCACATACTTGAAACAAGTATAATGTAGAAAAATGGTTCTGTGTGAACCTTCAATACAGTTTCCTTAAGTTTCCTGTGCTATAATTTGGCTAGTTATTGTCAGTCTGCATCAGATAAAGCTTACATCCCTACATGTGCTTAGTTCTCTATCTCTGTTATCGAAACTGTAAATCATGGCCATTAATACAGAGACATTCTAGTTTGCCTTTAGACGATTCGCTGTAACTTAGCATAGACTAACAACTAACAACAGAAATCGTTTCTGCACTGTTTATAACGATATAACAATCTTTATTGACATAACAAAAGAACGATGACTTTCATAAGGTCTTCTACAACCTAACATACAAACAAATGGATACAAATAAATTGACCTATGTAGGAGTATAGGAATTAATCAACATGTTGGATTTGAAATATGCTTATGTATTAAAGAATGTTTAAATCTTAGAGACTACATGTTAGAGAATAATTACACCTTAATTGTTGCCTGTATTCTGTACGCAGTTTGCCGCATACATATAGGATGACACAATTCATACATTTATTTAGCTTTGTTGGATCGTTGATTGTAGAAGACCATACAAAATCTCTGTACGTTTTGTTGAGTCGATAAGAAATCTGAATGTATTCGTTTTCTACTTTTCAGTACCCCCTGTTGTCAAAGTGGGACCGTCCGATCCTTACATCACGGCCTGGGGTAGGTCCGGGGTCCTGACATGCGCTGTGAAGGACGCCAGACCCAACATTACGTCACTACACTGGGAGAAAGATGGCGAAGTCATCGACTCTCTGAGATACAGCACCAAGTATTCAGGAGGAACGCTGGCCTCTCCCGCGCTGGAAATACGGCACATCAGCAGGACCGACTCAGGCGTTTACGCTTGCGTGGCCGGTCATACCGTGCGAAGCTCAAGTGCAAGTTTAAGGATGAAAGTTCTCTGTGGGTGTTTTTTTAGCATATTATTTGTTTCCAAGAAAGCAACCGTCAAAGTAAGATACATATACTTTTCAATGAACAGCTCGAATATATACATATGACTCAATATACTTACTGGAGTTTTCATGCGATAGTCATATTATACAAATGAAACTATTCACGATTGCTGTAATGTTTTTAATATTTGGGGTTTTCAATGATTTCTTTATTGAGTTCTTTATTAATAGACAAATAGACATTGACAAGAACATTGAGTACAGAATGCAGTGATACAAAACTATATGCTAACAGAAGAAGAAGAACTTTATTGCGCAAAAGATGTAGCGGGTACAACGTATGGCAAAATATACATACATAGTTTGTGGTGTTAACATACACATATGGTGGTGTTGAGAATATCTAACAGTTCTACTAACTGTAAAAGGAATGAATTTCTACGTATACGATCTACTTAATAACTTACTATCTCTACTTAAATCTAATAACGTTGGTACTTTCTGACACAGATCCCGCCTCCATAATCAGCATATCTGAACCCGTGACGGCCACGGTGTCAGACAGCGTCACTCTGCAGTGTGTGGCAGACGGCAACCCTCCTCCTAACATCACGTGGTCCAGGAACGGAATACTCATGCGCAGTAACGTGGGCACGGTACCACGTGATGTTATCATCGGGGCTATCCAACTGAAGAACGTCCAGACTAACGACACGGGGACGTATCTCTGTAAGGCCAGCAATGGTGTCGGGGACATTAGCACACGGTCCACAGCACTCACCATTAAAGGTAATCTTAGTCTTTATTGATCACTACGTACAGGAAGTAGCAGCTGATGGCATCTCTGATTGTACCTCAAATGGACTTAAGGATACTTACACTTAAGCTGCCATCTATAAAACAACATTTCTTAGGTACATTTGCTAACAATACAAATAACATACTTGCAAATGTAAATTACAAAGATGTTAGTTTCTATTTTGGTATCCTTTTTGGTAATTGTCTTAATTGTCGTTGAATTTAGTTGATAATGCAAAGAAAATGCGTTTTAAAATGTTTATCTTCGCAAAGTATAGCTCAGAAAACTACTGCTGTGTTTATTCTAACTGCAATAACACATGCATATGATATACATGTGTATGGTGACCAGCCCCCGAACTCTGTCCTGCTACATAATTTAATCGACCACAGGGTGTTTGCTACAGCACCAGTTACCATGGTGAAATTTTAAAGCCAGGTCATTAATCTTAAGTGTTTGGAGAATAATAAGCAGAGCAAAAACTATATGTATGTCGATGATAGTATTTGTGTACTGTGTCCATGTGAACATATATATAATAGATGTTTGTTTAAAGTTAAAACGTTTGGTCCAACAACTTTGGGTCATTGAACCGCAACGGGGGCCGACATTGCCTACCAGATACCTTTGACCCAGTGTTGACGTCACACTTCAAAGAAGCCACGTGACAAGCTTCACTGGGTCAGTCTACTGAGGAAGACCAGAGTGACTGGTGGAAAGCTCTGGGTGAGAGAATTTTTTGTGTTGGACCAAAAGTTTTAACTTTAATCATGTAACTACCAACACAGATTAACTTTCATGATATCATTATAGATGTCTGTTGATCCATATTACAGGGTTGAGGGACCGGGTTGGCGCCTCCACAGTTGCCGTGATTGTTGGCCTGACCGCGGGGCTCCTGTGGCTGGTGGTGTGCGTGGGCCTGGTGGCCTATCTGGTCAGGCGGCGCCAGCGGCAGAAGGAGAAGAAAAAGTTCGCCTTCTACTACAACATGGGCAGGAGGGAGCCTGGTGTAGGAGACGGAGGGGTGGAGGAGGACAAGGAGCCGCCGCCGTACACTGCAATGCCCGGTACGAGTACATCCGCACAGTATATCTTAAGTAACCGTTTACTCAAGGCTGTGATCTATCTACATCTATGTGATACTGGACAATGCCCATCTCGGGTATAACGTCCAGGGGGTCAATGCCCTGGTGCGACTGGTTATGGTGGTGCAAAAACAAAAAAAAATTGAGACAACAATATGTCAAAATGCGGTGCAGTACCTACATTAAACATCAAAAAGTGATGCTGTGATATGTACAATATAGTCACCCAGGGCTAAATGTACGTAGCTAATGAGTGGCGCTGGGGTGGTCATAGTACTTGGCCACCCCAGCCTTGAACTGTTCAGTTGATGTTGCGCTAACTAGATTACCTAGCTTGCAGGGTATTCCACTCTATTACAGTTCGTGGTAAATGGCTACCTCTGTAAGTCTCTGCTTTGCAGGAAAGTGTGATAGAATGCTTTGGTAAAAACGGTAATGGTCCCGTAGCCTGATTGAGGCCGTAGGGACATTGGGTTGTCCAGGGGCCGGTATTAGAAGATTGAGTCCATTCCTCTCCTTCCACCGCCTTTTACTTTCCCAACCGTAGTGAGGTACTCATTTTACACCTGGGTGGAGTGAGGAAAGTTGAGAAAAGGGCTCCAAGGACACAACCTTTTCCAAGGACATAGCGTCTAGCCAGGAATGCAAGGAATCGAACCCGTGACCCCTAGATCTTACCTTAGCAACTCGGACATACGACGTCATATCCCACCACCCAAATTGCTTTGACTCATCCTCGATGTTAATCTCAGTTCAGACATATCGATGCACCTCAAAAACATATTTTTTTGGTCAGCAGAAAGTAAGGATAGTTACTGTGGATGGGCACTATTATAAACCGACTCGTCCACAAAATAATGGTCTTATCCCAAGCAATAAGGGGGAAAGATGGCCTCGATAGCGAACTCTCCGTTTCTACAGTTCATTTGGGGACCGTTGATTGCTCGTGTATTGAGACAAGGCCGTCAATCACCCTTAATCCTCCGGCTTATCTACCTTACGCCTCAGCTGCTGGAGCTGTTGCACTAATCCGCAGAGCTTTGCGTGGGGATTATAATTTACACTCTTATCCCGACACTTCGGTCATCTGGCGAAATAGCACCGCTATCTTCTATCTGACGACTTCATAAAATGTACAAGGGGTACTTACTGCAGTAGGTCGTAAGATGCTTTAAGACCTAGTTTTCTTTATGGACTTGTAAGTGCGTGGGGTTTATGACCACTGAAGACCATAAAGTTGCCTTGGAAAGTCAATACGAACAAACATAATGGGTCCAAATGCTTCCCTTGCGTATTTTAAAGACTTTTTAAACAATTGATGATCTATAGTCCTTGTTAAGTTTGTCCTGGTGACGGGTGTAGCATACATTGTTGCTGTAAAATCGTTTTCGTATGATAATCTCTTTTACTTGTATTCCATAGTTTGTCTCCTAAGCCACTGTCATCGACGTCACACATAGCTGAATATGGCATTCCGAACACCAGCCGAACGCCCCTCAGCCATGGTTAGGAGTAAGTCTGGAGCAAGGTCGTCTGTGGTTGGCTGGTGTTCGGGAGTACGTCAACAGTGTTAGGGGTGTGACAGGGGGCCAAAATCAATTCAGACTGCTCCCGACCTTTAGCCAACCTTGGTTGGGGGACGGTTCTGGATGTGTGACAGGGGCTTTACTTGTGACAAAATTTTAAGATACCTTGAGCACAAAAATACATTTCTACAGCTTTTAACTGACTGTTATTCTTACAGCCAAACCTGAAACGAAGACATCAAGATATGGTGGCATCAACACCGTACGGAGATCATTAGGGAAGAAAGGTATGCAGTCAAGCATTTCCTGACATGGTAATACGCGTGGTACAGACGTATTGCCATGGTAAAATGGTGGTACCGACGTATTGCCATGGTAAAATGGTGGTACAGACGTATTGCCATGGTAAAATGGTGGTACAGACGTATTGCCATGGTGAAATGGTGGTACAGACGTATTGCCATGGTAAAACGTGGTAAAATGTAGAACTCATTTTTGCCTACCCCACAAGAAACTGGTCGTAATATGTAGATCATAGAATATATACAACGAGAATTCCTTGTAAGGTACATCAAGATACATCTTTAGAATTTAGAACTTTTCTTTCAGGTGAACGTTATGATATAATGTTGAAACTACATTATGGAGACATGCTCATATTGTACTTGACGCTGTTTTGTACTGTACATGAAGCCCCATACACCTTCATGAATTGTGTATTCTCTATTATAAGACAGGAGATATGCCCGGGCCTTATATGGTTATCGGCCCCGAGAAGACAATGAACTGACCCTTGAGGTAGATGACGTCATCGAGGTGCTGGAGGGGGAAGATGGCGGCTGGTGCCTGGGTTACCTGAGGGGCAGGATAGGCCTGTTCCCCTCCAACTACGTCAGATTCATTTCCGGAAGTGAAGGTAAATCTATCCAAAGAGATACGTTTTCCATTATCCATCACAATTTTTCCCATACCTCTTTTATTCTCTTGTTAACGTTTTCTTTTATAATCACAGTATATTCATTACGAGACGGACAGAACAGATTATTTTCAAACATTTGCCAAAATGTCCTTGTAACCTCTAGAATATCTCCAGCTCTTCTATCTTCATTATCCAGCTGTATTCAAAGAAGACGTCATCCCCATAATAGCAAACATTGTAGCATTATATATAAGTTGATGGGATTTTTATGTTGTCTATTGCTTTACTTTGCTTCTTTGGTGCTGTACATGCAATGCATTGGGCATGATTTGGCAAATAAATAATTTGATTCTTGTTCTGGCTTCAGCTCTGGCTATGAAGTCCGGAGGAGCCTGCCAGAATGTTGTGCTGCAGGAGTCTGTCGGCTCCCAGCGGAGCATATGAAGAAATACGCCAAGATTGTGTTCCATAAGGATGGTAACAGTTCAGCTTAATAGGACCCTTTATCAAACACGGTGAGAAAGACTCCAGAGATGAACACACGGCACCCAGGTTCTTAAAGAAGATGATCGTTTCCCCACGAGGGAACGTCTGGAAGAAGCCACTGTACGTGTGTTATAGACATCTGCTTCATGCGGGCAAGAATCATTTGGACGTATAAATGACTAAGGATTAAAGTTGCTTTCAAAGTCAAACAATCTTTCTACTTAAAATCAGCTTTAATGTCACTCAATCTCCATACAGGCACAAATCCAGGAAGGGTGATAGATAGATACTGTACGAGGCCCGTGTAACCTGGTTTACCGCGTGTTTTGTTAATATACTTACAGTAGAGAGTTCAAAATCATGGCGATCCGTATAACCAGCTGAATCATATTGAAGGTGACATGGTGCCACATGCTTGTAGGCTGATCGGACTGATTCGTTAACTCACGTCGACGTTTCGCGAAGGTTGTTGTATCCGATTCTGGCAGATAGCAAGACGTGCTGACTGTCTTGAACATATCACAGTAACGATAATGTATTTGATAATTCATAAGGAGAGAAGGCGATCGCCACGGCCTATCATATTCACGTTTGCAGACAAACTCGATAGCTCAAAGATGCTGATGAAGTCTGATGTTTTCATTGTCCCCCAGCGACACTACGCACGCTCCTTGAGAGTGGAATCAGGCATTAGGAAGTTATTACGAGTCTCTTGTGTAGTTGATAGATGACTGCACAGGTGATGCAATTGTACCCACGGCACACATAAGAACGTCTAGCGCCATCTTGTGACGCTTGCTGCAGTTGTAGGAGCGAGAAATATTAAGTATTAGAACAAAACCTTGGAAGACAAACTGTAGTAGAGGATATGGTAATAAGATACATAATTGTTTCTCTGTCATAATTTGTGTAAAGTATGAATTTGTACGTTGCCGTGTTTACTGTGGATCTGGCATTGATCCATACTCCTTGCAATGCAATATATTTTTGTACATTGTATTCTTACAGCGGCACGACTAAATCCCTCTTCCCATTGCGAATACAAGAGCACCCAAGTGGGCCACAAAATTGAACTTGCTATTGAGATATCATAAGATTTTGTCCGACCAAGTCACTGTACCTGAACTTGCTGTTTTAGACGTTATTTGGTGCGACCAGTTTACGTATCGACATTAAAATTAAATGATTATCGTTGCATCTGATCATGGTAAAATGTTTTAAAAGACTTTGAGATTGCGGTCGTGAATCACTAAGTTTATGGAGTAAGATGAATGTTGTGGCTGGGTGTTCTGTAATTATTTCCCCAGCACGACTCTGCAGTAATTGTGTGGGTTTAACGAGGCCGGTTATTTATGACCTTGTTAGTGTACGGTTCATATGATACAGTCGAGTCTTCAGTCGCATATCTTTAATGTAAAAATGGTGAAAACGTAGTTCGTCCCTTTCCTCGAAAGCGCATACGACATATACATAAGTTGGAATTTCATAACTGTAAAAATGACCAAAGATTCGTAAAACATTGCTCAGTTCGCAGTTCTATGTCAACGGTACATGTATGATGCATGATGTACACTGAATACCAAACACATCACACAAACACACACACAGAGAGACTGAGAGAGAGAGGGAGGGAGAGAGAGAGAGAGAGAGAGAGAGAGAGAGAAAGGATACAAAGCATGTGTTGTTGGTGAAGGTTGCACGATTGACGTGACTATCTATCCACAACAAGTCATCTATACATAGTCATAGATATCGGCTTTTCTCCAGGGCTTTGATAAAACATGCATCATATCATCATTCACCCGTATCACTCCCAGCTGACACCGATTTCATTTCAGTCTTCCTTCCGATTTCAATTAGAATATTTCTTTAATCATCCATGTGTGCAGTGAAAAATATTTACCTGTCAAACATAAGGAATGTTACGGAACTCATAAGCAATATTCCTTTCGATCATTAATATTCCGAACATAATCATAATTATAAGTACACCACACTAGACTTATTAGCAAGAGTCAAAACATGTGAGCCAAGAGACATCTTCCTGAGTCCACTAATGGTTCAATGCATATGAACAGTTAAGTATCAGTGTTGAAACCATGCTCTTGTCTTTGTAGTTCAAAGTACCCTTGGAAGATTGAGACTTTGAAAGTATTATAACTATTCCCTGGAACATCTTTGACGGGCCATTAAAAGTATCTGACGGTGAATAGTCAACATTCGCCGCATAGCTTATTCTCAAAGGGAGTAGATCAATCTTATCAAACGTCTTTCATCTGAAAACCCTCTCAAGAAGTTTTTCTGATTTTCGTTTGATACTTGATACTTTATTGAGGTATTCATTAGTTGCAAGATCAACAGCTAATTAAAAAAAGCAATTAATCTTCCTGGATTACACAACAGTACTAGTTACACATAACAACAACATTGCACATACCACACAATCATATAAAAATGACAACATTACACTGCTATACATCATGTGTAATGTTATCATTTTTATACGATTGTGCAAATTGAAAAAGTGAATTTGTCTGCGACAAAACTACATTGTTTTTGCACGGAAATACTGAATGAGTCCTGATTTGAAACTGTCCTTTGTTCTTAAATGTTGGAGATCTGATGGAAGGTTGTTCTATGTGAAAATGTTTCTGTATCTGAAGCTTTTTTTTCGTTTGACGGTGGTAGCAGATTGCATCTTCACGAGTAGGCTCCCAAATTCATGAGAAGGCTCTTCTCTGGGGAGGTAGATCGTGTGTTGTTGTCCAGATATATGTGCAGGTGTCATTTCACGTCTAAGCATTCCATTAGGCACCGATCTAGCATGAACATCTCGGGGCAAATGGAGTCTGAAATAGGCGCGGCGGGTCGGCGTGAGAGAGCGGCAGGGACGTATGCATCAGCAGGCAGTACGGGGACGCACGCCCGGGGGCTGGAGCTATGCACGGCTGGCGGAGTCGGCCTAATTACATATCAGCATGACACGGAGAGTTTCCTGTGAGTAAAAGTAGTGAGAGGCGCTACAGGGAAGTGTCGCGATATGATCATCCTTTATGTAGTGTTTTGTTTTCAGTAATGAAACTCCTGTCTGACTCGGTCACTAGTACTCTTGATTAAGTCTGCGCAATATGTTATTATATGTGATTATATATACCACCCGTTTCATTTTTCCGTAAAGAACCACCTCTTTTGTCTTTCTAACCCTGAACGCAGGACAGCAATACTTTCAGAAATAGAAGAGACTGGACTTCAAACATGTCCAGTTGATTGAGTCGTTTTCTTGTTAATCACCTTCTATATCGTGCAGCGAGCGCATGCTGACCAGATGTAAAAATGAACTAGAAAGATAGCATTTGCAAAGCAAGTGCATAATGTTTACCTTCGCATATGGTCTGCTCTGTTAATTCTTACTCAAACACATTCATACATATGGTCAGACAGGAGTCTAAATCCCTCCTGCTATAAAATTGCAACAAGATGTAACCCAACACTAGTTGCCATGGTGACAGACGTCTGGTTCAGGTCATTGACCTTATGTGTTTTTTGATAAGAGGAAACTGAGCAAAAACAGTGTTTTCCTTCGGTAAACAAAATAACGACTTTCTCCTCTGGAAAAAACTGAACCCAATCATATACCTTCCAACCGGCAGAAACACACAAACAAACCCACACACAAACTAAAACATGTATATACCTCCATTTTTCATGGTCATAATAACGTACATACCACTGTACGTACTGGGGAACAGGAAAGCTGCCCTGAGCCAATTATCATAGACTACAAATTCCACACGCTAAGCCTGTAATCATACATACTTGCGTGTTGAGGTCACGGGAAGGCAAGGGCATTCAAGACGTGGGGAGGTGGTGTGTGCAATCAATATGCATACAAAGCTAGGCAACTTGATTGAAATATTAAATCATAAACTTCGTCTCTACAATTTTAAGAGTAAGCGGTTTTTGGGTGACAAAAATGTCAAGGTGTTTTAATGACAATGTGTTTGTCCCAGCAGCGTGCCAGTTAACCCTTTGTCGCCCCCATGAACACTCCGTAATGAAAAACCCCAACAGACTCCCAATCCTAGCGAGGCAGAGTGTTTGGCATCGCTTAGGGATCCTCCAATCTGATTAGCGCCAATTTGTCAGGAGAATATGTCCTCACCTTCTTAACCCCCCCGGCTGCCAGCCGCCGGTAATTCGCATGAATCAGAAGATGGAACGTACCCAGGAGTGCTTATCTACGCCGCTCTCTCACGCTAAGGCGGACTGTTCGGTCCCCCGGCACCGGGAATCTCTCTCCGATACATCCAAACTGACCTCTGCCGGTGATCCGATTTAAATTTCCCAGACTCTTAATCCTCTTGCCTATCATTAAGGGGGATAGGTGATCTTTCAGGATGTAAATTTATGTTTAATTCCCCCGTGGTATTTGGCACAAAGCTACGCATAAGCTCCGGTGTTCAGGAGGTCAGTGGCGTGCTCTGTGGAATGACGAGTTCGGTGTTGTTTCAATTACCCGGGTGATGTGGCGAGGGGTCTGGGATACAGACGCCGTCAGTGGCCATTAGGTCTGCGGGTCGTGATCCCGGGCGCGACGTTAAGAAATGTCTTGTAGGGAAATTGTTATGCTGGTTGTCCTCGGAGCAATAGACGACATGCATCTGTCCAGACTGATCCAAATTGGCTGTAGCTAGTTTACAGAGCCGTACTTGATTTGATTTTTGTATTTATTTGCACTTATACAACGAAATACATAATCAAATAATAAAAAATGGACAAATATGACAGTGGAGGTCTGAAACCTAAGTGGTTTTCATGGGTCTCTCCGAAACGAAACAGTAAATACATTAACAAGGAATAAAATTTTGATACAGAATAACAAAAACACATGATCTAGTAACTTAATCATACAAAATAATGAAACTAAACAATCCGTGTTCAGATTGGTGGCGTTATTACGACAAGAAACTGATAATATAAATGACATAAATAAAACAAATGACTATAATAGATACGCCTATGATTAAATATAATAAATAAGACCATAAGAAAATACTAACATAGATTTTTACAGAGTTTGGTATCAAAGATATAGATGAAGGCCATGGGTAGACAGGCGAAACTTTATGTCTGATTTCGACATTCGCTTCTGTCAAAACTAATCGAAATAGACTTCGGATAGTCACGTTTTAAAACGTAAGCGTAGACACAATACAGTTTAGAAGACCACAAAGGCCGACATTTGCCGATCCGTACTAAAATTTCAGATCATTTGGGGGTAATACCGGGTCTCCAGGGCCACAAATGTACACATTTTGTCGGAAAATCGCCAAAAATAAAACAATTCTAAATGCCTGTATAAAAAAAGTGAAAAAAACGCCTGGTGTTATTTGCCCACTATACCTCCATACCAAATTCTGGGTCATTTGGTTCAAAAATGAATAAATTGAATTCATTTAAAGAAATGGCAGGAGAAAAAGAAGAAGAAACATGAGGAAAAACAATATGTATGGTGTTGGTGAAGCCATAATACATGTAATTGTAGACAAAAACTGTTCGTTGGACCACGGAATGACAATTTAACTTTACGCCTGGCCAAAATAAGTCTGAAGTGTCTTGATGAATCACAGTCTCCAGGAGTGTACACGATAGCAAGTTACATCGTCCTGGCAATGCGCCATCCCATTGTACGTGCCCGGGTGAGCCCCAATGTACAATTCCAGATCTATATACATCAATATTGCAGCACGTACAGCAGCATCAGATCGGTCCTGTGGGCGGCAGACACACATAATCACAGCATGGGCCGGACGAACATTCAATCTGTCCTCACGTGTAAAATACACTCATATCATGCACGCCTGGTTTCCTTTAAAGGTGCCTATACAATTTCATATGCATAGCGGCAATACAAAAAAATCTGAATAAGGAAATCTGTCTGATATTGACATTTACTGCATATTTCTTATATTTTCGGCATTATTTCATACTTGACTCTTTTGAAATAGAACCAAAACAAGTTATGTGAGTAGTCTCTTTGTTTTTTTGGTACCACCAATATATAGCTGGACCCAGTCTATGATACGAAGCAAGCAACTTCTTTTCCATCAGCGACATCGCATTTTTGCCTCACAGATATCAGTATGCTCTGGGTTAGGATGGATTCAACTTACTACTGCATTCAAAGAATTACCAGGAAATTGAAAATCCGGTTTTACTGACCTGAAATCGGTTTGGGTTCCTTCAAGGCGTCTTCAAGGCGTTAGGCCATGTTGATTTGATTATATGGATGGCATCCTCTTAGAACCCCAAAACTGATGCGAGCGTGCGAATAAAAAAAGTTAAAGTTTAGCAAAAAAAGTTGTTTTCATTGTGAAATCTAGGTGGTTATGAAGGTCGAACAAATAACACAGAGTATGGTATGGTGAATAATCTAATCTTTAAATTCATTTCTTTACATTTTCGTCTTTATCGTTTGATTTTGGCATTCTACGACATTGGTATCGTTTTCCAATATTTTTTTGCAACTTATGGTATATATTTGCTCATTTTGCAACTGTTTTGTACGATTTACGGTATGGTTGAATTTTCTTCTTTTTTTTTTGGAAACGGCCGACAATTCATGCGCGCGCGGATGTCATCCATATAATCAAATCAACATGGCCTTCCAAGAAAACTTTACGACACACTCTACAAGCTGTTTCTCGCTCGGGTTCACATTAGAGTCATAACGGTTACAGAAAGATGTACGCATAACATGTACTCCTATCCTCCCCTGGTCTATAAACATGAGAAAGGTTGGCTACACTAATTGGGATCTTCAACCTTTATAGTGTTTTTCATTAAAACCTCTAATTGGACTTTACAGTCGAAAGTGTTTTATAAGCTACATCGTTACCGAGTACGTATCGATCATAGCACTTAGTTTCACAGTTAGGATCGACCAATTAGGTGAATTCTCAATCCTGATTGGATAGTTAAAAAGAAACCTATGTGGTTGATATATCATAAAGTCGTTGGTGAGTACGGTTGCCTTTGTTTGTATCTACAAAAAACATACCCAAGTGACCCCCTCCCTATTGACTATACAAGAAGAAACTTGACAGTGACGATCGTTCCTGTCTTTATCCACAGACAGAGACTGATAATCCATCCACGTTCTCTTTTGTAGCCGGCCAATTTAAATTAGGCAATGTTGATTTGATTACACTGATGACATCGTCTGGGAACCCCAAAACTGATGCAAACGTGCGAATGAAAACGTTTGGCAAAAAACAGTTGCCTTCATTATGAAATTAAGGTGACCATGAAGGTTAAACAAATGACTAAACACACGAGAGTAATATTTTATTGGCATGGTGAATTCCTTCACATTATCTTCTTGTCCTTTGGAACGGATTTTGGC
Source organism: Branchiostoma belcheri (assembly GCF_001625305.1). Classification (NCBI taxonomy): domain Eukaryota; kingdom Metazoa; phylum Chordata; class Leptocardii; order Amphioxiformes; family Branchiostomatidae; genus Branchiostoma; species Branchiostoma belcheri. Next base: position 519,500 of record NW_017804131.1, read on the forward strand.
ATTCTGCGATTTAAGTATCGTTTGCAATTTTTTTTTCCAATTTTCGGCATGTATTTGCTCATTTTGCAGCCACTTATCTACGATCTAAAGTATGGTCGAAAACGTTTTTTTTTTCTCGAAACGGACGAAAATTCAATCGCGAGCGGACGTCATCCATATAATCAACTTAACATGGCCTTAGCTTAGAGTCAGTCATGTCAACAATTTTATCTTCTTTCCTCCATAGCGTTGAACTTCCTTATTTCGAACTCTTACTGTTGCTGTCATCACTAAGTGATCATTTATCTGTCTTTTGAATGTGACCTTTTAAAAGTTCCATGACAAACTTCTTGGCAGCGGTGAAATGAAGACAAAAGCGCCCACGTAGGCCGCCACACGGTTTACTGTCTTATCAGTTCGTAAATCTGAGTTCGTATATCGTTACGGCTGACGTACGTTGACGTACACTTGAATGTCGAGACGTAATCCTTTACATCTTTCACCAGGAGGGTATCACTTCCAGCTAGATATAATCAAACAAAGATGTACGTTAATTCATTAAAGATATCACGGGTAGAAGCATCCTCACGGCGCAACAAGTAATGATACTGTAGGACACCCACGCAAAAACTCACGTATCACGTAGCAGGACAGATGAGCTTGAAGACCCTGTCACACAGAGCCGAATATGGCCTCCTGAACACTGCTGAACTCCCCCAACCATGGTTAGGAGTAGGTCGGGAGCAAGTTGGCTGATGGTTGGCTGGTGATCGGCGAGGTTGGCTATTGTTCGGCTGCACCAGCCGAATGTTTCAAAATGTTTAAAGCACTCGGGTTGGCGAGTTGTCGGGAGTAGGTCGGCAGTATTCCGGGCATGTTTGGGGGTCAGATTTGACTCAAATCTAACACTAATTTGATTCTATTCGTATGGAAAGGTGACGTGGCCTAAATCTAGTCAGACTGCTTCAGACTACCTTGGTTAGTTGGTGGTAGGGGAGATTCTGATTGTGTAACAGGGGCCTGGGGATAACAAACTGTACAACAAACTACCACCTAGAGTGAACAGAAGGGCTGGATTAGAGTTAGATCTGAACACTATAGACCATGCGTCTTTCTCAAGCCGAGCTGTCTCCACAAATCTATAGACTGATGCAAGGCAACGTGCTAAGTCGGAAAAACACATAACTCGTCATGCACGAACAGGTATCTGATCCGCGTAAATTCAGATAAATCGGCTCGGTGAAAGCCGTAAGAACGGGGCGGGTAGAGTAGGAGTTAGTACTCGTGTAGATAAAACCTGTTTTATTGTACGCCTATGTCACTATCATTCACTCAGCACACCTGGATAAGCCGCGGCTTACGACGCTCCTGTGAGGGCTAGTTAGGGTATAGGAGTAGCCGTGATCTCAGCTGTGTTCATTAAGGTCAAACTGCAGAAGGTATTTCCATATGTAACGAAGGCCAGTTTAACTAGATTCCAGACATATGTTAAGCCACCGTCGCCTTGGTGACAGATGGATGTACTGATACATGATATGCCAAGATTAAGGTTTCTTGTATATTAATGGTTCTCGTCATACTTTAAATGTAAGATGGGGCTCTAGCTTCACATGCGAAAAGGTCGTTTGGCCGAAAGTGTTGTTTTTTTACGGGTTTTTGCCAATCAGGTCGCCTTGATGAATACAGGCGGATTAGGTCGATGACTGAGGGTCTGATACATGCTGTATTTGCGAGCACGCAATTCGCTTGGGGTCCCAATCAACCGGTAATCACCACTTCAGCTCGCGCGATCAATCATCGCCCGCCGTACAATTACAGAACACAGGCAAATATAGGGGCGTGTTGCTCGGTCCCGTCCGTGCACTTATCATGCGGCAGCAGCCTCCGTGGCGTCCCGAGTCGGACTTAACAGGAGGAACGGACCGGCGTGGTTTTGACGCGCGCGTTTCTTTTATCTAGATGAGAGACAAAGTCATCCGGACTCGGGCGGTTCTGTAGCGGAGTGCTGGAGGGGAAAGCGCGCGAGGCAAGACGTATGGTTGTCTCCGTCGGTTCTGAGGGATAACCGTGAGGCTGGAGAGGCTAGCCCGGAGGCGAGGCTCCCTGGTGACTCTCGAAGACCGTCAGTACGGCGTGGAAACCAACACTGACGGCCTGCAACACTGACAGGTCCAGACGCCAGCACAGGGACCGACGTGCGCAGAGAACACGTACTGCCGACTACTCTCTTGTTTGAAGCTGCCACTCACGGCGAGGGAACCGTACTTTGGGCAGGTCTATAATGTAGTGACGTCTTATTCACGGGAATAATCAGAGTGATTGCGGTGCCACAAAGGAAAGGAGCGAAAGAGACTGATTCGTAAGGAACGCCTCGCCTGCTCCGGCGCCTCAAGATTTGGAGCAGACGTGTGATACCTGACGGCTGGGACGTCCAGTGTCAGTTGCCATCTTCCTAATTCGATAAACCAGTGAGCGACATCTTTGAACCATGGCCAGTTTTCAACCGTTCTTCCTGTGGATATTGGCTTTGTATGTGGCAGGTAGGTGCTCCCTTCGCCATCTTTCAGTCATGGATTTCTACAGCGGCACAACCGTGAAATTTGCTGTGGCATTTTCTCTTCCTCGCTGACCGTATCGTGTCGCGACGCAACGTTTACTTGAATGAAAAGTACCGTCAGTTCTGAGCTAGCCTTTTTGTTGTAACACAAAATGTATTTCGCATGGCTGCCTACAATGTGTTGAGTACACCCACACGCCATGTCCACTCAAATATCACGAACTCTGCACCATTTTTATACCTTGTTCTTGACGCGATGCTTGCCTATAAAACCACGGCCTATCAAACCTATCATCACGTCTCCCAGTGTTCCTTATGACTTCACCTTCGTCATAGCACACTCCTTATAACCCGTAATTTTACAAATGGCTTTTTCACAAGCATTCTCATTACCTACTCTTACCCGTATTTGTCAGCAGGATGTAGCTCCACTACTCCTTCCCAACCCAGCAATTTTACTCCATCCGTCTTTCTAATAAATACACGGTTACCCACTGGAAAAGATCTTGTTGTTACTTCAATATCGCTTCCACGGCTGTGGAATATATCCACCCCATTATCACTCTTCCAATCAAACTTTACAACTCATTTATAACCCTTTGTTAAGCTCCATCAGCCGTTCATCTATATCCACTAATGTGCTCGCTCTCACATATCTAATAGCACCTCAAGCGGAGTTCGTTTATATGTAAAGTGCATTTGCTGAATGATTGAAGAAGTTTACCCTGATAATCTGGAGTGCGTGAGTGATATAAGTTTTGCTGAGCCCATACGCACATAATGTTGCTTTGGATAATCTGTACCACAAATTACAAGGAAGGCGAGCACAGCTATAACCCAATTTGCGCTTATCTTCGCCATACGTCTTCGCCAAACATTGAAATACTATCACATAGACAATTCTGAATGCAGTCAACTAATAGCGAATAGCAAATCCTTATTGAATATTCATGCCCAAGGGGCTAAATGCATGATATCGCAGGTATGATAGTACTGAGTAGCATATGGTAATCAAAAGAATAACTCAAAGGTCGTAGATACTACATTCTATTTAATCTGAGTCTTAACGGTTTAATTTTTTTAGCATATGAAGATAAATTCACATAATTTTTTCTATTGTGATAGTCATGAGATAATATAAAGAGAGGATATTACTTTAGTGTTCCATTGTGCTGGTGGGAGATATTATCCCTATCGTGCATCTTCAAGCATGTCTAACAGATGGACCTGAATACCGTAGATTTAGTTGTAATGTTTGATGTCTTCCTATGATTGTGACGGCTTCATGTTTAGCAAATGTTGCGATACATTCTACAACAGGCTTCAGTGAAGTCGAATCTGTCTTCCTGCCATCAAAATGCCGTGAGCGTCGCGTTGTGAACATGGAATGAAAGGACGCTGGCGGTCCAAGTCGAATGTCCACGGTGCCGTATCCTGTGTGCTAAGTAGCTGTAGGACACTGGTCAAGCCCCTGTCACACAGTCAGAACCTTCCCCGAACACCAGCCGACCAAGGTTGGCTGATGCTCGGGGGTAGTCGGGCCAGGTTTACAGGCCATGCCTATGAATCGAATTGAATTTTTAGTCACATTTTACTGCCAACCAAGCCCGACCTATTCCCAAATACTTGACGACCTCCAGCCAACCATGGCCCAACCTCCTGTACACACCAGAATTTTGTAAAAAAAATATTTTTGAAACATTCTGTTGGCGCGGCTGAACAGAAGACGACCTGTCCGAACATCAGCTGCCCTGCCACCCGACCTTGCTCCCGACCTGCTCCCAACCATGCATGGTTGGGGGGTGTTCGGCTAGTGTTAGGGAGGCTACATTCTGCTATGTGAGAGGGACTTTTTAAATAGTAGCACACCCCCATCCGAGCGCCCAGGCTCGAGCTGCGACCAAATTAACCCAGGAACCTTCAGCGGGGGGCATTAAGAATTAACACCGGGAAATTGCGAGCCATCCATTCTGCCAACTGCTTTGCCAGATTTACCGCGGCGAGGATTGGGAGACTTGATTACGCACGGAATGGGTTCCGGGAGCGGCGATAGAGAACCGTAACTTCGCCCGGGGTCCCCTCCCGCCGAGACAGGGGCGGGGATTAAGAACTGTGCGGCAAAGCGCGGGGAAGCGCCGGGTTTTCCAATTTGCCTCGTGATTTGAGGGGTCATCCCCAGGTCGTACTGGTACTGCAAACTTCAACTTCGATTTGGTTGAAACTACATCGTTGTCTATAACAGTACATGTACATGCCAGTAGAGTTTGCCAAAGCTCGTAGCATGATTCTAGGATCCTGAAAAACAGGGAAAAGTGGCAATCCTTGGTGGCTGCAAAGACAGTAAATTGGCCAGGCAGTATCATTTGTCATGCAATTACCATACGACACCCGAGGTTATGCTGACGTAAAAAGAAGGTAACAGTACAAAAAGAGTCCGATAAAAATGCTAAAACAAGCTGAAAATACGCCGAAGAATATACCTCTACTTGGAGAGTAATACCAGTAGTTTGTACAAAAACCTCCCAAACAAAGGAAAACTGACGATTGATTGCAATCAATATAAATGAAGTGTGGTAATCATCTTTCAAAACACATATCTATAACAGCACATCCCAGTCTAAAGGCGCGACCAGTTGCGCTACTTTTAACTCGTATGGCATCAAAGGCGCGGTGTCCCTATTAACTTTTTATGGCCGTGCTCTCAGCTCAACCTGAGGTTGTAAAAGCGAATTTCTCCGTGTATCCTTCCGGGTTAATGTGCTACAGACTAATGCCGTACTCCAGCCCCTGAAAACCCGCTTCTCCATTCGACAAGACACTGGCAACATTTCCCATTCCCCGTGCCAGTCATGTCAGGCTGTAGTAATTACTCCGGCACTCCCGGGCCTGCATCTCAACACGGAAACACGCAGCACACAAGAAAGCTCCCAACTCTCCTAAGGCCTCCACAGGCAAAGCACAGACTAATCTCCGCCACTTTTGACGCATGGTTGTGGAATGATACGAACACGTGCCTTGCGATTAGAGGCCCCAACTTGATAATGAAACTCGGGAGCGCTCGAACTAGGCGCTTGATATTATAATAGTCGAGTAGGCGATTTGTGAGAAATATCGCTACAACCACTCACTCAGGCAGTGATAAAACCACGGAATTTGGCACGCTGAAGCCCGGATATATACTCCACAGTTTTATGTACCCATCACTGGGACTATAAGTCATAACCGTACGGTGGTGTAAAACTGTAAAACATCTCACTCGCCTTACTTTATCTGCTGCCTGTAGCTGCTTCACCGTTCATGATGTATTGGTGCACGGTCTACGTAATATTTTCTTCACATGTGGTGTTTCTTTATTAGTGAACAAATCACATAAAAAGACTTTAGTTGACCTGTGTTTAAAAATGAATGATGAACACACAAGGAAATAGTTGCTCAAGCAACTGGATAGCTAGGTTTTGAAAACTGTCAGACGTTTCAAGTAGCATCCACTACTGTTCGTCAGGGGCACTGAAAGTCTTGTCACTGACGAAAATTAGTGGATGCTACTTGAAATGTTTTACTGTTTTCAAAATTTATCCAGTTGATTGAGTAAAAATTTCCTGCTGTATCTCAATACCTGGAGGTCTAATCTTCATCAACGTTACGCTGGTCCATCCGTTGTAGGTAGCACTCCAATAACGATGTACTCCCTTACATCATTCGTCTGCCATTGCGATGTAAAATTGCCATTGAGCGTTGGGCACGCACTAAAAACACTGGTCCTCTAGCCCTAACCTTGTATATAGTACCTATACAAGGCCATGACGTGAAGCAATAAAATGCCTGGGTAATGGCGCATAACGCTTGGGTCATGTGGATATCAAACACAGATATTGCTAAGTTCTTGAGGATGTCCCATTGCAACCAATTCTTTCATCGGATCTGGTCAAAACCAACCCAAATCACCCACAATTGCAAAAACAAAACGTTTCACTGAAGAAATTGGGACAAAAAAGCACTCTTAAACTCGGGCTGCTAAATTTGTATGATGCTGGTAGTACTCGGTACCGTTCCTGGAAAACAGCGGGCCAGGTTAATTTTTTCCGGTAAGTTAATTTTCCACTTACTATATCGTAACGTTTACCGTCTTTACATAAGACAAATCGTTAAAAACGTAAACATGTGCGGAGCACACTTAAGTCCCAAAGGCATCGTTCTCCGGTTGATCTATCCCTCTGTGAATCACTATATAAACAGTTTAAGATTAAGAAAGCATAGCGAGAAACAGCTAAATAAAATAAGATTAGGTTTGCCAATAAAAGGTGTATAAATGGTAATTACTGCAGCAGTCATATATTTCGGCCATAAAGAAGTGATTGGGATGGGTCACAGGCGAGTTGGTTCCCTCACGAAGTCAATTAAAGGGGGATTAGTCGGACTAATTGAGGAGGTAAAAAAATCGAAGCGACCCAGGCAGTAGGACTGGTGCTGATGGTTGGTGTTCCTCGCTACTGCCGCTGCTTCTGGAGATGTTATGGAGATGTAGCCATCTACATTTCTCGAATCAAGATTTCAAGGGTCTTGATGCTAGAGGCAGATTTGAATACTAAGTATATCTTAAATGATTCCCACAGTGCAAAAATATATAAATATAGATAAAGACTGCTTTGTTGTTAGAAAATATACCGAAACTCGTAACACTATAAAAAAAAGTCTTGTGCTATCCCTTTTTGTTTGAGTAATTAGAATTCATAAGGTTTTATTCTATATTATCATATAGCCAGATGACGTCGACCAATCAGAAGGCTCCATTTCCCCCATAACCCAGGTCATTAATATCCGATATACGGACCTGCGGGTCCGTAACCGACGCTACCATTACATGACAGGGTGGTGTTTTCTTCTAACCTACTTCTAATTCTAAAGACCTTTCTGATAGACTTATTTATGTAGAGTAGTAAATTAATTTAGTTTTGATAGAACTGCTGAGTTGTCGTCAGATGAAGTAAAAGCAGTGTTTGGGGCAACCGCAGAGATGGATTTGGACAATAGTGGTGGAGAAACAGTTGAGGAATTCGAAATTCAGCGGTAAACTTCACCGATAAATTTAGTTCATATCTGTAACTTTCAGCTGTAAATAATTGGTTTGCTGCGATGGGAATTCACATCAATGCAAGATAAAAGATCTATATGTTACACAGAAGTTGTTTCTCTTATGTGTCAGCTTGATGACCCTTGATGTACATGCATATGTGACAATGTCTATATGATAATAATGTTAATGACCCGCTTTCCTTCGGTGTATACGGTGTCATAATTCATGGCCGGTTCCTATAACCACCTCATAAACGACCTCGTCCGCTCCGCGGACTCGGTCGTTCATTCGGTGGTTATAGGAACCGGCCATGAATTATGACACCGTATTCACCTCAGGGCGGGTCATTAACCCTATATTATATTAGGTCTCATTCAATACATTTTTGTACCATACATTTTACCATGTGGCATTGCCGTGCAATAAAGTTCTTTTTCTGTGTTATATACTGTGCCGGGTGCCGACAGACTATTCAATCTACAACCGATCCATAGAGCAGTAATGTGTCTGATGTGCACTCAATACAGCGTTATTACGCGATATGGAGGTATAAATTAGAACCCCGTCTCCACGCGCACGCCTCCAAAAACGTGCCAAAGATTTGTTTCGGTGAGGTTTCTGAAATCCTGGATCGAGTAGGATATGATCTCCAATTATTAATGAAATATTGCAAAAATTATATGGTTCGAAGTATGAAAAATATTTTATTATATATGAAAATATGATATTATTATCTGTACACAACATAATACTTGGTTACAAACTTGAAAAATTTCATTATTTCAACCAATGGATACTATACAATAATATAACCATAAAGCTTAGATAGAAAATATTGTAATATTGTTTGAAAATGAATGTATTCTCAGAATTTCAATGTAATAATTGTTTAGCAAACGTTATTATTCTGCCTGTTATGAAATGTAAATTTTCTCTTGTGATTTTTTTAATGATCACAACCCACGGCGAGGGACCATGGGACGTCTTTTTAATGATCCTCACCCGATCAAATAAGTTCGCAGCGAAATATACTAGGCGGGAATCGGATAAATTTCTTCTTAAGTGATGAAAGACGAAGGCGCCGAACTTAAGCAAGACTATTAATAATCATTTCATTCATATACCTTCATAAGTGCTACATATTGCAACGATGCAAATGTATATGCTTACTTAAGGCACAATGGTAATATTATGTGCAATACTTGCGAAAGGTACCGTGGATTGATGTTCCACTTTTCTATCAATCTTTTTTCTCATTTTCCATTCATGTTTAATTTTGGCAGTACTGAACACATTACATCGTCTTACGGTATTCACCATTTCACTTTGTAGCTTAAGTTCAGAGGCAGTTATTGCGTACCAGATCATCAAAATGGGCACGTTTGAAAATGTGCACTTAGTTATCCTGTGCCGCAAATCTGTTTTAAATCCACCACGCACAAAAACGGAATTTAGAACACAGTAATATCACTGATGTGCTTCTTTGAAGTACGTACCTTACATGTATATCACTGTGTAAAATGGGCTCATAAATATTACTAAGAATATTCTGTGTCCAATGTTTTACTGTACTATTCAAAAACAAATAAATCTCTACTGTCCCTTGGGCGGTGGCAGGGCGGAGTCCCTTACCATAAGAACTACCTTATCCTCATTTATATAACAGTGACACTAACAGGTCTTGGTCGTGTTCAACTGTTTTCCAGTTCCTTCGCATGTGATTAGCGTCGACTTGTTTATTTTAGAGACACTGAAGGAGAGTGTCACTCGAAATGTCAGGAAGTAATCTTCTGTAACTTATCCAGTAGTAGAGTTTGATTTGTATGAATATTTTTACCTGGATGTCTAACCTTCATCAACGTTTTACTGTCACGTTTCTCTATGTTTGTGCACAGGCTGTGCTGGGCAGACACAGGTCGACTTAAAGCTCCCTGACACAGTGAACGCCGTGGACGGAGACGCGGCAACCCTCCCGGTAACCTTCAACACACAGCGGAGGATCATGTCCATAATGTGGGAAAAGTTTGATAAAAGGGATGTCAGGAGACGAACATTAGTCTATTCGTACTACCCGCCACTTAACACCAGAGAACCGCAGAGAGACTACGCCGGCAGAGCGAGCCTCGTGGATCAGGCTTCTCTCAAGTTAAACCCAACCGTCTCAGGGGATGACGGGACCTACGTCATCACCATCATGGTGGAAGGCATCGGGAAAGAGGAAGGTTTTGTCAAACTCTCCATCCTGGGTGAGCGTCTTGCTGATACCTTTAGCACTGCCGGAAAAGTTGGATGTACCAATGGTAGTAAATACCAGTGTAGTCGGGTAATATTTACTATTAATGATATAAACGGCACTGGACTCTACAATGGTAGTAAATAAAAGATCAAGTACGGTGATTTCAGACATACTTGTACCAAGGGTTGTAAATGAAATCACCATACATGATTTTAATTATTATTGACTGCCATTGTAAAGCCAAGTGCAGTATACAAAGTATCATTGGCAAATTCGACTTTCTGTGCTGTGTAGCACACGGTGATATTTTGTACTGGACTCTACAATGGTAGTAAATAAAAGTGATGTACGGTGATTCCAGACATATTTGTAACAAGGGTTGTACATGAAACCACCATACATGATTTTATTGACTACCATTGTAAAGCCAAGTGCAGTATACAAAGTATCATTGGTAAATCCGACTTTCGTGCAGTGTAGCACATGGTGATATTTTGCATTCCGACCCCGGCACCGAAAGCTGCACTCCATGCATATTTAAGCTGTCCAAGTGATTACTTACCCGTGGATACAGTCCGCGCTATCTCTGCATCTGTTCCGGCCTGATGATCCGTAGTCTAATTTGGCGTATCTGTCTTAGTGAAGCAGAGATCCATCTCTCTCCTCGTCTCTCCGGGTGGAGAGCTGACTGATGAAAGCTGCTTCTCTGTCTGCCAGTTGGCGTTAATCATGAGGCGGGTCTAAAGACTTAGTTACCCCGCAGTGATCAGGGACCAGCGAGACAATACATTCCCGTCAGGTCCCTTCCCATCTCGGCAAACCTTGAACGGCTTTAACCTTGCAAATGTGCTTATTCTAATTTCGGCTTTGTACCGCATAACTGCGGGGCACATGTCTTAGGTGTTTTCAGTCGATACATGGATCCTTATAGAAATGAAGGATCTTCATTCAATACAAAACATATCATTCTTTATGTATGTTGTACATACGTACTCAAGCAGTGCGTACAAAATGGATCACATTGCTTCATGAATGTTAGAGGCTCTCCTTATGTGCAACCTACTTAGGAAATATGACAAATGAAAGGTCGTTGTTGGGGTCCGAAGCTTTACATTTTTTTCTACGCCACAGGAAATGACTTATGCCGAAATCTGTATAACATACCAAAATCTTTCTAAAGGACGACGAAATGATGCTTTGGCGGTTAGATTATACATAACTCTCAAGAAACAGGGCTGTGACTTATAGATAATGTAGTCAGGGTTTAGCATGAAATGCATTTCAAGATTTTGACAGCAGAGTTTATCTTTAGCTTTGACGAAGTTTTATTCCTAATTCTCAGGAAACAGGGCTGCGACTTATAGGATATGTGCCCTGGGTTTTGCAGTGCAATTTTGACAAAGTTTGTCTTTAGCTTTGACGAAATTTTTTTCCTTGTGTTTCTCTTCTGTAGTCCCCCCAACAGTGCAGGTCGGTCCTTCTGACCCCTACGTGGTCACGTGGGGTCGAGCCGCCACCCTGTCATGCGCAGTACTGAGCGCCAAGCCCAACATCACAGCGCTCCACTGGGAGAAAGATGGCGAGATCATTGTCAGCTCCAGACTCGGGAAGAAATACTCCGGAGGAACCGTTCAGACGCCATCTTTGTTGGTGCGGAACGTCAACAGAGAGGATGCTGGGATGTACACGTGCGTGGTGGATCACGTGGTGCAAAGAGTCACTGCGAGTCTTCTGGTGAAAGTACTTTGTGAGTATGTGAGGCACTCGTTTTTGGCATTGTAAAAATAACAGAATCGGTCGTGGCTCTATACTTTATGGTTAACGTGTCTAAAGTAACTGTAATCGAAACTTACACAGCGCTTCTGGGTCTATTTGACGGATGTACATGTCCGTCAAATAGATACAGTACATCTGTCAAATAGATATAGAAGCCAAACACTACATTTTCTTACTCATCAACTTGTAACTAGAGTGTACGTTACATTGTCCATGTCATTTGTGTAATGCTAAACTTCTTTGTTGCAATGACTTTAGATCCAGCTGCTATTATCAGCATTTATGACTATATTATCAAGAACCGATCGTGGGTCTATAGCTTATATAGTTTACGTGACGAAATCAATTAGAAGCGAAACTTACAGAAGCTTTTTTTGCTATGACTTTAGATCCAGCTACTATCATCAGTATTTCCGACTCTATTTCTGCGGAAGAGGAAGACACGGTCACCCTGCAATGTGTGGCGGACGGCAACCCTGCTCCCAACATCACGTGGTCTATCGACGGGCGGCCCTTACCCACGCAGCAAAGCAAGATCTCGCGAGACATGACGGTAGGATCGGCCGTGCTGGATAAGGTGTTTCTGAACGACAGTGGGAACTACATGTGTACAACAACCAACGGGGTGGGAGAGTCCAGATCCAAGTCACTCAGGCTCACTGTGTCACGTGAGTAATTTTTGTCTCCTCAGATGACTGTCGATGATTCCCTTCAACATAAGTGATCAGGACAATACACAGGACAAAATCTCAAACATAGCTAGAAATTACAATGATGATTCTAAAAGCACATTTTCATTCCATACCAATAAAAAGTTTAAGAATATGCAATAAAACGTTGGTGAAGGCTAGACATCCAACTAAACGTTTCCCATAGGAAGTACCTTATCTTATGAAATTTCTACGAATATGCAATAAAGTTTGTGTTGTTCCTTAGTTCCCTACCAGGGTATGAGAATGACGCCGTCCACCATCGCGTTGATCGTGGGTGTGTCAGCGGGCGGTCTGTGGCTCATCGTCTGCATCACTCTGGCCGCGTACTTCCTGCGCAGACGACACCGCCAGAGGGAGAAGAAGAAGTTCTCCCTGTACTACAGCGCCGGGAGGAGAGACATGACGGAGGAAGGGAAGGACGCCACAGACGGGGACAAGGAACCACCGCCATATTCCGCATTGTCTGGTATGTGATAAATGGGCACTATGTAACATTTTTCACCCAAAAAAAATTACGCATTTTACTTAGAAAAATATTAATGTGGTTGCAATTTATTAATCTCCAAGTAGATCCTTTTCGGTGGCAAGACAGTATCCATTAGCTACTCTTCGGTGGCCGTACAAACTCCTCTGGCTAATGGATACTGTCTTGCCACTGAAAGGGATCTGCTTGGAGATTAGTAATTTACGTTCGATTTTCAAAATATTTCAAAATATCTCCCATTTCTGACATTTATAGTTGGTGCAGTTTGTGGTGCCATTGCGAAAATAATAAAGCCGGTGAGAAAAATATGAGTAAAACAGAATTAGACATTCTGTGACAGACCCAAATTTTCATAGCAAGCAACTTCCTTGCACACAGGCAACATATTGCTCTTTCAACAATAACTTGTGAATTTTTCATGCATGCACTGTCGGATTCATATGTGGTAAATCCGACAACCAAGAGATTGATTTGTTCTGGCTTGTTACGGAAACTTTTTTCCAGCATGTCGATAATTTATTCAGTGTCATCGAACTTTCGACCTTACTTCATCCCTTCAGCCAGATAACTGACCCTATGGCTCAGGACACGCCTCATCTCACTTACCTGATATCTGCAGAACAGCCCTCACGCAAAATCAACTCAGACACATCCCAGTCTGACTGGCTTAGTTCCAACTTCCGATATCAGAACCTGCTCCACTGCTTCAGGCGAGGATTGTATCGCATCAGTATCGCTCACAGTAGCAGCCGGCAAGAACCGTTCTGGAGCTCTGGCAAATTGGGCCTCTAGGGAGATCTCTATTGCCTCCATTGAATAATTGGACATGTTCCCGGGTTTTTGATATCATGGTAATCGTTCCGTGTAGATCTACAAAGCATGACACTTGCAAATGCAACTTACATAATTTGATTGATAGATAGCTACAAATAATAACTTCATTGCTCAACATATCTATAAAGTACAACGTATTGCATTTTCTGTTACTTATGTTAGTTACAACGTAAATCATTTTATTATATAGGTCACTATCAGACAAAATTGCATCAGACTTAACCAACACCAGATAACTTTTATTGCCGCTTGTCTGTGAAGATGAATTATTTATTCAATGAGTTGACTTACTTGACTTAGTCCTCCTCGCCCACTCGGGGCCTCTGAGAGTAGTCTCTAGCGTTTCCAGTTCTTCGCAATCTTCTTAGTCTCTTGCCAGGTTACGTTGGCTCTCTCTAGGTCTTTCCTCACGCCTCTTCTCCAGGAGAGGCGGTCTGCCTCTGTGACGTTTCCCCTGGGGATTCCAGTCTAGGGCTGTTCTTGTTATGGACGTTGGTGGTTTTCTCAGTGTGTGTCCAATCCAGCGCCACTTTCTTCTTCTAATGGTGATTTCAATAGGTTCCTGGCCTGTTATTTTCAGCAGTTCTTGGTTCTTAATCTTTCTAGGCCACCAGATTCCAAGAAGGTCCCGGAGTCTTGCATTAACGAACACTTGTAGATTATTCCATGACAAAGGGATAAACCTTTCCCTGTAGAATTTACACCATAGCAAACCCTGGTTAAATCCCCCATTTTTCACTTGGCGTCTACATTTGACATGAGTTATAAGGGTAACAGCTTGGAGCATATACGTCAAGGCACGGTTTAGATACGTCAACGTGATAAATGTTCTATACTTTGACTAGACAAAAAGGTGCCCTCCCTCTGGTTATTTTTGTAAGTCTAAGTTTCTAAGTCAATCTAGTGTTAAACCTTTGAAATAGCAGTTTCAAACTTTTGCAAAACTTCTGTAAACTGGTCCTAAATTTGTGCAAACCGCACGCGTATACAACGCAGTCAAATACAAATATGTAATAATAGATACAAATCAGTAATAACTTTCACAAGAATAAACGCGCCCACGCACAAAACATTTAAAGGCACCAAAAGCGATTTTAGGGCAGTAAAACTGGATTTTCAAAGTCAATTTTCTGGTCATGGGATCATATAATTGCTGGTAATCGCGCTCATTCCAACAGTAAGGCAAATGGGGTCACTGTACTTTTTCATACATATTGAGAAACACCCAAGCAGCCCCGAAAACACGTTCATCGCCACTACAGTCACTTGTATTCACTGCTCGTGTTATCTGGGAAAACACCGTAAATGCCATGTGTAAAGGGGTGGAACATCCGCAAGGAGCCATGGCATCATCAGTCATTCTCAACGTCAGAGGGATTGCCCTGAGAGGCAATCTAAATTCATCAAAAACAAATTGATTTCTTGTCCATTTAATCTTTAATGATGGCAAAGTACGTAAGAATGTCAGAAAACGTGCCCGGATTGGGGATGTATCCCAGTGTGTTTTCAAAGACATCCAAAGCAATTTCAGTCACCTTTCTCTGAGTTTTTGCACCTAGCTAGTTTACGTACATGTATGTGCTAGTTTGATTCCTATGGAGTTCATGCGTCAATTTAGATGCACGAATTACTTTATCATACCATTACATGTATACGTACCACAGGCAACAAATGCAAAATATTTGGCTTGAATTAAGGTACTATATCACAATCGTTGTCTGTCTCGTCACAGCCAAGCTGTCTGTGAGGGGCTCTACACGCAGTGGAATCAACACCATGCGGAAGTCGCTGGCAAAGAAAGGTGTGTATTTCAATGCGACAATTCGTAATTAAACAGAATTTGTATTCGAATGGAAGGTAAGTTGAAAAAGTAACAAGTCAAGACAATGTCTCAGAAATAGAGAAAAGTGGTTATTGCCATATAATGCCACACATCATAATAGCATATTTTCTTACGTAGATTTATCGCTAGAACGGTGATGGTTCTGTTATTCCGTCAGTATGACATGTAATTTTCTCTCATAGCCCGCAGGTCAATGCGATCTTACAAGTCCCCACCTCAATCAGTCACGGTTACAGTTTTCTCCTATTCAAAATTCCATTTTATATTCCTGGAGGTTAGTAGAAGTTTTAATCTAGGCTAATGGCCTTAATAGGGTTTGCCATAATGTATTTGTGTAGACAGAAGATACGCATGCGTGCTGTACTCCTACCATCCGCGAGAGGACAATGAGTTGCCTCTGGAGCCTGATGACGTCATCGAGGTGCTGGAGGGGGAAGATGGCGGCTGGTGCCTGGGTTACCTGAGGGGCAGGATAGGCCTGTTCCCCTCCAACTACGTCAAGTTTGTGTCAAGCAACGAAGGTTTGTATGGGAGCTTACAAACATCTGCGACACGATGAAATAACAGTAAATATATTTTCTGAACTTCATAGAAATGTAGGTCTTTTATGCTTGGCAGTTGCAACGACTCTGCCAACGTATCTCTCTCTCTGAATCTATTACTAAATTCAGTTCTGATATCTCCCAACAAGAATGATATTCTCAACGGAAAATTGTGTGCTTTCGGTTTTCCAGTTGCTGCAATGAAGTCCAGAAAGGCCCTGGAGACCCTGGAGTTGTCCGACGCCCCCGGCTCTAAGCGAAGCATATGAGAAACGCGCGAGGAATTCGGTTACTTCCGCTCATCACTGGTACACACGCCGCTGGGGAGTGCACTGACAAGTTATAATTGTTTCCTGTGACTAACGTTATGACTTTTACGTCGTACCAAGAACATGACAGTTATTATCTGAGAACGATGTGGAAAATCAACATCTCATGTGTATATTTGAACACTAACATTCATGGAGAACATAGAAAACACATGACAACTGCTTTGTGTACATGTGGCCAGACAAGGCCTGGGAGGCTTCAACAATGGCAATATGGGTGGAAAGGACAAAAGGAAAAATTGTGGATTGAGTTTGCTGAACGTTACGATACACAAACTTGTCGATTTCTCCAGTGTCTAATGTGCACGCTTAGGAAACAGTTTGAGTTGTATACTGTACATGCCGTTTGACCCAGGCATATTGTACCTGTACAATGTATGTTCTATGTGTAAAGGATCCTTTGTCAATGACCTAATGCTGTTGATGTATATATATTACATGTTCAAGACACAACATACATGGCATTGTATCATAGTTATCGATAGTGCCCTGGACTGCTCTATATTGTCGATTCCTGTGAGGTGGTACTACAATATTCTTTGCAAAGAAGTACTGATCAACATCAAACAAAACCTGAATGACTCCAAGCTTTTAAGATGAAATCGTCGTAAATGTGGCGTCAGTATTTTGCTAACATCGTGTAATCTGGTGCACAGTGCCTGCGTCAGTGTACAGATATGTACCCCAACTGACACAAGTGGCTGACTTAAAGTACCGTGTTTAAAAGTGCACAGTGTCTGCATGGAGGTAGTTTTTCTACCTCCATGGTGTCTGTATGTTTCCAAGACTTTGCTTCCACACCACCAAGCGGAATCTGTTGGTAGTTCAACTCTAGACATTGATCTTGAGTGTACTGGACTTTGGGGGCATCTAGCGGAACTAAGAAGAGACGCAACGGCGTGAAGAGTTCCAACGTGGTCGTTTTGTCTGTACTGTTGTAATCGTACTTTTCGTGATGATGATGAAATGTGAATTTAACGCATTTTTTTTACCTGTGTGGTAGTCCTTTAGGTTTTGATTAACTATTACAACAAATATACATACAGATCTTGGGCATGACGATAGATGTACTGGTATTTTAAATCACGAAGTTCATAGATGCACTCACCATTTCAATAGATATAACATTTATTTCAACAGTAGGTACTATAGAAAACATCACTTGCGTACTTTGATATATTGAGGTAATTTTAATCTCACAGATAATTTCATATCTTACATTGGTGATACCTAAAATTAGGTCGGAAAGTATAGATGAACAGAATAATAATAATTGTTTATTGATTGATCGAAGATAAAAGAGTACAATCGCTAGCATGTTGCAGCGCAACAAATAAGTAGTGCTGAATTATATGCTAGTTTAAAAACAAAGAAACAAATATTGCACAGTTAACAAATACACGACTAGACAAGTGAGTATTTCACATTTAACATATAGACAGCTAAATATTAAGCGAGTAAAATGAACTTAACAATATTTACAATATCAACATCATCAGTGTAAAAATTATTAATAAAAATATATAGTATGTTACGTGATAACTGATCTTGGGTGGGCCGGTCATGGGAGATTTACTATGTGCCATATTTGTTTAATAGACTTGTAAGATAGGGGATCGGGCTATTTTTGTATCGATTTGTTCTCGGGAGGGGGGCAAAGAGCTGGTTAAACTGTTTACATTTTCTAACATGGATCGTCTCTCGGCAAGGTGGGAGCCAGGGTCTAAAGGGAGAGTTAAAAAGGGATCTGGCAAATTTCAAACTTAGGTCCTCCCTCCTCTTTTCAAGGGAGGGGAGACCTAGGTTGGATAAGGCGTCGTTATAGCATGTGTACTCAGGACCAAGGGTTATCCACAATGCACGTTTCTGAATGCGTTCAATCTTCCTGGTTTGTAGGGCCGTAATGCCGGAGGTCCAGATGGGTGCTGCATATTCAAGAATGGGGCGTATATACATTTGGTAAAAATCGATTAGGTCATTTGAAGGGAGCCCAAAACGTTTCAATTTCTTTAGTAGGAAGAGTCGGGGACTAGCTTTGCTTATAATGGATTCAACATGCTTGTCCCATTTCAAATTGTGGGATAGCCATAGGCCGAGAATACATGCGTCATCTGTATATTCTAGTGGCTTATCATTGACGGAAATTAATTGGGGAGGGGGGCAATCTCGCATAAAGGTAATCATCATTAATTTACATTTGTCAGCATTCAATGTCATGTCATTTTTGGAAGCCCAAACATTTAATTGATCAAGAGATGGTTGGATAAGGCTGGGTTCATAGAGAAGTCTACTTTCACAAACAGAGAGGTCGTCGACATATTTGTATCGATTTAAACTGTTGACTTGGAGAGCATCATTTACATAAATCAAAAACAGAATGGGACCTAATTTCGTACCTTGCGGGACTCCAGATGAGATAGTTTTCCATTGTGAGGTTTTACCATGATATCGGACACACTGCGAACGGTTGGAAATGAAATTGCAAAGCCAAGGCATAACCGACGTACGTATCCCACATTCCAACATCTTATTTATCAATTTTGTGTGATTAATCCTATCAAAGGCTTTGCTGAAGTCGGTTAACAAGATGGTCTGTATATTGTTTGGCGTTTCAGCGTTAAGGAATAAAAAATGTAAAAAAATAAAAAAGAATGATCATATCTTAACACAGCACGGGTTGAAGTTCACGTAAAAATCAGTAGGTGGCAGCATTGATAGCCTGACTAAATCGCGCTCCTGGCGGCCGCCGCCCTAGGTTGCCGCCCCCCAAGTGGGGTCATTAACCTCCAGCCGAGAGCTTGTGTATACACAGGCTAGCAGCATTGAGTGGCATAGAGAATAGACAAGTATTCTACCAAAATACAGAAACGTTTCATAGCAAACAGCGAACGACAAAATAATGTAATACATTCAAATGTCGGCAGGAGCGCCTCTAAACATTTGTAGAAAAGTTACATTGGCAGAGCCTGCTTGGGTAGGGTACGGATGCTGAAAGCATGGAAAAATTGTCTTTTTTTGTGACATACTATGTATATATTTGTATTGAACAATAACCAGTTTTCTCCTTCAGCGTCTCAGTTGTCTAAGGTATCTATCTCCGATGCTTGTTTATCGTTATCATACTTTACGTTTGAAACGAAACTACATGTACAATAAACATAAATACTAATATAAATATCTGTTCGATAGTACATTTCAACAATTAAACAGGTACAAAGATTGATGAGTACTGTTATTTCTCAACATTTTATGATACAAGTGATCCTTTTTAGACTTATTGCCATCAAACCTTCGAAACATTTTATCAAGTAGATGCTTTTTTCTAAGACTAGTCTATAGTTTTCATGATTCTTTTCCATGTTCATCTGTGGTCCCGTTAGATACTTCTCTTTGTCCCAGAAGCCTCTGCGACATCAACATGGCGGCCAGTCTTCATCGCCAGAACTGTCAAACACGAAAGTTTGGTCAGTGATTTGAGAGCTAAAATCTTGCACAATTCGATCGCAATTATAATATCCTAATAATATAAGTGTATAAAATTGCGTAAGACACGTTGTCAACCAAAAATGTATAATCATCTAAGCCTTAGATACAACATCAAAACCCTTACCCTCGCTTGAAGACAGGAACTTGACGTAGTTGGAGGGGAACAGGCCTATCCTGCCCCTCAGGTAACCCAGGCACCAGCCGCCATCTTCCCCCTCCAGCACCTCGATGACGTCATCTACCTCCATGGTCAGCTCGTTCTCCTCGCGGGGCCGGTAAGAGTACAGAGCGCATGCGTAACGTCTGTCTGTGAGAGGTGTAAATAGATATGATATTATTAAAAAATAACAAAATTGCATATCAATATCAAAACTGCATTGAATACCTATATCCGTTCGTGCCAAGTGGATGTAGCTATATCAGATATTTACACCCTAAAGAAAAAAAGCCACAAATGTTGATACATGTATTAAAAAAAATTCTCACCTTTCTTTCCTATGGACTTCCGTATGGTGTTGATGCCACCGAACCTGTTAGGCGCCTTGTTCTGTAGCTTAGCTGTGAAGTTGGAAAAACAAGCGTTACAAATTAATTTCTGAGAGAGGCAAAATTCAGTAAGGAAAGAGATAGATATATACGGCACTGACCTCATGCCGTTAATAAAAAGCTGCCGATTTGAATATTTCATTAATAAAAACGTTTCAAACAAATAACTCAGACGTAAATGTGCATGTACCAGGCATGGCGCTGTACGGTGGTGGTTCCTTGTCCTCCTCGTTCCTGCTCTCGTTCCCAACCCCCGGTTTCCTATGGGACGCCATGTTGTAATAGAACGCGAACTGTTTCTTCTCCTTCTGTTTCCGGCGGCGGCGGAGGAGGTACGTACCCAGCCCGATGCACACCACCAGCCACAGGCCCCCAGCCGTCCCGCCCACGATGATAGCGATCCTGGACGAGTCTATCTCCTGATCAATTCTGTACTCTAGTCAGAACAAGGAGGTGAAAAAATTATCATTTACCCCTTAGTCTTATCATTACTTGGAACACAGAATATGTAACAACCAACTATCTCTCTCTTCTTTTTTTTCTTTTCCTTTTTCTTAATTTTTGACATAGTATCGTGTCAGTCTATTCTCTGATATTATCCTCCCATCTTTTCGGTTCTCTTTCCGTTTTTCTTTGTCTCTAGCACTGTTCCTTTGCAAAATAGTTTTGACTAGTCCCTTTGGCCATGATATGTGGTCATGTCACTAAACAAATATGTGATAACATATTGAAACGGACAAAATCAAAGCTTGCTGGAGCTTTTGAACCAGTTCAAAGACTATTTTCAAAAGTTCGTTTTGCAACACAAGACAAGGAAATGTTGCCCTTACGCTTTACTGTCAGTGATATGGACTTTGTGTCCGTCTCTCCGATGCCGTTTCCCGCCACACACAGATACATCCCCGTATCGTTCACTTGGATTTTTTTCAGGAGCAGCGTGCTCGCCATGACGTCCAATGAGAGCGGGGTCTTCAGGCTGCGCAGGCGCATCCCGTTCTTCGACCACGTGATGTTAGGAGGAGGGTTGCCGTCTGCCACACACTGCAGAGTGACGCTGTCTGACACCGTGGCCGTCAGGGACTCGGAGACACTGATGATGGAGGCGGGGTCTGTAAAAGATAAAAGTCAAACAATAATTTCTTACGATTTCAATATCTAAAATCTAAACTCTAATTGCCTGTGGTGGTGCCATTCATAATTTGCTTGGCATATCAATGCGATCTACTTGTTTGGCTAGCTCAGTTGCTAGAGCAGAAAATCTACGCCAGTCTTGAACTATGATGAGGGGAATGCAACCTTAGTCAGGTTTAGAACCGCTCTCTCCTCACTGAAGCGCCACCTAGCAATGCCAGTGGGAATCACAATGTAATACCAGCCAATATTGCCTTGAGCAAGAACGTAATTGCCTTGAGGAAGCAAGCAAAGGAACTATATAAACGTGGAAAGGTGAATTCCTTTTGGTATGTGCAACATTGAATTGTATTATAGTAGCTCATTCGAATGAAAGCTCATCTGTGTTGGTAGAATCCATAGTTAAAAAGTTTGACTTGTTCCAACACAAGAAGGAGAACTCACCATGAATTTTCGGCTGATCCCGTCAACCTTCGTCAGATTTGTGATGCAGTCGCTGACTTTCCGGACTTTACAATATTTACATCAGGGCCCACCAACCCTCTCTGAACCGTGATGGTGGGAGATACCGTCTTCCCGCCACTTTTGATGCACTCCTGATGTCATCACGTTTCCGACTTCCGGAAAGTCAGCGACTGCATCACAAATCTGACGAAGGTTGACGGGATCAGCCGAAAATTCATGGTGAGTTCTCCTTCTTGTGTTGGAACAAGTCAAACTTTTTAACTATAGTAGCTCATGCTTTCAATGCACAAGTTACTCGGGCCTTTGTGCCATTCGCCAAGCAAGCGTATCACAGCGGCTATCCTTTGAATATGATTTATCAAAGAGGACAGATCTGTTGACGGACGTCCTTGCTTCAGACAGGAGTCAAACGTGCTACGAGCGCATCCAGAGTCAACGGACATAAGTTACACGTTGGCATGTATGTTTTATGTTACTTACTCTTTCGTCAGGAGTGTTGGAACTAGAAAGTCAATATTTGCTAGCTAATGCAGAATATTCCCCTGTCCATGGTTTTCAGGTGTGTTGTCCCTTTTAGAACTAGCTGCAGTACAGTAAGGCAGGATAATTTCTTTGTTTCTGTTAATTAAGAGGTAGAGTAAAAATAAGTCTTCGTAACTTGAGTGCCAGTTTGTGCTGTATTCATCTGTAATGTTTGAAATAAAAGCAGTTCAAAGGCAATTTTTAAAAGTTTGAAAGGGAAGTATAAAAAAAAAACTTACACTGTACATTCAAGGTCAGACTCGCTCTGGAACCCCTGACCACGTGATCAGCCACGCATGTGTACATGCCGGCGTCCGCCCTCCTCATGTGACGTATCAACAAAGATGGCGTCTGGATGGTCCCGCCCATGTACTTGTTGCCCAGCCGTGCGGTCTGTAAGATCTCGCCGTCTTTCTCCCAGTGGAGGGCGGTGATGTTCGGCTTGGCTCCTCCCACTGCGCATGTCAGAGACGCCGTCCGTCCCAGGGAAGT
The DNA here is from genome assembly GCF_001625305.1 of Branchiostoma belcheri. Taxonomy (NCBI): domain Eukaryota; kingdom Metazoa; phylum Chordata; class Leptocardii; order Amphioxiformes; family Branchiostomatidae; genus Branchiostoma; species Branchiostoma belcheri. Next base: position 542,509 of record NW_017804131.1, read on the forward strand.
GACGTAAGGGTCGGACGGGCCGACCTGGACGGTGGGGGGAACTGAAAAAAAATGCGTAGATTTTTTGTGTTGATAGATTATTTGTTTGTGTGACGCAATAATAATCTGAAAAATCCTCTATACATAATAGCCTAGCAGCCATGTGTATGTAGTAGTAGTGCTTACAATTAACCATATTTTACTATAACTATCTGTGAACATATCTGTCATACCTAGACTACAAAAGTAGCATGTAAGTAAGGAAGTAAGCAAGTAATGTATTGTGCACATCACTTGGGCAGAACGTCTCATTTAAGGTCGCATTCATGTAGTATCTAAGGATAACATCCCGTCCCGTTTTTTTTTTCAAATGTTGTGTCGGAAAAGATATCTTCTGCATCGGGTATTGTCTGCAATTCTGATGCAGCATTGACCAAACATTCAGCAAAAAACATGAAAAATCCATGTTTTGCGCAAGCGTTTTACCCTCTGCCGACATGCCACAAAAAGTGGGCTATACCTAGAACATAACATCTTCTCATGATGTAGTAAAATCTAAATGCCGTTAGGAAAAAAATGAATATCCAAAGTACCCCAGTGTTCTCCATTGTACAAGTAAACTTCATTTAGCCCCCCCCCCCCCCCAACCATTCCGCTACACCACCGACGATTTCCATTATCCAGCTGTGTCTGTGTAATTGTCTGTGAAAACGCGCGGGACAGTTCTCTGGGCGCTTGTTTCATGCAAGGGGAACCGGAGAAGGGCCACGCCGGGATTTTAATCATCCTCACATATCACGGAGAGACACAAGATCGATAGAATGCCACAGGCGTTTGCAGTAAGTTCGGTATCCCCAAGTTCCCAAAGCTGTGAGAGCAGAGGATGTTTTTCCTTATTCAATGGAACTTTTCTATCTATCACAGAAGAATATGTGTCAGTCGCAGATCTGGAAGTCCATTATACTGTATAATTCACTGCTGCCATAGTGTAGACACGGCAAACTAACCCCTTTTATCTAGTTTATAAATGCAGCTGAAACGGCGGAGAACCATTTACGAGTGTACAAGGTTAACGTCTGGTGTCCGTTCTTTCAAACGAAGGGCGTTAAGTGATTGATTTTGTTTGTAAAAGATTAGCCCGGTGGTAGTTACCGCTGCTCCCTACCTAACAGTGAAAGGGGCTCGAGGCGCAAAGTAGAAGTTGATCAAATACCGCGGCATTGTGAGGCAACACAGATGGATGGCTCCTCGGGGAGCTAATCTTTCTTGGGAGGAAAAAAAGCGTCTTGGGGCGAATATCGATACCAGGGTTGATCCGGTAATGGGACGTTTTGACACATCTACCATCGCCGTGTGATTATGTTTGGGACGGCTCGTCTGAGCTGCCTTGAAGCGGAAGAAGAGGTTTAATTACGCTACCGTGTATTCAGCACCAAGGACAGTGCCAACCAAAACATCGCAACGCCCAGAGGCTAGTCTTGGCTAAAATCCCATCCATGCCTTCTCACTCTTTATTACAGTACCTTTATTGCATTTTTAGCTTCCACGGAAGATAGCGTAAGACCAAATTCATGTGTAGGAAATTACAGTTTAAACTTGCTTCAATGACTCTTACCAACACACTTGATATGGAAGATAACGTGCCGTATTCAGGGCACAAAAAGTGCTGCATTCACTACACATATCAAATGGTTATTGTTTCCAAGCAGTGACTTATTTTGACTAGTATCTACGGGGGTACTATATAACTGTGAAAAGGTATTGTATAATTCTCAATGATAGATTATAGATATATATCTAATTCGTTAGTAATGGTGTCGTAATTCCCTGGAAACTATGAAGATTAATAACCCATTGAAGATTCTCATTTCCCGTTACTTAAGGGAGAAAAGGAGAGGAAATTGACAAATTGGATTTCAAATTGTGCTACGTGGTGTAAGAAGAGGCACGATCTCATTTAATGTGTGCGAAGCCCCAGATTGAAACTAAAGTATATGGATGTGGATTGCCAAAGCCCTGCGGATTGCCGCGCGAAATGAGCCTACTAGATACAAGGCCACTAAGGAGATCCCCTGCATTAGGACGAACAGTGATGAACTCCTTGACAAATAGAGCTCCCTACCCTACTTAAGGCTGAGACCGTGCGTAAGTCGATACTCAAAGGCTAAATAAGACGTTTGTGTACTGTATCTCACCCAAGATGGATAGCTGCACGAATCCCTCCTCGTTACCGAGTCCCTCTGCCATCACAGACAGCACGTACACCCCTTCATCTTCCAGACGTGTGGGATTGATCTTTAGCGAAGCCTTTCCCACGAGCTGGGTCCTCCCCGAGTACTGCCCGTGCGCCTCCCGCCGGCCCAGGGGAGGGTAGTAGGAGTACACCAGCTCGCGCTTCTGGATCTCCTCCTTCTTGTCGACTTTGTACCAGAGGATGGAGATGATCTGGCGGTTCGTTGTGAAGGTGGCTGACAGGGTGGCGGGTTCTCCTAGCCGCGTACTGATGGACTTTGGAAGTGTGATACCTGCAGAGGATTCAGCTGATGACCCTGAAAAGTTGGAGAAAAAAATTGAGAGAATTACTGAGATCGTACATGTACCTACATTGATACACTGAATGATTTGTTGTACAAAATTCATGCATTGACCAGGAAAAGAAAATTTCTCTCTCATCCTGATTTATATAACTACCACATTATCACAAACCGGGATTAATTATTACTAGTATGTCCTGCAAAATTGGGCTCTCTTGTTATGGAAAAATACGGTATATCCTTTTCTGTTGTTGGTTCTGTCACAGCCTACTTGAACATTTCACGGCATCAAAATCATATGACGACCTACTAAGAATGTGACCGCGCCGTTACTAACATGTACCATCTTATTCAGATGTCAGAAATGGAGTCAGAGTAGCGAAAGTTGTTTTCCGTAATTAAGGAAGGGTAATTTTTCAAAAACACAATAAGTGATAACATATGGCCGCCCACACAAGTGGAGAAATGTGAGACGTGGAAAATAATAACTTCTCGGCAGCGCCAATCTGCAGTCGAAACGTACTTTACTCCTCACCCAGAAATTGCTTTTTCTATCCCCAGCGGAGACATTACAGCCCATCCCCCTCTCGAAATAGCTGTTATTCCATCGGCACTGTGGATCTGGGCCGTTAACAGCTCACAAACACATTCATGCTTGCAAATCAAGCGGAGACGTAGCTGCATTGTCCTGCCTAGCACGCAACCCTGCCTTCGCTCACGTGAAAATAACTAATTGTTAGGGTAAGCAGAGATGCTTCCTTTGAGCATAAATGTCAAGCTCCGAGTAAAGCTTACCATAATCACCACTCTTGCTCGCAGTGTAGCGCTAACAGCAACTTTCGGGGAAAATTTGCCGGAAGATGACACCACGAGAGAGAATGATAAATTTCTGAACGTGTCTTCCAGGCTCCAATGGCCCATTTTGATTCCTAGGCGCGGTATTGGCGCTCCCAAGGGTACTTTAGAATCCATCTCTGTTGCAAGATAGCTGTCACAGAATGGAGGATAAATCTCTCTATAGCCTGACAGCTACAAGAAAACAGAGAGAGAGCGAATAAGAAATATATATACGGTGTCATAAATGGGACAGTTGGTGACTTCTTGCATGAGATCTTGGCAAAGAACGTCGACAATCAAGGACTTAGAGAAGTTGGGCCTCAGCTGGAATGATCGGAAATCTGTAGCGATAAAAAGAGATTCTGGAGATACGCTGGAACTACCTAACAGTATTCCAGAATTAGGCCATGTTGTTTTAACTATATGGATGACATCCACGCGCGCATGAATTTTCGTTTCCAAAAAATGTTTTCGACCATACTGTAAATCCTACAAAATGAGCGAATATATGTCGTATGCTGCAAAAAAAAGTATTGGGAAACAATACTAACGTCATAGAATGCCGAAATCAATTCAGAAAAGAAGACAATGCGAGGAATTGAAAATGAAGAATCTATCATTTCTTATCTATCTTTATATATCTACTATTATTCGCCATACCATACTCTGTGTGTTAAGTCATTTGTTTAGCCTTGATGGCCATGTAGATTTCATAACGAAGGAAACTTTTTTTGCCAAAACGTTTTTTATTTGCACGCTAACATCAGTTTGGAGTTCCAAGAGGAGGTCATACATATAATCAAATCAACATGGCCTTAGATATAGAAACTAGGTATAGGTCTCACCATCTCGGTCTTATGTATTATAACACTGATGGAGATCCAAATAAAACAAACAAACGCATAGCGCCAAGGGGATTAAAACAGCAACATGAGTGTAAGACCTAGTTCCCGACAACCCATTAGTTTTGCCGTTGGCATTTCTTCCTTGCTTATACTGATGATTCCAGTTCGTGGCTTATCCCAAAGCACGGTTGCTAACTCCACGAAGCAGCCTTTCCTAGGTATGTGAGTTGGTTAAACCTACATGACGCCTGTCTAAGTCGCTTGTCAAAAAGAGCCAGACGTTCATTACATCAGATACGCCTACTCTTCCCCAGATTAGCGAAGCAACACGGTCTTCGCCTAGTTTCCAGTACCGAACTAACAACGCGGGTTCGAAAGCAGTACAATTTAGCCAAATAGGGAGAATAATTGGCCAGGGGAGTTTGGCCACCGTAGAGTTCATTTATTCTCATCGGAGGGGAAAATTAACCTTCCCGTACACAGACTCTCCTCGCCAATTATTCCTCCCTTTTTTTGCCAAATTCTAGGATCCGTAGTCTTTTCCGGCTCTGGCTCGTATGGAGTGCAGAAGCTAGCCGGACTCCCCGCTGGTATTGAAACGACACTCCTAACGATTCACACAGTTATTTCTGTACACGGGAGAGTCTTTTATTCATCCCTGGTATTCAATCAATCATTTTAGATGGATTGCCATCGCTATTTTTCACGCGGTGAGACATATGGAACAAAGCGAAGTCAATGTTTGTTCTGAAACTTAAAGGAAAGGAGTTGCAAAAAGCATCTTGAGCTTTATACTTTAAAGGCATCATCATTTGAAGCTTATTTTGAGAAGCATTTGGTGTCACATCGTGGTATTATAGTGCCCCAATGTGGCGCACACAAAAAACGTTATGAAATTGGCGAGTACAGAAGTGTCGGATGGTGCATCAAAACACAATAGAGCATTCCCTCGAGCATGTCAATTACTGTTAAAGGTGTTGGAAAGGCACAATTATCTAAAGCACAATCGTCTCGATACACGCACCCCCTGTGGTACTGCGTCTTCTTTCTGCCCTGTCTTACATTGTGGCGAACGTCTGAAAACCTTAGAAACATCCAATGCAGCTTTTAGGGTTTGGAAACCCAATTTTTCAAAGTCAATATTCTAGCCACTTATCTTTATACTGAGTTGAAAACACACTGCTGTCTGTATATTGACCCTCATGGAGCAAACATACCCAAAATTCTGACGGAAAGTGCATGGTAACTGGAAGGGCCCTTGGCTGATTTTAGGGTACCAACCATTAAATAAAATACTCATATTGGGGCTTGTTTCTGCAGTTTTAAATACCAAAGTATGAACTGCTGATTGAAATCTGCTATATCATAAAGATTGTCTTATTCAGAATATTTCCAGTTTTGCTGCCCTGAAATCGCATTGGATGCCTTTAAAACGAGATAAAGCTAGTATATCAAGTTCGATGTACATAATGATTTGACCAAAAAAAAATATGAGGAAACCAAGACAGGCATTGATCTGCCTAAGTATAGTATGTGGATATTTGTAAATGCTCTCTTGGTCACAAGGAAATAGCTACTCTAGCAACTGGATAAGTTTTGAAAACTGTCAGACGTTTCAAGTAGCATCCACTACTTTTTACTATTAAAGTGGATGCTACTTGAAACTTCTGACAGTTTTTATGCCTGGATGTCTAACCTTTATCGACGTACTTTATTCGTCATTTGTAAATCATACGTCGTATTTTTGGTCATTCTCCATGGCTTACTTTGAGTTAAACTGCCACTGAAGGAGCTAATGATTTAACCATAACCGTTATGTCAGCTTCACTTCGTTCTGAAGAGTTATTTATAAAAGCTGCCTTTGGGGAATCACAACCAGCGAATATCAAAAGCCTGAAAACACGATCCGTGACACAAAACGTCATATATTTTTGTCCATTTTCCGTGGCTCACCTTTAAGTCCAATTGCAGCTGAAGGAGCTCATGGTTGAACAATAACTTTACTTTGCTTTGACGCGTTCTAAACCCTGCCTGTGGCGAAACCCTAGCCAGCAAATATCAAAAGCCTTAAACACCTTTAGTGATTCATGACATAAAAACGCATAAAACGTCATACTCTTTTTCCATTTTCCGTGGCTTGCCTTTCAGTCAAATTGCAACTGATGTGGCTCGTGATTTAACAATAACCGTTAAGTCAGCTTTACTTTGCTCTGAAGAGTTTTGAACGCCGCCTGTGGGAACTGCGGGCCCGTAAACGCCATGAGGTCCGCGGGCCGTGCAGTCCGGGGCAGGGATAATTACCCTGGTGGGGCGGAGATAGATGGAGACTGACACCGTGATTGTCACCTGTGTACCCCCGGGGGCGAGACTGATGTATGAAACTTGTCATAACCATCAACACGATTCTCCGGCTTAGCCACGAGTTTCACGGGTGATCCCGCCTTCATATCAGTAGACCTGGAGATGACGGCCGGTAGCCGATAATCCTGATATGTGTCTACAGAAGCTTTTCACGAGTATACCGCGTTTTAGATTGTGTCAAGGCCGTCAAAAAGTTGTCGCGTGACGCAAATATGACGCGAATCCTGCTGTGTTGGACATACCTAAAACTGCGTTTATCGTCTTATACCCTGTTAAATAGCCTTACACTTACATATTCTCCTCGCTCTGTTTCCAGCAAAACTTTTTGTAAAAGTACAAGAAAATTTTTATTCCAAATAACTGCACAATTTATCATAGCCGATAGCCGATAATCCAGATATGTGTCTACAGAAGCTTTTCACGAGTATACCGCGTTTTAGATTGTGTCAAGACTGTCTAAAAGTTGTCATGTGACGCAAATATGACGCGAATCCCGCTGTCTTGGACATATCTAAAACTGCGTTTATCGACTTGTATCCTGTTAAATAGCCTTACACTTACATTTTCTCCTCGCTCTGTTTCCAGCAAAACGGGTTTTTTTGTACTAGGACTTTTTATTCCAAATAACTGCACAATTTATCATAGTCGATAATCCAGATATGTGTCTACAGAAGCTTTTCACGACTATATCGCGTTTTAGATTGTGTCAAGACTGTCTAAAAGTTGTCGCGTGACGCAAATATGACGCGAATCCTGCTGTGTTGGACATACCTAAAACTGCGTTTATCGTCCTATACCCTGTTAAATAGCCTTACACTTACATATTCTCCTCGCTCTGTTTCCAGCAAAACGTTTTTGTAAAAGTACAAGGACTTCTTATTCCAAATAACTGCACAATTTATCATAGCCTATAGCCGATAATCCAGATATGTGTCTACAGAAGCTTTTCACGACTATACCGCGTTTTAGATTGTGTCAAGACTGTCTAAAAGTTGTCGCGTGACGCAAATATGACGCGAATCCTGCTGTGTTGGACATATCTAAACCTACATTTTATCGTCTTGTACATGTATCCTGTCAGCCTTACAGTTATACATTTCCTCGCTCTGTTTCCAGCAAAACTCTTTGTAAAAGTACTAATTTTTTTTTCCAAATTCGAGTAACGACACAATCTATCATAGTGCCACACTTAAGGATACTAGATGATACTTTCATGGAGGGCCGAACTAAGTCTGATATTGAAGATGTCTCAGAAAGTTGATTATGTTACCAGTATTACTCATAATAGCAGACAGTGAATGTGTATCGCAATTAAGGATTGCATTATTTGATGACTCAGTATCTCGGTGTATACATGTACGCCAAACCAAATCCACTATTGAAGATGTCTCGGATAGATATTTGAAAAGTTGATTACTAGGCTTTGTCTTACAGTGCAATACATTATAGCAGACAGGGAATTCGAAGGTCTGTCACAATTAAGGATTACATTTTGATGATTCCGTATCCCGCGCGCATTTTTACGGTAGCCAAGCCAAGCCTTTTATTGAAGATGTCTCGTCTAGATACAAGAAGTTGGTTATTCTAGTTGGTCTTATCGCGGCGATCGGCGATTTCCCCCGGACATGCACGATTTCTTCCCGTACAGGCACTTTCCCATGTACGGGTCCGATGAATGGAAGCCATAAAACCCGAACCTCTAGGGACGACATTGTGGTTGATAGTACTATCCAATCTACATCAGGGGCGTCCTCGCCGAGCGTAAATCTGGTACGAGAAAGATGAGGCCACACTGACTTCATCTTATGAGTGACATCCGCGCGCGCAGTGATTTTCATCAATAATTTTCTCCAAAAAAATCACCTCCTCCGAAGCTCTGGCCTGAATGCCATACTCCGTAGTCCATGGTACCTTAGTAGCGACAATAGGAAGCCGACTATAACTACGTAGGATGGCACTCAGGCTACCGAGGCTCCACGGAACTCCAGAACGCAGTACATTACCGACTTATAAATGCCGCAAAAGGCCAGCATGTGCCGGCTTGTCGTATAAGTCGCTATGTACTACGTAACCGCAAATTAACAATTCCATCCCTATGGTTTAGCAGCATTTATTGGCTGAATTTTTTATTCGCCCGCGCACACTTGTTTGTCTTGGATGGCATCCATGAAATTAAGATAGTGTGGCCTTAGATTCAAACATATGACATCAGGACCGTGCACACCATCTGTCAGTAGCGGCGCTGACGCGGTGCGGTCAGCCCCGGTGATGGAGTCATCCTTCGGGTGACTAACGCACCAACCGCGCCGCGTCCCACGAGAACGGCGGTGAAGTAAATGGATTTTTAAAACATTACGTGTTCTCTTCCATTGCCCTTTATGTGGCCTTTATGTTAAATCTATGTGTAATAGCATTAGCCTAGGTTTAAAATCCAATATACGGGAGATGCCGGTAATCCTTTAGATCGCTGATGTGCGCAATATTCGCCATAAAGCGGCCTTATCGTCTGCCTGACGCCGCTGACCAACCATAACAGAAGGGATACTGGAAAAAGTGTGCCGTTCCCGCCAAGAGTAGACCATTGTTGGTAAGCCTTTATGCGGTCGCTGAGAGGACGCGACTTTCATGCTAGATTAGGACCATAACAGAGCGTTATGATCGCCTTTTTACGGTAACGCCGAGCCGACTGCTCATGACAAACGATGCCCTTCCTCCTCATTCTATTTAGGAGCTAGAAATGAAAGTTTGCCGCCCACAGAGTTTGATAACGCCCATCCGGTACGGCAAAATATATGACGTGTATGTACAACTGCACAGACCCGTCCTACAGATAGTAGTGAACGATGCGGTATTCCGACAAACCCCAAGGGAGCCATGACGAATGTTCTTATTACAAGTCATAGATTGAATCATAACTCAGCTTCCCCATCTTTTCGTGTGAGTTAATTTTTCAATCGGTAGCAATATCAGCAAGTGCTCTCCAAATAGCATCGTTTGAGCTGCGCTTCCGAATGACTTACAATAGAGACGTATTGTCTGGCCGCCTTGGGATGATAAAAACCTCCGGTCATCCAAGTTCGGACGTTACTCGTACCTGTGCGGTGAATACAGTAGACGGACGGTTTTAAAGATGGCATCCAGGGAGGGAGGTAATGATATTTTCACGCTCATTTGATTCACCAGTTCGGTCCGTATCTCACCGCTCAGTATGCCGCTGTGTCAGGCTATACTTCACACATCCTTCCCTCGGAGGCGGTTTGAGCGGCGTTTGATTTCCTAACTTCCGTCACTTTGTCATGATTTAGCCCCTACGATAGACATAGCCGCTAAACCGAAGCGACGGGACATGATTCAAAAACTTTTCCTGCGTGTAATAATTTCTGGATCAATTACGTCTACCCGCCGGCCGCATGTACGGGTGTCATGCCGCCGACACAAACCGACGAAGATTCATGCCGTCCGCTAAGCCGTGACTTCTTTAATAATAGCCGGGTTTATCTTTTATTCACCGTTTCTGCGCTATCAGCCTCCTCTCACAGAAGAGCAGCCCTGACAGTGACGTGCCCTGTACTGATGACACGCGCTGATTTCATTTCGCAGCGGCTGCGTTTATTTATTTCCGAGCTTCAGGGCTCCGCCAGCCCGAACCACGCCCGCGGTTTATTGTTAAAACATCCCCTCAATGTTAACCGTGTTGCTAGAGGCTTCAGCAAGCCCGGAATAAAACAAAAAAAAACTCCAGTCATGCATGTCTGGACGTGATTACACGCGGCACTTAGCTTCACACAGCCGTTGATGAGTCATGAATTATTCTAGCGAACAAATCTCGCGAATCGGTCAATAGAAAAGTCTTGTAATGATCGCGGTTCTAGTGCCTCCTCCGCGGAGGCAAATCGAAGGTTTTCAGCTCCAAGGGCGGCGGTTTAAACAAGAAAAGTCTTAAGTTCTTATCTGGGAATTATTGATTCCGAGGCGGAACACCTGTGCCCGATTGTGCGGGCGGCAAAGAACGGCTTCGTCTTCGTTTCCTTTCTTAGTCCGGATGTCAGGTTATATAATTTAGAGATATTATTAGCTGCCTGAACGGTACAAAGAGCTAAACCAGAAATCCCGAATGGGGAAACGGAACCATAAAACTAAATGGCATGACACAGTGGTGCGATTAGCCCACAAAACAATATGTAAATGCGTCCATCAATCAATCAATGACAACTTGTTTAACCATGCCATAAATGGAAGATGGAAAGAAGAAAAGGCGAATGGTAAGAAGGAGTAGACGGAAGGAAAAACAGATGTTCGAAGATGAAAAACATTTCACGGCAATAAACCAATTAAAGCGCCCCTTGTCAGAATTGTATCCAGGTAGAACCGGCGCGGTCGCGCGCAATTAATTGCCATTCAGGAAAATTGACTGTAGCGTAAGAAGTCCACTCACGTTTCAAATTATCTCACTCCTTCTCTTCCTCTTTCAATTACTCCCATATTAACTAAACGTTCTCTCCTGGGTCCAATCTGATCCGCTCTGCCGGGTTTCTGATCGCGCGAACGGTTTGGAAAATGGGCGACATGTGTAGCGTTTAAAGATGGAGGAGGGCCGAGAGGATGGAAAATTGAATCTGTACTTAATCAAACCCCCTTAAAGTAAACAATCGGTTGTCTAAACCGCATTGACAGCTACGTATGCGCCAGTTTTGATCATTGTCGCGCCACAAAAAGCGCTCTTAATTAAAAGACTGTGGTATAAAGTGTGTAGCCTGGATGCCAGACGCGCAACACATAACACGCTAGGCCTAGAGTTAGCCAGCGTACCTGTGAATCAGGGTCTATAACTGAGGGAGCTGTGGTACAATTTCCTTGGGGGCATGTTGGCCCTGGAGCCGAGGAATTGGCCTGTGTAGGCCTGGAAAAAGCATGGCGCCCAGGCTACAAACTGTGAGAATTTCTACTGACGGAATGGTCTTTTCTACAATGTTCTCTTACCTTTGATCAGTAGAAGGGCGCTCAGTGCGATCCATGTGTTGTAGTCTAGCCGAGCCATGGTGAGGACTGGTTGCGGTGAAATCTTGCTGATCTGTACCTGCTGTAGTCAACCCGCGTCTGACCGCAACAACGTGTTCGCCACAAAATCCGTTCCGCGCCTCTCCCAGAAGTAGTCGGCCGCCCGCCTCTTCTGAACGACTCAGCGCGCGTTGTTTCTTAGTACCAACCTGTGTCGCTGTTGCCTGTACAGCGTTCAGACAAGTGTAAAAGGCGCGTGTGTCGGAGTGTGGTGGTCGAGCAACACTTGAAAGAGCAGCTAGGAGGAGACCACGTCACGTTCGCACGGCTCGCGCTAGTCAGACTCGCTGAAGAGCGGGGGATAATTGTGCCGCCACACGTACGGATGAGTCAACTGTGAGGTCAGCCGTCAGCGATGCGCGGTCTCAACTCATGACGGGCCGACCGCAACAACGTGCCCACTGCCGGGGGACTGACGGCCGCGCGCGCGCATGCGCCGGGGCAACAAATGGCGTCCTTAGAACCAACCAACCAACTGCTGTTTTACGTTCCTGTTACGTTACATTTAGTTGGTTAAGTGAAAATCGTTCCCATGTTTTACGGTGTATACGGCGGTGTCCATCTCAGTTTGATAGGCTACAGGCTATTTGCAAGCAATATATACAACAAATGGCGTTCTTACAACCAACCAACCAAGCATGCAACTGCTGCAGGTTTACGTTCTTGCTACGTCACGTATGTAGTTGGTTAAGTGAAAACCATTCCCATATTTTACGGTGTATGTGGCGGTGTCAGTTTCTATGGGCCATACAGCTTTGCAAGCAAGCACAATATACACAATCCCTGTTCATCTTACCCCAAGGGAGGGGTGTTGCACAGTATACATCAAGAAGAAGACTACATCATAGCCGATCGCTCTGTGTTACATTCTAGCTAGTTCGCAGTTTGTTACACATAAAACCATTCCCATGTTTTACAGTGTATACGGCAGTGTGTCCATTTCAGTTTCTGTTGGAGACACAGTTTTGCAAGCAATACAACAATTAATGGCATCATTATACTACAGTGTATTAGTCAACCACTCTTTGTTACGTTTAGTTACTTCACAGTATATGTTACATTTAGTTTGTTGAATTTAAAAAAATCATGTGCACACGGTGGGGTCTATTTCGGTATCTATGGCCTATACAGTTTTTCAAGCATCGTCAAAATAAATGGCATCGTTATAACCGTCCGCTCTGTGTTACATATAGTTTGGTCCCAGTATGTCACATTTAGTTAGCTAAATAACAATCAATCCTGTGCTTTACGGTGCCTATCCATCCTTCTATAACCCTTGGGCCACACAATTGCTCAAGCACGACGACAAATGGGGTCGTTATAACGGACCAACCGCTGGTTTTACGCGCCATGTATCATACGTTTAGCTGGAATCCTTCCCACAAGTGCTATAACGAGGGGGGGGGGGAGTTCTAGGTAGTGGCGTGTGTTCAACTACCATACTGAGAACCTAGGGAAAGCTATTGCATCGATCATTATGTTTACCGAAGGGAAACATTGTTTTCTCTCGAGCTCTGTTTCTTCTTCCGTTCCGTTGTGACCTGGTCAATGACCTGAACCAGACCGTCTATCACCATGGTGACTGGTGTTGGGTTACATAATGTTGCAATTTTAGAGTGATTTAGACTGCTGTCACCATTTACAATTTCTAACATTTTGTCTTATTTTATGTATATACCTATACCAAGCTTATTATACACTTATAATCACCATGACTACTTTGTATTTTATTTGTATCGCCAATGAAAGAAAAAAATCGTTACAGTATAGGATATATAGCTTCGTTCCGCCCAAATATTCAATATGCGTGCATGATATATGTATGAATACAGAATACAGGGACGTATTATATGTATTATATCGATACGACTGTTTTTGTTCAAGGTCATTGGCTACTGTCGCACGTGCATATCGTTTGTTATCTAACTCTGTCATACCACACTTCATGCAGAATCCATACCATGTGAATAGTGTACTGCCATATAAAGCCAAGGTCGCATAGATTCTATGATGCACCTACGCATCGTAATAGAATGAATGCGATCTTTCGGTGCCTACAAAGACAGTATCAAATTGGCCAGACGAACGGCTTGGGACGTTCTAACTTGCCTGGGTACCATCCGGATTTTGGCTCCGCAACGCTCGAAAAGATCCTGGGTACCATCCGGATTTTGGCTCCGCAACGCTCGAATCGTGATTTTTTTTTCGTGTGATGCGGATGTTACTCAGGCAAAGTTCTAACGGTAACGCCTTTGCCGCCAGACATCTGCAAGAGAGAGTAAGGAGTTCATCTTGTACCTTTACGCTACAGTTATTTCTGTTCTCTGTGGTTTCAGTCTAAAGTCTCCCCGCTGTTTTGCTGTGCACGGTGTACTGACGACTCCATTACAACTCAATCGGGCTCTCATTATGACGGATGTGCGCCGGATTTCTTCGCCACGTCAAGCGTGGAACCAAACAAAGCTCCAGTTTCCAACTGACATTTAGAAGGATTTCGGCAAATGCAAACATACGCCTCCGTTCGAACCGACGATTTTTCTTTCAAACCGTGGCAAACTGCAGAAATTATTCAGCATTATCGGTCTCTATCATTCTCCTTGGCTTGCTAAGAAATTAGGAGAAATTGGCAAAAGATGCTGAGTAGTTTGCAGAGGAGCTAGAGGTTTTTAATCTAGTAGATACCAACTATGCCAAGACGAGGTCTTTTATAATTTCCCTCACGATGCAACGTACAATATGTTTATCCGTAAAACATGCTGTAAGTGATTTTACAAATGCGCAGTTTTATTATATGCATCGTATACTGAAAATGACCTTAAATATATGGCGTCGTTAAATATTTCATTATAGTTGTGACAAAAATGTGCCTCTAATCCAAAACCCACAAGATGAATTGGCACAGCTTTACGAGAAGAGTAAAACGCACCACGCTAATACCGGCGGGTATGTTACACAGACAGCTCCCCTTTGTGAAAAATGACGATAAATTCACAAATCCCTACACGGACTAGCCAGATATAACGTCTGTTCGCTTTGATATTTCTAAAACACGTGTTTTCTGCCCTGCAAATTGAATTTTTATTCCCCATACAGGCACATAACGTTCCTTCTGTCGTCGATTTAGGACGATAACAGAATGGAATCTGTAGATAGATTAATCTAAAACTTAACCTAATAGCATGTCTAATTTCTAACGTTAAAACTTTGACAAGAAAAGACGTTTTTCACTGCCCTCACATCCTCCCGAACGAGTATTTTTGAAACGTTTTCTGAGCAAACCTAATTTTTCGGTCGGCGCGCGGTTCCTATGAGAGCAGGGGCAGAGATAGGCAACCAAAAGGTTACCGTAAATTCGATTCGCTTCCATATGCAGGATGCCCCGGGCCCTTCCTCAGATCACTTAGTTGCGGCCCCGGAGGAGACGCATTCTACTCTCAGGCTTGCGAGCGGGCAGAGTTGGCAGAAAACCTAATATAACGTCGTAATTTCTGAAGGCATGAACCTTATTAGGTAGTCAATAGCTCTTTCTGCAGTACGGAAACGTAACGCAGAGACCAGAGAGGTGAATCAACCTAGAACCCGGCTTCCAAAGCCTGCAATTTTTTCCCTTGAACACTGAAATCACGATTTTCTTTTGGTGTGTTTTAATACTTACCTTCCCAAGGCTACCTTTCCTGAAGGTAGCATCATACTCCGGCCAGAATAATTGTGAGCTAACCGTAGGCATGGCTCTCATGCAAAACACAATGTAGTAAATATTAAAGATAATGTATATATATATATATATATATATATATATATATATATATATATATATATATATATATGTGACATATACATAGTTTGATCCAGACCAATCTTGAAAACATACCTGGGGAATCACATCTTCATCTAGGGTTATATCTATACGTCTCTGTAATGTAGATCCATATTCAAAGAACAACATATTTACAAGGCAGATTCCGAATATCAATTTTAGATGACTGTATATATGTACATCTACAGGCATCTAGAACACACAAAGTTGGATCCCCATCAACCACGAAGTTTTGAGATGGCGCCCAAGTTTCAACAATCCCTCAGCTGTCTCTCCACCACGCCTCTTCCATGTACACATCTCCCCACCGCTATTTTCTTCGGAGTCTATGAGTGATGGATGTTTTTCTTTCCAAAACCAGAAAACATCTCAATGCTTTAATACCAGTACCAACTCTTGAGAGAGCCTCGCATGCATGGATGGGAATTGGCGTCAGATTATTTTTACCACCGGAAATTATTCTTTCCGCCACACAGCCGATATCTGATGATGAGTACTTTAAGTTAAACCATCATCATCTTCAATTACGGTTGGTTTGATTTAGGGTATAGTTAGGAATAATTGAACTGTCTGTCAGTTAGGAAAAGTAGGTCACCCACGGGCCAAGGGAAGACCTCATCTTCTTCCTGCTGAGATAAGGCCACAGAAAGTAAATTTTATGGATGACATCCTCCGCAGACTCCAAATCTAATGCGAACGGGCGAAAAAAAACAAGGCGGGCCGAAAAAAACAAGGTTCCTACATTTTAAAGTTCTGATTCAATCATTGCACAAATTATTTTGATTCGGTGGGAACTTCACATATATACAACCAGCAACACATATCACTGAATCAAAGTAAGAAACAAAACATTAAATCAGAGCCTTTTCTTTTCTCCTCTATCTCTTCATAGTTATCTGCCATCCACCATCCCTCTTCATAGTTATCTGCCTTTTTTTCAAAATCAGGCGAAAATTAATGCGCGCGTTGATGTCATCCATAAAAATTACTTGCTGTGGCCTATAGCAAGAAGGATGATCCTGAAACTGGGATGATCCGATGTTACCGCAGCTGACAACCGGGTCAGGGCGGCACTTCAAGATGAGATTAGCTGGGTCCTCGGTCTCTTCATGCTGGTTATATATCACAGTTGGCCTGGGTTGAAAATGCCACTATGCGTTCCAGGAAAATATACGAACGTTCCAGGAAAATGCACTTTCATTCTTGTAACCTGCCACCCACATAATTAACCTGTATCACTATGAGACAAGCTGACACGCGGATGGTAGGCGGCATAAAAAGTAGCCTCTACCAGGCTTCGGGAGGCGGCCAAATAGAGGGATAACATGCCAGGGGAGTTGGTCGCTAGACATTACAGTTTGCCGCTCCCGAAGCCTGTGCGGAGTCGCTACGATCAAATGGTATAAAAGTAATCCCCTTATTATTTCAGCAAAAGAACTATCTCAGTGCTGAAGATCATTTAACCAGCACGCCGTGGGGAGCCGCGCCCATGTGTGTATACATCTAGAGAAGACGGGCGGCCCGTACAATGGTCAAACAAACTGTATATTATCGAGAATGAAAAAAGACAAATACTGTAGTAAGTTATACCGATATTGGAAATAAGAGCGGCAAGCTGATCTCTCTAGCGCACCAACTCCCCTGGCATGTTATCTCTCTATTTGGTCTATTTCTACTCTTTCCAGCCGCCTCCCAACTTGGCCTGGTAAAGGCTACATAAAAGAAAGTACTGTTGATTTCCTACCACCGTGGTCCTGTCTATAGATTCTATAGATTAGGAAGTATATAATATATCTGCGTTGAAAAAAGAAAAAGCCGTTGACTTCTTGAAGCGTGTTCCATCCAGGACGAATCACTTCCCGCTGCTATCACTAGATGATAGAAGAACTTTATTGCACGACAAATGCACATGGTACATTGTATGGCAAACTACATAAAGAGAGTGACAACAATAAAATAAGTGTGTTGAATAAGACCTAATGTCGAATAAAACCTAACATATCTATATCATAATCATTCAAACAATAAGGGATATCACAAGTCTTTGATATAGTGTTACAATCGAGTGGGCTAATCACAAGTTACGGTATTTGATAAGCTTCCTGGTCGTGATCCTGGCTATAGATTAAATGGTACATTCCCGGGAAATACTGTGGCGTTTCCAGATTCGAACCTGTCAAGCCAAAAATGAACTAGCCTTGGCTAAGTAGATTACTTGGATACATGAACTGTTCAAAACTTGATACTGTATCAATACTTAATGTTGTCGGAAAATACCTTATTGTTCTCGTAACATTCCATACCAAGAACAAACTGCTACTATACTACCAACTCCTTTGTGGTCCAGGAAATTGCTTCCAAAATTCTACAAGCTTCCAGGAAGACTCCTTCCAAAATACTGCAAGCTTCATATGCATGGAAGCTTCCAAGTTTCCAAAATACTTTCACGACGTCCACGTCCAAATACGTCCAGGACGAACTCCTGCCCCGGCGATATTGATTGCCAGTCGGAGAGAGGAAGGCGTTGAATACCCTCTCTTCACCTCCGACAGTTAGCGTTCAAAGTGGTGTTGAATAAAACATGGCCGGGTGAGGTGGAAGTAGAAGGAATGTTTCCCTGTTGTTAGTCCATCCATCAACCTTTGGTAAATGCTGCTTGTTGGCAGAGACAAATGCGAGACGCTGAAACCGTCGATGCGCGTCCTACCAAAGTTGCGCGCTAACACATATCATTTTATTCCGAATGGCACTTTAAGAAATGGCCTTAAGGCTAGCGCAACTGAATGTATTTTTCTTACCCGCAGTCTGTCCTTTTTTATTGTATTCTTTTCTCCACCAACAACCATAATTGAGATCCCAAAAGGATGCAGTGATAGCTTGTGACGCACGCTTCCTTTCTCCTATACACCATATCGCTTTCTTATATAACAAAATAACGCTGCATCCATTCAAATACCCTTCTTACACAAAGGTCTTCCTCCATAATCTCCATTATTTGCTTGATAAAATGTACAGTTCTCGCGCGTTTATATCGCAATAAGATATCTGTACGTGAGTTACAGTGATAGTGCGATCCCCGGGAACCTTCCCATTACACGGTAGAATCACTCGGCAGAGTCCGTCACATATTCTTCAAACGTGCGGTATTACGGTGACTGAACGGCCTGCGTGCTAACCGCGGTCTGCCGCCTGGTTCTCCATACATGCATGTGAGATTTGTCTGAGCATAAGTGAAGCGTAATGAACTCATCTGATCCTCCGTCGTTCTTCATTAGAGCGTTGTCCCAACTCGCTGATTGTAGCGACTCTAGAACAATCTGGCTGTAACGGTAATAATGGCTCTCTAGATCTGCAATGGAAAAACCTAAGTCAATTACACAGTAAACGTTTTCCTACGTGATTCTACTGTGATAATTTTTATTCCAACATTTAACAGGACATGGTGACGGCACGCTCAAGTTTTTTTCCAACTAATTTTTATGCCGCCACCAACGCAGAGGACAATTGACTTATACGGTCAAATTCACTTATATATACATGCAAAATATCGAATCATGAAAGTGACTGTTACAATGTATATAACGTGAGTGAAAACTTGATAAACAGGTATTTGGCATTTATCCAGGATCTCGTACAGAATCTTCAGAACATTTTTTTCTGGCAACTTGCCCATGATCCTCAAACTACCTGTATCACAGAATCAATGCACACCTAGTAGTCAGATGGATGAATGCTTGCCGTAAGCCTTTCTCTAGGATTCCAGAGCCGTCTGGTACAATGTGTGCAAGCCGGGCCTTTATTCAAGTGCCGACCATCAGGGTAAAGTATTATTGGTGAAGGACGTTAACTGCCTGGGAACCTGCTATCAACATATTTCAACGTTCCGACTGACAAAAGCTTAGTTAAAAGTAAAGTACACATACGCTTGGTCACTGTCCGTTAGTTGACTTTGTCGCTAAATCTTTGTAACAAAATAGAAAGTTCCAACGTAGTGTTAACACAGTATATTCTGCAAACTCAGTGTCTTGCTTTAGCAAGTTTTGTCACTAATGATATAGAGAACTGTAGCATGTAACGAACCATCCACCGCTGAATTCATTTAGTCACTAAGCCCTCACATTTATATCATTTGCAATAAAACACATTATATTCAACGTTAGGTTTCTTTATGCTCCTCTTCTATAATATATTCCTTCTACAACCTTTTCTATTACATGTAGGTGTATTTCTGTATTATATACTGCTTCATATTCAAGGATTAGCTTTGGGTTGTGATTATCTTATTTTATTACCTCCGTGAAAAAAGGAGGTATTGTTATTAGTTTGAACGTGTTTCTAGAATTCTGCAGCCGATATGTGCCCACAAGCTCAAGTTGCAATTAATCACAGCCCCTATGTTACTAGTAATACTAAAACGTATTTCCATCAATGACACAAATAAAACAAGACCATGGCATGTTCAGGACAAAAGATACAAGAACTGGAAATTGTGCTGTAGTACCAAGGTCAGTCAACAGGAGGCCCATATTTGACCTTGACCTTTGTCTTCCTACGACCTACCAACATACCAAATATCATCACAATCCATAACGGCGTTCTGAAGTTACGCTGACTACAAATGTGCGGAAACACACGTACACGTACACACACACACAGACAGACAGACACACCAAAAACAATACCTCCATTTTTCATGGAGGTAAAAACAATATTTTTAAACGCTTTAAGTGTCTCATGGAGGTATGATATCTACTAATTCTTGTCTTTTTTATTTAATTTCAAATAAACGTTACATGTACAAATGCAAAGACATGGAAAAATCCTTGTTAGTCTTTATTTCATAAATGTTGTAAGTTTTTCATGGAGGAATGATATCTACTAATTCCTGTTTGTCTTTTTTATCTATTTTCAAATAAACTTTACATGTACAAATGCTAAGACATGGAAAAAAATTCTTGTTTGTTGAATACTACAGTATCCAGAACAGAAAGGTCGGACTTGTCACTTCCGTATGTAAATTGGATAATGTGGTTATGGATGATCCCCGGGCGATAGTTACTAGCTTCGCGCTCCCGAAAAGCACTTTTAATGAACGGTACGTTTGACGCGACAATTCAATAGAAACTTCTGATGGCTCATTTAAAAGCTCGCGGTACCAGCAATCATCCCTGTCCCTGCGGTTCGTACAAAAAGCAGGCTGCCTGGGTAACCACGTTAGGCCACAGCAAGTAAAGTTTATGGATGACATTCTCTGCAGACTCCAAATTTAATGCGGGCCAAAAAAAAGGTTTCTGCATTTTCAAATTTTGATATTGTAAACCTTGTTGAACAAGAAATGATACCTATATTGTGCTAAGATTACTGAGATTCATTTGTGACTGAAAAATAAAAGTTTTCAATCACTGTACAAATGGTTTTGAGTTAGTGAACATCACACATGAAAGGAATGGAATGCATCACTGCATCAGTAACAGACGAAATAATAAATCAGAACCTTCTCTTGTCTCCTCTCTTCATATTTATCTGCCATCCACGTTCCGGCATAGCATCAGTCATTTTGCCCATTCTCAGCATGTTGAGCACTTTCTTGTTGTTGTTGTTTTTTTTCAAAATCAGGCGAAAATTAATGCGCGCGCTCATGTCATCCATAAAAATTATTTGCTGCGGCCTTAACTTCATTACAGTCCCCATAATGTATGAGTAAGCCGTGTTTCATAACGTGAACATTCTGGGAGCATTATTCTGTTCTATTTCTGTGCATATACTGTATAGCTGGTACAATCGCACCCTTCGGCGTAACGCAAGGGTAAGATATATATTAGATATTATACATGTACAGATAGAGTTATTAGATACGGTAAGCCATAATAAGTATTCTAGGCATACAGTGGTTACTCTTTTTCCTTTGATTCCTGTGGCTTACATGATAGTGTTTTCCTCTCTGGAAACATGGTATTTAATCGATGGTAACGCCCTAGTGACCCCCTTTCCAAGCGGTCGCTCTCACGAAAGTAATTTGGGTGTGCCACAATAATAGCACCTGACTCCGGGGCGAAAAAAAAAAACACAGAGAACAATTATCCAAAGTACCTCTCTCTGTCACTGCATAAAATATTTATTGCTTCGCAATGTACTACCTACTGTCAGTCAGCCTAGAGCATTGAAATCATACGAGATGGTACTGTACACATTTCCTTCACAAATCAGATTCGAGATCAAATTCAAATACATATACAGTATCTACCCTGAAACTGCATGGAGTGCATTTGAATGAATGACGACGACCTCTATTGCATACTTTTGCCTGGTCACAACAAAGCATGATGAACAGATACAGCTAACAGATACAAATTAAAACTAACTATATCATTAGATATATACAATTTTCCCTCGCTTTTTAGTTATAGTAGAGATAAAAGAGCATGTATGTTTGGCGATGGAAGATTTGTCTAGTTGCATTAGGAATATGATTTTTCTACAGGTCTTAAGTGTATGAAATCGCAGCCGCGGTCGACCACTTCGGGACCTTGACCCCTCTTTCAGTTCAGACTATATCGGTCCCACGGCAGTCACTTCTCGGTGTAATGGTGCCCTAAAAACAATGTCCCTCTCAAGGTTGGACCAAAGATAAGCCTGGGGTGCGCTCTAAATTTCTTGTCGATAAGAGTAAACCCATTTGTGATATAAGGTTGCTGGGTTTGTGTTTTAAGGCTAATGGCAAAAAGTTTGTTTAAGGTTAGAGTCACTTTGGGGCATGGATAGAGATGGGAATTTGTCTTTCTAACTCTCTACGTTTAAGTAAACGCCCCCCTTCCCCCACAGGGAGAGAGAGAGAGAGACGGCACACGAACATTGTGACACACAGAGAGAGAGAGAGAGAGAGAGAAAGAGAGAGACGTGCACACACAAACATTGTGACAAACACACACATACACACACACGCATACACACACACACACAGAGAGAGAGAGAGAGAGAGAGTCAAACAAATACTTTGTCCTTGTGCCTTTAGTAGTCTCTAAACGTGTTTAAACCCCACGGCTGGAGCACTACTGGTTTAGCCCCTGCAAGTCAGTGATGACACAACAGTAGCTTGTTGTGTCTGCCAGAAACATTCATGTATCTTTAATGCGGAACTTCTGTTGACAAAAGAATCAACCGACTGTAACAATTTTGGCTATACCATTCCGAAAACTATGTATGCATGCGGTGTGGTCTTAAAGAATCCTTTTTTTAACTGTACATGTACAAAAATGTATGTCCTTGATGTTCGATGTCAAAATATTATCTAACACGAAGAAAACTATCTTATAGTAGGGAAAGTCTTCAGGATTGTAAGATCAGTAGGCCCTCCCCCAGAAATAAGTGGTCTCGTCCGAGCAGGAAGTTGCAGGGCAAGTTCTGTGACACAATTTTGGCAAAACCTTCGCAATCAGCTGTGGACAATGTCTTAAGTCTATAGACCCATACGTCTTAGTCTCCTAAGGTGGTGCATTAAGAAGGTAGGTGTTACGTTGAAGAAGCTACCAGGCTACTCTTAGTGTATATAGAATGGATGGACACACATAATGTACACAGTGGGTGTGTCTGTGGTACATATACGCAGCTACTGGTTACAACATTTACATGCTTATCATGTCAATACAACAAAGTGTGAGTGTGGCATGCCAGCTAAATTATATCGTATTCTACTGTCTGCGGTAAGTACGTATATGAGGCATTTAATCAGCACACAAACAGGGAATGAGCTATCGCAGACTGCCTAGTTCTGCATGCATATACGGAGCCAGTTTATGGAATGTGCGTAGGCATATCCTTAATATAGTAGATGAATCAGCCAGTGACTTAGAGTGTGGTGTAATATTTCAGCCTTCTTAACCGACTATAGCTATATCGCGTGTAAACAGCTTGAGAGCGGGTTTGACTGTTCTAGTCGTTAATACCACATATTCATTACAAAAAACGGGGCGACATGGAGGATAACTTTAGGCGACTGAAGAAGACACATGGGTGGGCTAGTGTATTGATAATGACGTGAACGACGTGGATATAAATGTGTGTATAATTCTAGTTGACGTTTACGTGTCTTTGAGTTATTGTCGAGAGGAACAGAGCTTAATCATTGTCCAGTGTCCTTGGATGAAGGAGTACAGTAGTAATCTTGTTGTCATTGGGAGAGGATTTCATACAAGTTTATAGTAAGAAATGTATTCGATTCGCTAAGGTGGGCTCTAAAAATACTACACGTCTTGTATATATGTATATATCACTAACGTACTAGATTCACTTTGTCTTGTCTTTTACACCCGCATAATCCGAATTTATGTTCCTTAGTGCCCTTACCTTCATTTCCCTTTGTTTTATTTGTACCGGTTACTTGTTTTGTAATTAATACATGTGTAGCTGCTAATGTCCAATTCTTATTGGGATAAGCACTATGAAAGACCAAGGACACGTGGAAGCTCCTTGGAAAGACGAAGAAGAAGAAAGATATCCACAGACAATATATTTGCGTTGTTGACGTTTCGTGGAACACTATACTTGTTTTCGGAAGGGGGGGGGCTAGATCTTCTCGGAGCAGATTGCTTTTAATATTTTGTCTCTGCATGTACATTTGTAAGTCGAAGAAATTCTAATGTAATGTGCAATACAGGTGCTATATATCTTTACTCCAATCTCTTGCTGTTAAAACATTTTTGGATCAGCCCTGGCCTTGACTTTACTTTACATTCGGCTCACGTCCACGCATGAACTGTAGCAGAACGACATGTTTTGTGTGTCCTCCTGAATTATTTATGTGTACCACTAATCATGGGTACTTTGTATCTCGATTAACTGCCCAATACTCACTCATTGGAGCAATTGTTAATAATAAGTGATGCGTAGGGTAGACATGCGTGTGGAATAGCCTTCACTATGCCTATTAATGGCATGGCAATAAGATGTTGCACTGTTTTTTACTACTGACATTCCTTACTTTAGAACGCAATATCCACTCCTGAGGCAATATCCAACAGGTCTTTGATGTGTATTATGGGCGTTTAAAACAAAGCAAAGAGGTTCCTACTCATTTTTTTGGATGAAATATCTACAAGAGTAGTGATAGTAATAGCAATGTCTTTTTGATACTTATATTGGAATAGAGTGGGACGTCAATGATCCTTTGTGCACTGTTCAAATCATCGCCATTGAACTAAGTGGCCCTGTAGCAAAATACTGGAGATGAAACTGGACATTTCAAAACCTTTCTTATATCTACAGAATGGAGAAAAGTTTCTTCCAGGCGTCCCGTGAGGGCGATGTGTCCGGACTGAGGGCATTCCGGAAGGGTGGAGGGGACATCAACATTAAGGAGAAGGGATCGGTAAGTAAGGTTTAAAAATTGCCGGTACATGGTATTATATATAGTCAGTTTTAAGTGTACATATATAGTCAGTTTTAAGTGTACATATAAAAACGATTCTGCGGGTACAATGTTTAATTCCTCACCTACTACAAAAATTTCAGATTGATACCTATGTTGTGAGTTTTTTTTTATATTTTGTTGTTGTATGTTTATAAGTGTTGTTGGTGTATGTTTATATTTTATGTTGTAAATATGTTCATATTTTATGTTGTAAGTTTTAATTTTGCATATTTACGAGTAATTTTTGGTTTTTGTTTGCAAAAGATGAGAACCGCGTTACACTACGCGGCGTCCCGAGGTAAACTCCCGGCGGTAGAGTGGCTGGTGTCCAAAGGAGCCGATGTCAACGCTAAAGACGCGGTACTTTTGTTTTCTAGATTTCATTTTCTTTCTTTACCTATTTTGTTACCCTTTCGTACATTCGCGTTGATGTGTGTATAGATTACTTGTGATCCAGGTACTAATTTAATTGTTAGGAGGAAGATATTGGATGCTGAAAGAAAACTAAAACGCAGACAGGACCACGGTTGACGTTACTAACTACCAAAATGCCTGTTTCCCAACAGCTGAGAAGGACTCCCCTGCACGAGGCAGCCGCCAAGGGCCGGGTCAAGATCTCCCAGATTCTCATTGGGAAGGGTGCAGAGGTGAATGTCAAAGACTTTGCGGTACGTTCAACGTTATGTTCTTGTAAGACAGTAACGACCAAGAAGAAAAAAACTATTCTAGGTCTCTTCCTTTCCAAGTTCTTGAATAACGAATGTATTCTGGCATAAGAGCGATTGACATTTCTGGGCCCAATCTCGAAGTCTGACATGACAGTGCCAACTATTGTAGCTGTAAATGTAGCAGCACATTCGAGACACAGGTTCATGAGACTGAATGTAGCCGCACATTCCTGACTCACACAGGCTCACGAGACGCCCCTCCACAGCGCAGCCGGGCAGGGACGGAACGGCGTGGTGGAGCTACTGCTCACGAAGGGCGGCGTGGTCAATGCCACTGACGAGGTGAGATCTCATACTAAACGTTTGCCATCGCAATAAACAGACAATCCCCAGATCAGAGTCATCCAACCTAAACCAGGGCAAAATGAAATGACAAAAACACTGATTGGTCAATATCTAACTCGAACAGAGCGCCATGCACTAGAGAGGCACAGAAAAAGGTGTAAAAGGAGGAGGATCTCTGTCATTCTTGAGAAAGACGAAAGTAAGTTGAAACCTGTCGAATTCCGTCTCGTCTTGTCATTTTCACAATGCTACGAATGAAGAGAACCCGCAGAAAAGTACACAGCTTTATCAACGTTGATGTGGGTTGAACGTCCAGGTAATATATGAGATACACAAGAAAATCTTTACTCAAGACGCTGGATTAGGTTTAGAAAATTGACCTATGTAGCGTTATCAACTTTTGATGTATGAATCTATTATCTAACCTGATGGTCTAAGCATTTTCTGAGCAGCTCATTTGATTGTTGTTTGGACTATCGTTCTTTTTTTAAGGAACAAAAAACCCCGTTACATCGCAGTGCACAAGGTGGGCACGTGAGAGCAACCCAGATAGTCCTGTCCAAGGGAGGTAACATCAACATCAAAGACAAGGTATGTGGCTATAACTGGCTAACTCTTTGGTATTTGACTAGCACATACTAGATAAAAATTAGGAATCGTTGGCGACCCCTAAGTTAAAATCGTTATCTTAAATACACGCTACGTTTTTTGTTCATCGCCATTTTTCAAAATCTCAGGCGGAGGATGCTCCACTCCACTGCGCAGCCGCGGGGGACCATATCGAGGCTGTGAAACTGCTGTTGAGCCAAGGCGCGGATGTGTTCGCAAGAAATAAGGTAGGAAATGAATAGCAAAGTTCTTTATTCACAGCCAATTGTTTAACAAGAACCAGCGTTTCGATGACCGTCTGCCATCTTCAACAGTTTACCTTCACGAAAGGAAAACATATTGTTTTTGCTCTGTTTCTCCAAACACATGACTTCTGTCACCATGGTAACAAGTGTTGGGTTACATCATGTTGCAATTTTATAGCAGGAGGGATTTAGACTCCTGTCACCATATATATGAACGTGTTTGAGTAAGAATTAACAGAGCATACCATATATTCAAAGGTAAACATTGTGTTTTTTTGCAAATGTTATCTTTCTAGTTATGACAGGTTCACAGTACACTGAAGCTAGGTATTACTGGTTCCTTGTGCACTGTGCTTGAATACTCATAGAAGTGCTACATTTTCCACAGGAGAACCTGTCACCTCTGGACGTGGCCGGATCCCAATCAGTTAGAAAACTGATCAGGGTGCGTCACGTTTACCACATGACAATCAAGTCATTTTTGATAGACGCAACGATACACCCCAATGCATGTTTGGATGACAGGAAATCCGATACTCTGACAGAATGATTTATTACCAACTTTCCTACACAAAATGCTGCGTTTTTGCGTAGATTCCTATCTGTAATGATCAATAAAACGTTGCCATAGAAACTGCCAATTCTCTCACAGGCGAGGCAAAAGCAGATTGACAGGCAGGTCATGCAGCATGACCTCCTGTCCAAAGATGGCGGCGTCAAGATCAACAAGATCAAGTTACTGGTCTGTGGGGACGAGGCGACGGGGAAGTCTACGCTGATTGGCTCGCTCTGTCGGGTAAGACCACGTCACTAGTACTACTACCTTATAAGAAAGTTGAAGAATATTTGTCACCCATGCATATATCTAACACTTATTTTTGTATAAAGAAAATCAAACTTGCCCAATTTGAATTGTTTGGAAGCACTTTCTTTAGTTTTAGTTTTTCAAGAGATTTAGTTGTTTTTAATTCAAGTTTCTAGGGGAAGATTTCTTCGTTAGACGGAGATTTAGACCTCTCAAAACGTTTCCCTTGGCATGATACTTGTATTGCATTGTTGTTTCGCGCTTCATCTCACCTAGGCATCTACCTTGATTTTAACGTATTTTCTGTTTCCAGACGGGAATAAAAGCCGTGTTTACCAGAGAGAAACACAAGCCGACAGAGCCGGACGCCCGTAGCCCCACAGCCGGGGTGGACGTGGGGACCATGACCGTGCCGAATGCAGGCGAGTTCGCCATCTTTGACTTCGCGGGACAGGCTGAGTACTACGTCACACACGCCATGCTGATGCACGCCAAACTTGGGGTCTACGTCACAGTCTACAACATAACTGATGACGCCGAGACGCAGACACAACAGGTATTGGATAATATTCGCCTGCCATGTGTAAAAACTGAATAGACTGTCACAGGGCCTTTATGCACCACATTAGCCGACGTAGTATTGCCTACTTACGTAGCTGTGTGGCCCAAGGGACAAGTAAACGTAGATGGACGCCGCCCTATACACCGTATGGTGTGGGGAAGGTCTTCAACTTAACTTATTTATCGGTGTACGGTGATGTACAAGCGCTAAACTTAGTTCCGCCACAGAGACTAGCACGGATACTCAGTGCATGACTTCTCTTCTTCTCTGACTTCTTCAGCTGCAGAGGTGGCTTCGGATGATCAAAGCAGGCAACGGGGACCCGAGCTTCACACCGAAGGTAGTCCTGGTCGGTAGTCATGCGGACAAGATGGACAAACAGAAAGGTCAGAGATCTTACCGAACAGGAAAATTATCATAAAATCACCACTGTTAAAAATGTAGAAACGCCGGGTGTACCACTTCGTCCCCTTTCCAGTAATGTTAATGTTAGTTTATCATCTCACAGGATCTAGGAGAGGAGGAGAGTATCTCTTTCACGAAATTACGTGTGACGATGCCTGGCAGTATCTAGCAGTAGTTACTGATAACGCTATCTTGATGAAGATTAGGCATTCAGGTAGAACATTACGCAATACCAAATTAAGCAAGTGGCTAGATATGTCTCTGAAGAGTCAGATCTTTCAGGCTATCTTTTATCTTCTCAGTCACTCACGAAGAATAGCCGATGCTATCTGAAAGGTCTGACTCCTCAGATAATTCATCTAGTTGCTTGGTTTGTCTTGTATTACGTAATAACGGCACATGTGTCTGGAATAGTTTCCACCAGACTCTTTTGCAGGCTCAATAGATAGTAGAAATCGGCCTAAAAAGATTGTAGCTGACGAGGGGAGTTGGCCAGTCATAGAGGGTCCAGTTTGCATAAACTACATTCTTTTAGGCCGATTTCTACTATTTATGCAGCCTGAAAAAGAGTCTGGTGGAGACTATGTCTGGTGCACACAAACATAACCTAGAAAGTTCAATAAAGGAGGTTGATAGAACACAATCCATCCCAGGTATGTCTCGGGCTGCTGCTCTGCTGAGGTCCATGAGGGAACAGTTCCGGGGCCAGCTGGACATCTCCACCGAGGCCTTCGTCTTAGACTGTGAAGTGTCTCAGTCTCCAGACATGGACAGACTTAGGAAACACCTGGCGTGCCTCAAACAGGAAATCTTGAAGGTAAGTCTTATCTACAATGTGGTCTGGCATATTATATGTCACCCTGTAAAGGGTGGTATAACCCCGTTTAATATAGGGTCGACCAATGATGATGATATGATGATGATGCATCTCTCTATGACCCTATAGGACCAGCCACAGCTGCCGAAGCTGTGCTCCGAGATCGTGAGGAAAGTACCGGGTTGGTGCAGGAACAACCTCGGGGGCGGAGCGCCTGTCCTCCGCTGGCCGGAGTACGTGAAGGCTGTGAAGGAGATCGATCCCCTCGTGCAGGAAGACTTCCTTCTGAAGTCGACAGAGTATCTCAACGACATAGCCGAGGTTAGAGAACCACGTAGTTTGTTACTTAGAACACCTTTACATTGCTTCGGTGGATGTTTTATTAGAAATCCATTGGATTAGACTTAAAAATCGACATCTAACCTACTTTCCTGGATTCATAAACACACAGTGTGCATATACATGATTACAAAAGTACGTAATACTACAGGTACATTCATAAAACTTCAACTCGCATAAACTACTACAGAGCAACATACAATATCTCAAGATCGCTTTTTGGAATCGTTAACTGAACATAGTAATTTCTTATGCCATTTATAGCTATTTCAATTTTCGTATGTACTCCATGCTTGTACACAAGTCAGTTACGTTACATGTAGTACTGAAGTTTAAACTTTTAAGTGCCACGCTTCAGGTTTGTTTGTTTTTCAGCTACTACTCATCAGAGCAACCTCCTCTGAACCGATCGTGGTCCTGACGCCTCCGTGGCTGTGTGGTGATGTGTTCGGACCTTTGCTCGCACCGGAAAACTTTCCTATCGACCACATCGAACGCGAGAGCGACGATCACGTGACCTTCCGCGAGATCTCGCGAGTGTTCGCCCGGACGGTTTCCCCCAAGCTGCTCATCTCCATCCTACGGGAGTTCCAGATCTGCCACTCATTCGACGGGACTGATTTCATCTTCCCGAGCCTTCTGCGCAGACTGCCTCCACTCAGAGAAATCTGGAAACCGACCAAGTCCGAGTCCGTCGTCTATTTTGGCAGCCAAGTCGCCTGTAAGGACGCGACGGACAGCTTTTCCCCAGATTTCTTCCCGCGTCTTCAGACGACGCTGCTGAAGGAACACCCGAGCACCTTTCCTGTCAAACCGGCCGTGTGGAAAGACGGCATGGTCTTCACAGACGGCAAGAGCGAAGGACTGATAGCGATGTCGCAAGACAACATGGCCTGTAACATCGTTGTGAGGAACCCTAGCGGCTTCCGCGAGTACTGCTACTACCTGCTGGAACGCCTTCAAAAGAAGTTGAACAAAGTACTTGAAGAGAGCAGTCCCGGGACGAGTGTTGTCGAAAAGGTGATCAGCAGTCGCGCCTTGAAGGAACACAGAGACACTTTCTACACGTACGACCGGAAATCTGTTCAAGAAGCCGCCCGCAAGAACGGGTCTCTATCGCATCCTGACCTCCAGTGGTCAGAGCGAGTCTACGACCTCGTTTTCAGCCAGGAAGGGCCCAATAAGCACACATTCCAGCTCGTTGCTAAGCAACTGCGAGCGGCGGAGTGGCGGGAACTGGGAAGGGAGCTGGGGCTGTCGGACTCGACTTTAGACCGGCTGCAGAAGGAGTTCAGCGGCGACCTGCGGGAGACGGTGTACAGGATGCTGAACAAGTGGGAGGAAGAGACCGACGGTCCGCGCGGAGAGGCCCGGGAGAAGTTGTCAGACGCGCTGGTCGCTGTGGAGAGACGGGACATCGCCGATGTGCTCATTTGCGACGAAGGGTAGGAGTCTTGAGTTTATGATCGTTTGGAAAGCAGACGGAGGGTAATTGTTGTTTCCATAAGTTACAGAGAGATTAGAGGAAAAAAGGCAAACATCGTAATTGAACGTTCTATCTCCTTTCTTTCTTTCTGACACAGTGCGTCAGATCCTCAGCTCGTGCAGCCCCAGACGCTGCAGAAGGTGGCGGAATCTCTGCAGCTGCAGGACTGCAGGAAACTGGGCCGGGCGTTAGGTCTGACAGACGCGCAGCTGGACGGCATCGAGCACCGCTACCCGCACAACCTCGCCGAGCAACAGTACCAGGTCCTCATCACAAACTGTTTACTTACTCCCTATTTGTAGTCGTGATTTTACTGTCTTTAACACATTTTTATAAGTGCACAGTTGAAAAGCTAAGGCTTTGCTAGTCTCCAGCAGATCTTGGAAACCGACCAAGTCCGAGTTTGCAAATTGGCATGCGGCATCTATTTGCCAGACAGTTACCCAAGGCGACTGAGGACTCTCTCTCTAGATGGCCAGTTCTAACTGTAACGCTTTTGCCGCCAGACATCTGCTTGGAGGTTAATGCTTTGAAAACTCCTAGGGAATGGTAGGAAAATGTCTCCGTTCATGAGGCGTTGCGAAAAATTTTTCCCACCAACTTCTAAGAAAGCTGAATCTGAAACCTTCACCATACCTTTGAATGCTTATCAATGGGACTACGCAGGGTAAAACGTTGACTAACGGTCTCTCCGTTTTACATCAGATTTTAGTTGCCTGGAAACAGCAAGCTGGCAGCGCCGCCTACCGAGACGCCCTCGCCTCTGCACTGAAGGACATCGGAAGGCTGGACGTGGCAGAAGAGATCCAAGAGGAGGAATGAACCTGGCCAAAGACCACTAACAGCCTTCCCTATGTAATACATGCTAATTATGTCAGGAAAAGTGGTGAAAAATAATCGACGTACACCTGCGTTTTAGTCCTTGCGAAACACACATTGGGAAGGGTTCTCCAAGTTCTAACATGAGAATGTTCTATTAGCTGGAAGCCTGCGTTAATGCTACCTATTGCTATTTTTCTACCTTGTCAAATTTAGGATGCAAAACAGGACCATGTATTTAGCAAGCTTGTCCTGGTAATTGTCACTCGTATATTTTGCTATATATGGTGCAGTTCCCACCATTCCCGCATGGAGAGCGAAGAGTTTGTATTACGTCACTGTCACGCGAGAAAGTCCAAGGTCATTCGGCATTACAGTGCTCGATTTGACGTCATCGCCGAGATGGCACGCCATTGGTCCAAACCCCGCCGCCTGTCAGCTGGGACCTTCTCACGTTAAAAACTAGTTACGTATGACATCAGAGATGGGAGGACGGAGTGAGTAGATTAATTGTAACATTTACGTACGCTGCAGAAATGTCCGATTCAATGACACAGCGTGTCATCAGGCGATTTCCTCTATCCATGCCATGCTGATTTGCCAGAGTCAGCAGTTGCTGTGTCAACACTCAGTCAAAATTGGACGTTTCTGACGATGACAAAATAGCATTTCATAAAGCGATTTCCTCTCTCCACGCTATGCTGATTTGCCAGAGTCAGCAGTTGTTGTGTCAACACTCAGTCAAAATTGGACGTTTCTGACGATGACAAAATAGAATGTCATAAAGCGATTTCCTCTCTCCACGCTATGCTGATTTGCGACAGTCAGCAGTTGCTATTTCAGCACTCTGTCAAGATTGTACGTCTCTGAAGATGATAGATCTGTACCAATTATGTTCACGTCTTTATCTAGCCGAGGCGAGCACAAAAATGAAAGCTAGCTGAGAAGACATTGCATAACGTCGGAGAGGTACTAGTAGTACTATCAAACATAATGTACAGGCTTCACACAGCAATTTTAAGACGTATATTTTTTTTGTTAATCAAGAAAGTAATATGATATGTCATTAGCGACCTGTAATATCTTCTTATCTCTTGGCTAAAATTATATGGGGTACAGAATAACCTTCATTGACCTACATACATGGCGTATACAGTATTTGACATATAATGCGTGTGTACTTTGTGTGTTGATTGAAGAATATTAAATACGTGACAGTAAAAATATCAGTATTGGATAAACGGAGACTATCCAGAATCATGCCTGATCCAAATTCTAACCCATTCATGCATAAAACTAGATGGGCACGGTTTTGGATACAATATCCTGCTACGGAGATGGTACATCGCTTGCCTATCAACCGGTAAGTTTGTGTAACTATTAGTTTTACTCGTTGACCCCCGCTTTTCATGTCCCCAATTAAGCACCAACAAAACTGAGAATTACCACAGCATAAGTACGCATTCCCTTGCTTATCAAGCGGCAAGGCTGTGTCAATAGTTGTCTTGTTCATTTATTGTAGCATTGGTGACCCTAACCTCGTTACATTTCCGACAACATGTTCCAAAAGGAACAACTCGATGCTAAGTATCCGGTTAGATTGTACAAATATTGATGAGAAATCTTCCTCTATTATATATCTTTCTCCTTAACAAGAACATCGGAACACGCAACGAGCGTCCTTTGCATGGGAACATAACTTCGTTTGAAAACGCTTTGGAAATTCCACAGAAGTAATGGTATTGTTCAAAACGTAAATACAGTTGCCGGGCTGCATGCAAAGTACGCGTGTTATACAATCTTCGATTAGTCAAATATCACATCTTATTATAGGCAAATCGCACTATTTAATATGGGAATGGCGCAGGTGACAAGCGACTATTTGGTGACAAGCCAATCTTTTATCCGCTTCAAAATGACAAATCGACCTGGGTTATCTATTGGTGTCTATAAATTCTGGGTACTGGTGGAGTTTGTACAATCTGTAGCTGGACTCAACTCGCCCGTGGACAGCAGACAGGGAGTCGAAACTACCAGGTAAGGCTGTGGCGCTGCCGTTGTTACTGTAGTAAATTTCTGTGTCATGATGCTCTCTGACGGAATGAGGTCATGTTTCCTTCGTTGTTAAGAGTAGAATATTAATAGTAGATTTATAGCAAGGATGTCTGTATCTGCATAGCTGATGGTGTGAAGTACATATTTCCGCTGTAAAAGTACTAGTGTTCTTATTAGGGATCAAGAGCCTATAAACTGATGTTACAGGCATAACTTTAAACAATGCAAACCACTTCTTATGTATACGACATATACAAATCATTTCAAGTCGTTCTGCCTTTCTGAATAATAACGAAAACGATAACAGTACGTAAAACGCAATGAGGGATGTAGTCTGGCGCGATATAGAAAGTCTATGCTCCGTATGTCACGATTTCGAACTCCAGCTCCTTCTTTCAAAAGTAGTCTCAAATACCTTTCTCAGTTCTGTGATATGAAGACGCGTTAATAAAGTGACAGTTTCTTTACTAATTTTTTTTGTCATTTCAGATCATGAAGTCGTTCGTGTTCATGTGTCTTGTGGCCTTGGCCACTGCTAAGGTGAGACTTTTATCCTTCATAACACCATAACTCGGTCCGAAATCCTTACCATATGTTCTCTAAAGTTCATATCGCTTGTTTTCTGACAGGAACGTCAGCCAATTGCTGATGTCAGGCATAAACGACAATGTTGCCAGAAAATAATAAATGAATGAAGACCTTTATTGTACACACATATCCACTGGGTTAAGTACAGGTCACAACAAAAGGATGGAATACAGATAACGTTACATATATACCTCGTTAAGTAGCAGGTACATTTAAGTAAATTAGGTTTCTTCTCGTTTCTTAGTAATGGAAAAAAAGGTAAGAACAGGTATGTTACAATATAGAAGGTTTGTCTAAGCTCATTAGAAATATGAATTTATCTGTACAGCTTAGATGTATGAATAATGGCGCATGATCTTACGTAGCATGTTTTTCGGCTCACGCTGTGGTATCTTTGCAGTACTACAACGTCCGTGTGCAGGAGAAGGGAGTTCAGTTCCGGGAAACAGTCCAGACGGAAGGGAAGTACCAGCTGGTGGAGGTCCCCGCTCACAACGATCGGGACCACATCCTCGTACTCAGCAACCTCGAACTCGTGAGTCTTACGTTTTATTCCTGGTTTATTTGCTTATTTCCTCCGGTGAATGAAATGTCCTTCCGCGACAAAGTACTGTTTTCGGTCGTGTTTGTGTGTTCGCAGCTGTAACTCACGGTGGGCAAGTTGGCGGATTTCTTTGATTTTCGGTATACGGTTAGTTATTGGGATCCAGATGATGCGTGTTTTTTTTTTCATTGTATCTGTAGTTTCAGGTATTGAGATAAAATGATTTGACACCCAGACTAAGTTTCTTGTTTTGTTATTTTGTTAACGTTTTGCCTGTAACAAGGCAAAGGAAAGGGGGAAAAGTCATTTCCCCGGGGGATAACACTTATAGAGTATATCCATCCCAACATAGTCAAACTGTGCGGCAAGGCGTCTATCTGATATAAAATCTGAACTTGTGTATTTTCCTGTGTCCGTTACCCAGGACCAGACCGTGTACTGTTTCCCTGAGAGGGGCGTGTGTTTCCTCATCCCCGCCTCTGAGCACGGCGCCGAGCCCGACTCTCAGACCCTGGAGGCCGGCATGGACCAAGTCATGGTAATGCTAGGATAGAGTTTCCTAACCCTATACATGCGGGCCTGAACTTGCATGAGAGTTCATCAGCCTGTTGTTAGGGGTTACTACTCATAGTATTTGGAGTCCTAACCAGGGTTAAAAATAAGAGCGCTTGTGTATGTAAGTGTATGCCAACAAATTATGGCTGCAACACTGAAACTTCCACCTCATTTGCTTCAAGGTCTCGTTCGGACAAAACTTTTGCCAAAACCATCTGTAGCGCAAGCGTACAGGTCAGCCAAACATTTTGTAGATCTTAGTACTAGTATATTTCCCTTCTGTTTATCAGACCCAGCGTTCCGGGCAGATCGGAGACTGGGAGACCGTGGTGGTGGACAACAGGTGGGCGGTGGTCGAGCAGAACCTGGACCGCAACATCCTCACTGACGCGCGCCTGCGCAGCTTCTACCCCAACCTGCCCCTGCATCGCGTGCAGAAGCTGCCAGAGGGCGCTGTTGTCCTGTCCGGAAGCACGGATGCTGGTAAGAGCAGGGGGACTGACGTTGTACATTTGCCTACACAGCTAGACTAGAGGATGAACACTATTTTGAAGTAGAATGGAGTCTATACAACAGTGTGAGAATTGAACTCTATAGACCGATACGGAAACACAGGACCTCTGGCTTAGGTAGGTACTAGTATTCATTTTTAGTATTGAGTCGAGTGAAGAAGTAAGTATAATGTCCCATTCCTTACTTCCAGGGATTCGAACTCAAAACCTTCAGATTAAGTCTAAGTCGTCAAATCTTAGGTGGCTGGAAAGAGTAGAAATTGGCCAAGTAGAGAGATAACATGCCAGGAGTGTTGGTGGTGTGCGGCAAACTGTATTCTCTAGCGGACCAACTCCCCTGGCATGTTAACGTTATCTCTCTTTTTTTGGCCAATTTCTGCTCTTTCCAGCCGCCTCCCGAAGCCCGGTAGAGGCTAGTCAAATCTAACCACAACACCATATTGTTACAGTTGCCGCGGCCAAGCGCCAGCTGATCTCCGGAGCGTGCGCGGCTAACGCGGACCCACAGCGCATGTACGCCGTGTCCAACCCCGCCGGCTGTGAGTACCTGGTCTTCTGTAACGGACAGAACGACCAGTACAGCGAGTGTCCCCGCCGTCACGTCACAGACACCTTCTTCATGGTAAGACACACTCGCTAGGTTAGGTGGGGGGGGGGTCAATAACCATGGCTTAGGGCTTAGGGTGTCCCAAAAGTACGTGTCTTATCCCAAGAGGGAACTTGGAATTTTTATGATGTCAAGATAACGTTATTAATAGCTTTGAGACTTCCCCTAATAGTATCAAAATTTCCAGGCTAGGGCTTCACAAAATTTTTTATGATGTCAAGATAACGTTATTAATACATGTAGCTATGAGACTTCGCCCATCAAAATTTCCAGGCTAAGGCTTCACAAAAATCCGTAATGTACATAATAGTGATAGTAAAAAAAAGGCTTATGGGAGAGTAGTATTCCATATGTATGCCTGCAACTTCCGCCTGCAACTTTCGATAGCTTGGTCACACTATTCTCCCAGCAGATTTTTAGGTGGCTATAAGGACAGTCATTAGCCAGACAGTATCCATTTGCCAGTTACCATGGTGAAAAAAGACACCAGTACAAAAAAGATGACCCGATAAAAACGCCTAAAACACGCAAAAAAAGCAAAGCCTAAACCTCTGCTTGGAGAGTAGGTCACACCACCATCTTTTCCCTGACCGGTCGACCATCAAAGAGTTTGCCCCTGTTCTGAAGGTGTAATCTTTCCGTTTGCCAGGTGTGCCTGTGCTGTCCCGAGCATACCAACAGGGAGCAGTGTCTCTTCTGTCAGAACCTGGAGTGCAGCGGGTACTTCGACAACACCGGCGTCTGCTAAGCGCAGCAGTTCAGACACAGAAGTTCCAGCTACTGCTACACCCTGTTTAACGTCATGTTAAACTTGGTACTTGTGAGATTGTGCCATGATTTGCCCGCTAGTAGAGATCTGATCCCGAAGAAGTGACAGGGGAGGAAAACACTATTGTTGCTTCGAATAAAATTTTGGAACATGTCATGCTTGTTTGTTTGTTTGTTTGTTTGTTTGTTTGTGTGTTTTTTTGGTGAAGTGTACTATAGTCAGTAGATTAGACAGACTAGTGCAACATGCGCCCACCCAATTCGATATGATTTAATTGAAACTAGCTATATAGGTATTCATTTTCAGTAATGTCCGTACAAGAAGATTCGAAGAAGAAATGAGAAAGCGCCCTTCACGATGTCGGATGTGTATAAAAATTGTAGCAATGGAATGTTTAATTTCATCATCTACTTGTAGGATATACAGAGCTGACAGCAGCTATTTGAACGTTTCTAACTTCCCGTAGCGGGACCTTGGGTTCACGGTGGAACTGTTCTTAATTAGCCTCTACCCTTACACAGCCGAACACGAGCTGTCTGTCTCACACTAACCAACAACAGGATGTGAGAGTCAATGTCATTAAACTTCAACAACGCGACACGCCTTAATAACTTCTTGGCAAGGCCTTACGAAAATGATAAGGTGGCAACATATGGTGAAACAAATTTTCGTCCCAATAACACAACGTCTAGAGAGGAGTGCCAGGGATATCCGGATAGAATTTGCGACTTCGACCTCGACGTCAACCTCGACTACAAGAAACTTACAAATTGCCTTAAAACTGTCCTTTCCTTCTTCGACGCATCCTTTCAATGTATTACTCCTGTAGCCACTGTCTAGTGCTTGAGAAACAGACCAAGCGTTCAATGTAACATCTGCAAAACTAAAGTGAAATTTCACAGACTTAAAGTAGAAGTCCCAGATAAATTTGGGGAAAATAACGTTCAGTCCGTCCATCGTAGAAAATTGTCTTAAACTGGTTCGACGCGACTTGTCAAAACAACATATAAGGCCACAGCAAGTAAATTTTATGGATGACATCCTCCGCAGATACCAAATCTAATGCGAGCGGGCGAAAAAAAAAAACAAGGCGGGCCAAAAAAACAAGATTCCTACATTTTAAATGTTTAACTCATTCATGGTGGTACAAATGGTTTTGATTCGGTGGGAACATCACATCTACACAGCCAGCATCACATATCACTGCATCAAAGTAAGAAACAAAACATATTAAATCAGAGTCTTTTCTTGTCTCCTCTCTTCGTATTTACCTGCCATCCACCTTCCGGCATGGCAGCAGACATTTTCAGCATGTTGACCACTGTCAGAAGGCAACAAAATTTCTTGTTGTTGTTGTTTTTTTTTTGTTTTTTTTTTTTCAAAATCAGACGAAAATTAATTCGCGCGCTGATGTCATCCATAAAAATTACTTGCTGTGGCCTAATATAGATTTCTGGTGGTCTTAGTAGAATTCCTTGCTGCCACTGTCCGAAATCTGTGAGTTTACCCCAAAACAGGATGTCGTGTCGGTATGACAGCTACCCGCACAAACATTGACACGCCTTCGGGCATACTTCAGCGGATCGGGCCGGTAAAGTCTGTAAACAGTCTCGGCAGAGGGGCAAACGTAAGACGCGAGGATTAACACATGCATGTTTTGCTGGGTGCTGAGGTCGAAAACATTAGTGCAGAGAAGAAATAACACAGCGTCCTTTCTTTTTCTTTAAACAGAAGTTAAAACGAAGAAGAATTTGTAAGACCCAGTCACTGAGAGTGCCACCCTGGTAAAAGAACACAGAAATAGATAATAAATTAATGTATCCAGTATCATTCCATCTTGAAACATGGAGGTAGCACTGAACGTCCTACATTTTGTCCAGGAGAAGGCTGAAATTGTTTTATTTTCTTACATTTCCTTCGAGGTGGTCAGTTAGGGTGACGTGAAAAAAACACTTAATTTGCACACTCTTCGACAAATAGATTTTATTTTGACAGCTCGCAGTTAGTATTAGACCATTCGCCAGGAGATGATGAATTCTAGTAACAGGTGGAATAATTGGCTGGTGCTGTCCCAGAAAGCAGGATGTTAACACGCCACATTTCAAGAATTGTGTGACCACATGTCGCCTATTGAGAAAGTAGCTGCCAACAACGCGTCACATACAATCAGTGAGGTTGTACATGTGTGGCTGTATTTTTCTGTACACTTTAATAAATATCTCGACACAATCTCTTTAACCCGATGATGAACTTCTAAAAAGGATCCTCCTAGCCACGACGCACGATCAAACAACTTTGCACATCCGTAGGCTACTAAAGATTAACTTAACTTTAAGACAACTAACAGGAATCTTTATTTCCTAGTATGCCCATTTTTTGGCGTCATAGCCAAATGATAAGAATTTTCTGTTGTATCGCTTTTCCCGCCTATAACCGAGGGATTTGTGGAATTTCTTTTGGCACAAGACCGCATTTTTTCCGGTTAGTTGAAAGTCCTTGTGGTGTGAGTGGGTTGGTATGTCGCGTGTTGTGGGTGGAGAAAAACCTTGTCATCTCGCCAGGACAGCGGATAGACTCATCATAACTTCCGGTCACTTTCCAAGGCCGGAGGTGGCTTAGCCATTAAAGGAAAATAATTAAGACGTCTTATTGTTTATTTCTCTTTGATAAGAATCGCGGAGGTAGTATGGGACTTGTTCAGTTGTTGTCAGAACTGGCCGACTGGTTGAAAATTGCACTTAAAAACAAAGCTAATAAAGTTTAACAATCTTGTATAAGAAATAAACAGCAAGAGAAAGTACGAAAGAGATGCCAGTATTGGACGAATAAATCATAGAAGGTAGAAATCAGGCAAAGGGATGAAGAAAGAGACCTAAACGAAAGAGTGCATGAAGGGAGATGGAGAGCTAGAGACAGAGAGATATATATCTAGACGAGCAGGGCGCCGGCGGATGGGTGCTTGGTGGAAAAGCCACAAAATTAAAGTTATAAAGTAAGTGTGATCTGTTATTAGTGCACAGGGCTGCTGAGTTCTAGTGTTATCAAGTTCATCAGCAGCTGCCGTGAATTCCAAACGAAGCAGAGATCACGTTTGCGTTCCTGACAGGAGAAAATCACCTGTCACAGGCCGGAAACCTCGCGACATGGCCCGTCTCGGACCTTCAGCTGCAGACACCTGTCGCCAATCTCCGGTCTGATCTTGGAAATCACGTCACGTCGTCTTCTTCCTTCTCAAAGAATGAATCATCGGACCAAAATCGCTATAAAATCTGGCGCGAAATCGGCTTGCTTCAGACTCTCTGTCGCTGTGGAGAAAGACAGTCAAGCCTTTGGTTTCAAGATTGAACCTTTACTCTCGCCACTACCTTTCGACGATGAAGTCCTTTGCCCTGCTGTTCCTTGCTGTCTTCTCGCTGTCGTACTGGACAGCAGACGCCGGGCGGGGGGACACGCTCCCGCCTAGCAGCAACTATAGGCTCGCAGCCAGGCGCGGGGACACGGCAACCACCTACCGGAGGGGCCCGGGCTGGTACCGCGGACGGGGAGACACCGCCGCCCCGAGCAGCTACAGGAGCGTCGGCCGGGGCGACACGAGCATGAGCCTCGCCAGCCCGGGGATGAAGCTCGCCCGCGGTGGGAGCGCCTCCGTCGGCGCCGGGAGCACCCGAGGAGACATGTCGCTGTTCGGAGAAAGCCGAGAGGGCCCGAGGGCTGACAAAACCGGAGTCGTCGGAGATCGTCGGAGGCCGAGCGCGGGCCGAGGAGACACGAGCATCCCCGGCACCTACGCGAAGACAACCGAGCAAAAGGTTAGATGACCCATCTTTTTGTGCATGGCCGTTTGATCATTCATCAAGGTCAGAGAAGAAAGTGTGTGTGGCAAAACTAATCTGCTACTCTATTTTCACCTTTACAAGGAAGTGAGAAGAAATTAGCCCCGTAAATATTTTATGTTGTACGTCTGGTCTACGTCTGTGCATTGGAGTTTTTCTGCCTCCATGGTCTGTGTAATAAAAATGACTGTTGTAATCAAACTTCAGGATTTGCAAGAAACTTCTAGTATAGTATACTGTACAACATAAGTCTTGTATTGAGACAGCGGTTAAAAACTACTGTATTCCCAACTACAAATGTGAACACTAGCCAAGCAGGTCAGATGTCCCGCCAAAACACAACGTTAATTGTTGACTTTGTTTTCCCGCAGATGTCGGGCCTGAGAATGACCAACTATGTAAACAGCGAGGGCAACTGTGTGTACACCTTGTACCTACCCCGTGACGTCAACACCAGCCCCACCTGTCCACCAATGGCAGACCGGGACGCCATGTGGCGCGCACAGGACGACCTGGTCGCACAACTGGCTGCTGCGCGTGCGCAGGTGGCCAAACTCATGTCAGAGGTGAGTAAGTTTCATCGGTATTCATTTTTAAAGGAAGAGGCTATCTGCATTCTTTAGTGAAAGGCATATTGACCTATAGTATATAAAAAGGGCAAAATAAGTACAATGTAGTATGAGTGTAACTTGCACTGTCACTGACCGTTTCGTCTGGTCAAATTGTGCCGAATATTTCAATGTTGGCATGGAGTTAACTGGGACTTTCTATAGCTAGTACATTTTCACATGGCTTTTGTACAATAATACTACAATTGTAAACTTTTTCTTTTGTTTTCCCTTTTCTCCTTGGCAGGTGGATCAGTTGGAGAACCGTCTAGTAGAGAAAGAGCGTCATCTAGCGGAAGAAGGGAGCGATGCAACAGCCGACATTGTTCCCTGAAGCAGTCACTGTGCAACTCAACCTCTTATTCTAAACATTTTTCTTACGTGGAGCAAAGACAAGAAATGTCTTTGCATGGAGTAAAATAGAACGAAAATACGTCTTTGCTTTTCCTCATGCACATATGCAGCTGTTATATAGCTTTCAAATGCACGCACAAATTGTATCGATGTAAATCTTTTTGTTTATTTTTTTCAACGACAATGTTGTGTGGTAGTGATATGCACAGAAGTGAACTTCGGTACACTCAGTGTCAATGAATTGCTGTTCAAATAAAGATGGATTTTATGTAAACCAGACAATATTTTGCTTGTTTCTTGAATGTCCATATTCATGGTCCTTTTTCTACGTTGAAATAACCCGCAAGCAATCAGTATTAGTGCAGTAGGGGTATTACTCTGAGTTCTTTATATACAATCATGTAACTACAGCTGATTTACTGACAGCCGTGCAGTTCAGATGATGGGTGGAGGGTCCTGGATGCCTAGCTATTAAAGACAGTTTTAACTTGCAT
Organism: Branchiostoma belcheri; assembly: GCF_001625305.1. Classification (NCBI taxonomy): domain Eukaryota; kingdom Metazoa; phylum Chordata; class Leptocardii; order Amphioxiformes; family Branchiostomatidae; genus Branchiostoma; species Branchiostoma belcheri. The sequence goes on from NW_017804131.1 coordinate 585,365, forward strand.
GCTAAGTTCCAGTTACTCTTCAAGACACGTTCCCTCTTGATTCAATTTTAACGGAAAACTTGCACCCCACAATAATGCAGAAGAAAAATCCAGTCTCTTTTGTTTTGATCCCCTAGTGGTCATCTTTAAATTTCCCGCGATGCGCAATGCTTCATGGGAAATAGGATGTACCACTACAACCTTTCCCCTCTGACCTGTGTGACCCCAGCATGGCGACGAAACGTGGAATTTCGTCAGTGTAGTCAGAAAACGCCGTGAATTTTGTCCTAGTATACTCATATACGACGGTATATCGGGCCAAAGTTTCAACTGTGAATACTTCTCAACTCAAGGATTCTGTTGATCTACCAAAGTGAGTTCTAGGTGATAGTTTGGCATTTTTATCCAACTTCATATGTGGGCGAGCTTTTTAAAACCTTCTGTACTAGTACTTGGTAGCAAGACCATGGCCACTCAAACGTCATATATATAATTTGCTCAAAATAGGACATCACTTAAATGTATGTAAACTTGGCCCTTGGAAATACATTGTACTGGGGAAAATAACCCTGTTTGAGTCTACACCACTAACGTATATATAACGACAAATTATGATTGTACAAGATCTCAAGAAATTCTCGTCATATGTTCCTTGATATCAGAGTCGACAGACCCGGAAATTTTGCTACCAATACCTACTCTCCAAGCAGAGGTTTGGATTATTTTGCCTGCTTGGAGATTAACCAATACCATGAAGACAAAGTGAATTACAGTATAATATTTGTAGGTTCTAAGATGCCTACCTGTGGTGAAGTTCTTGAAGACATTGAGGACATGGTGTCCTCAACTGACCTGACTCCTGAGGAGCGCTTTGGGTCCAGGAAGAATGTTGTTCCTCGGGTGAGGAAGAAGCACAAGGATCCAGAGACGTTAGATCCAGAGTGTGACAGGTAATGTATATACATTGCAAGAATAGTATTGACATATTGTTGTAGAAGTACAAGTACAAAGCTTAGACTTGAACAACCTGTATCTCATATAAACTTGAATGTGACATAAGATTTAGAATCTTGACCCCCAAAATTAGTAACATTGGACTACTATATTGTTTATCCTTTAATGACTTTGATATCTTTGATTCCAGAAGTTGTATTCTTACTAGTATATGCAAGAAGTTGAAACTACAACAAAATTTATGTATTTTTGTTGATGTTGTACAGTGTTATCCCAGGAACACAGAGCATCTATGTGAAGACGTGGGGCTGCTCACATAACAACTCAGACGGGGAGTACATGGCAGGGCAGCTGGCAGCTTATGGGTACACAATCACAGGTCAGGAGTTACAGCGACTTGGGAATGGTTTTATTTTTTGGTCCGTTCTTCGTGCAGACTTTCTACTTTACCCCAAGGATTTAAGTCTTTGTCATGTCTGTCTGTGTGTGTTTTTGCATTTCCCAATATGCACAATACAGCATATTCTGCACCATACAGCCCATTTTGTCAGTGTAACTGGAAGGGTTGCAAAATAGTGTGATTGGGTAATGTGTTGAAATTGACTGCAAGACACATAACTTTAGGGGGAGAATTCCTCTGAAATACAGTTACCAATCTAACCACAAAAGCATACTTTATTCCTTTATCCCCTCTTTATGTAGTTTTGGTGTGTCCCTGTAATTACCAGGATCAATCATGTTGTTCCCTTGTAACAGACACCCCTGATGCTGCAGACTTGTGGCTGTTGAACAGCTGTACAGTAAAGAACCCTGCTGAGGACCACTTCAGGAACACCATCACCAGGGCACACAGGGAGGCCAAGAAGGTGGGGTGCTTAGTAGTTGTCATCATGTTAAACATAGAATTAATTAAGTTTAGGCTTCAGTGATATATTGAAAACAATCACTTGTGATAAAGATTGATCACGTTCATTTCATTCCTTAGTGTTTCTCTGATTGTGTGAACTAATCTTAAGTAAATATAAGAACACAGGAAGTTTAAGACAGGTTACTTTGACCTTTTTTCAAATTATTTTTGATCTGAAGCTACTAGTATTTATATTGCATGAAAATGTATGACACATTAATGTAACATTTGTAGCATCTTTGTGTATTCTCACAGGTTGTAGTGGCTGGCTGTGTTCCTCAGGGCCAACCAAAAGCAAAATATCTTAAAGGACTCAGTGTCATTGGGGTAAGTATGGAAAATCTGTGTCCTCTAAAATTACAGTTTTTACATACATACATTGGTTTTAGAACTGCTAAACTACAAAACCTTGATTTTGTTTTTACATTACAGGTCCAACAGATAGACAGAGTGGTAGAAGTGGTGGAAGAAACCTTGAAAGGTGATTTTTATCTGTTCATAATTGCTAATATGATTATCCAAGATTTCTAGATCTGCTTATCAACAATACTAGTATTGTAGATTAGAATTCATCCTTAATGTCTGTTTGTTTGTTTGTTTGTTTATTTCAATGTCAAATTGAATTATTACAGCTTACATGTACTAGTAAGTGCTTTGTAACCAACATTTTTCTGCTATTTTTTCCCAATCCTTACAGGACACAGTGTGAGGCTGTTTGGGCAGAAAAAGAATCTTGGGAAGAAACTGGGTGGTGCCAAACTGGACCTTCCCAAAATTAGGAAAAACCCTCTTATAGAGATCATCGCTATCAACACAGGGTGAGTCACTTTGGAGACAGCATATTCAGTACAGTCACTGTGGTATACACCGGAAAGACTAGACTGACTTTTCTTCATTAACTTTAGAAAGATACAAGGGTGCATATGATACAATATTATTATATTCTTACCATAGTCTACAATTTGTTGTGTTACACTTTTGTAAGCTTAAGATTTACATGTATGTACAAAAATATCAAGTTTTGTAACATATCATGTTTTCCTGCTAGTTGCCTGAACCAGTGCACCTACTGCAAGACCAAGCACGCTCGTGGGGAGCTGGGCAGTTATCCACCAGAAGAAATTGTCTCCAGGGCTAGACAGTCATTTGAAGGTATATAATCAATTTCTTTCAATGTATGATAACTCTTTCAAATGGAAATCTTGAAATCGTGCACAGAATAACATGAAACACGAAGAAAAACTTAAAAGCTCTACTTGCAGTCTATAGATCAGATGTTTATGTTGTTTTAATACCATTTTGACTTTGTGGAAAATGCGAATAAACAAATGCACAAATAAGCCATTATCATACCAAAAATAATCAGGTTGGTAGAACATAGGATATTTGAATTTTCTTATACATAACCATGGATTCTTCAAGTTGAGAAGTAGTACTTGAGTCAGAAGCTCTGAGGAAGGTGTCTGATAGACATTGAAACGTAAGCAGGGTAGGAAGAATACCTGGTTGTGTATAAGAAAATCCCAATATCCTACCATTATCATATTGTATATGTACTACATGTGTTCTTGTTTTCCTCTTGTAGAGGGAGTAGTGGAGATCTGGTTGACCAGTGAAGACACGGGAGCTTATGGGAAGGACATCGGTGTGACGTTACCTGAGCTACTGTGGAGGCTGGTGGAGGTCATACCTGAGGGGTGCATGTTACGTGTGGGCATGACCAACCCACCGTACATACTGGAACATCTAGAGGTAGGTGGCATTAGTATGTAGTGTATTGATGTAATGTGCATGTACTTATTAGCACATGTTTTGTTTACAGAAATATTGTGATGTTTTTTTAGATCTCCATTCATAACAGTTGTATTTGCAGTGGAGTATTTCCCCTTGAGATATGTTGAAAATATGAGATTGTACACTCAGATTCTTAAGTTTGTTCTTCTATTAAAGATTATTTATTTATTTATTTCTGTGTTCTTTTACCAGGGTGGCACTCTCAGTGACTTTTCAGAGTGGCCCTGGGCACTTACGTACAAACAGTGCAATAGCAAATACAAGACAGAATCAGATCTAAATTGCTCATCAAATATCAAAATTGTTATCCATAAAAACTATTGTAAAATGTATTTGGTTTTCAGGAGATGGCAAAGATCCTGAGGCACCCCCAAGTGTATGCGTTCCTGCATGTCCCTGTCCAGGCTGCATCAGACAGTGTTCTGATGGACATGAGGAGGGAGTACTGTCTGGCAGACTTCAAACAAGTCGTCAACTTCCTCAAGGAGAGGTACAGATCATCTCAGTACTGTCTATGCCTTTATAAGTGATATGCAGTGCCAGAAGGAATAAGTGTTTCCTGGAAGAGAAAAATCACTGATCCTACACTGCTAATGCTGAATGAAAATTGATCTTTTAACTCATTAAAGCACATTCTTTATTTGTTAAGTTACGTATGGAAAAATGAAATTAAGTTGAAGAATGCTCATGAAGATCTGAACCAAGCAGTATATGCCGAAAAATTCATGTAGCTTTAACTTTAGGTTGATTCTTTGTTATACTGTGCCTTTAAGTTTGTTTTCCTGACAAAGTTTTGTTTTTGTTTTCTGCAGAGTTCCCAATGTTACCATAGCAACTGATGTCATCTGTGGATTTCCAACAGAAACTGCTGAGGTACATGTACATTATGGATTGTTTAAATATATGGAATCTAACAGTGTTAGAAAATGCAATGGTCTTAGAATTACATTCATCTCACAATGAAAGAAATGTTGGTGATATAGTTTATTAGAATTAGACATCTCATTTTGAAAGATGAACTTTTAGTAAGTTTCAATACACATTACAAGTCATTGTAATTATCTTCAAGTACATTGAAGTAAGTAGCACACAAAATCCCCAGAATGTTTTTGTCTTCCTTTGACATATGCATTTTTATGTGTTTTTCTTCAGGATTTTGAGGAGACCTTGCAGCTGGTTGAAGAGTACAAGTTTCCCAGTCTGTTTATTAACCAGTTCTTCCCCCGACCTGGTACCCCAGCTGCCAGGATGCAGAGGGTTGATCCTCAGGAGGTCAAGAGGAGAACAAAAGCAATATCAGAGCTGTTTCAGAGCTACAGGCCGTATGATCACAAGGTATATTTTTTAAACTTCAAAGGTATATGCTGTTTATCTCATTCTATTTAACAGAAAAGAATCTAGACCATGTTTGATTATTTCATATGTTTGAGTACTACAGTATACATGTACATTAATAGCAGAATTTAATAAAATGCATCTAGCCCATGTTTGACTACCCATTATTTCATATGTTTGAGTACTGCATTATTTAAATTATATTTTAACTAATACACATGTAATAGCAGATAGATGTGTCAGCAAGTACATGTTTTTATATGTAACGTTGAGTATTGGTATTGATTGTATTGACAATGGTTGTGTTTCCAGGTTGGAGAAATCCAGGATGTTTTAGTGACAGAGGAATCACATGACAAGAAGTTTTATGTAGCACACAACAAGTGCTATGATCAGGTGAGGAAAACCTCTGAAAACAGTGAAATCGTGTATAGGTTAAATGTATTAAAAATGAATAATTAATATGTCCTAAAGTAGGAAATCAGCTCTGGCTTATGATTTGGAAATAACATTCCATCTATGTTTAGTTCTCCTTGTAGTAGCTGCTTGTTACACTTTGTAAATTCAATGGTTTAGAGCATTGTAGGATCACTTTTTATAATACATGTCCTAGTACCTGCATGTTGTCCTAGTACCTGCATGTTGTAGTTAAAAGATGTGGTGTTTTACCAAACCTCATAATAGCAAACATAGTAGTAGTATAAGTTGATTAGACAGTACAAAATGTAGTTGTTTTCTATTGCTTTACTTTACTTTCTTTGACACTGTGCATGCAATTAGCCTTCAGGAATGATTGTGCAAGTAAGGAATTGTTTTGGAACATGAACATCTTTCTTTCCATCCAGGTCCTGGTGCCCAAAGATGAAAAGTTACTGGGAAAGATGGTTACCGTGGAGATCACGTCAACAGGGAAGCACTACCTCATGGGAAGGCTACTGTCAGGTCAGGTGACCAAGGTTGCCATAGCAACCCCACTACCCAAGGGTACTGTGTCAGGTGTACAAGATAACCTTCAGGTATGACCTTCACAACTTACAGAGAAGAATTACTGATGTCTTTTTCTTAATTTGTTCATTAAACTTCTCCATCACAAAATGGGGGGGGACTGAAAACAGGTGTATTTGTATTTAATAGCAATGAAACTGATCATTACAAGGGTCAGCTTGTTCATATCTGCTAGTTGCTCCTTTTTTTTTCCACCAGATCAAGCTACAAGGCATAATTTAAGACTTCTTGTGGCTTCCAAAGTATCTTTCATTTCAAATAGTAATGACAGCTTTGTTTCTTTGTTTAAGATATGATATAAGATTGTCAGCTTTAAAGGGATGTATTTCATAGTAGCCTCACAAGTTGTTTTTTTTCTCTCTGTGCTTCACAGGAAACAACAGACAGCACAACAGTAACAGCACAACCCCCGCTGGCATGGGTACAGCACCAGCTGTCCAGGATAACTCCTGTTGGTATGCCCCGATGGATGCAAGTGGCTGCTTTTGTTCTAGTTCTTGCCGTTGTTTTAGATCTTTGTAGGATTGTTTACAGAGTAAGTGCTAAATTCTGAGATGTGAGGAAGGAATTGGTTGGTGTAGATTAATCAAACAGTCTTAAATCTCATGTATGGATGAATGTGTACATACACATGTACACTGACCCTGAATGTCAATTGTGCAACAGGAAAAGATCAGAAGCTCAGAATTCATTGCACTGTGGTTTCAAACAGGACTTGATGGTTTCAACTTTTAAAAGAATGCCAAACAATTATATTACAGAAATACTATCATGATGTTGTATCATTATTGAATCATGGCACAAACAACTTTTTGCTGGGGATGATTTTGAATAGTCAATGGTCCATGCTCGCCTTCATGTTTGATCATTCAGACAACTAGATACCTGTCAAATTCTATGCGTAGAAGATTTACACATTTGCCCTATCACCTATATCTATTGAAAATAAATACACCAACGAAGGACATTTTCACAGTTTTATTCTAACAACTTTTTATATATTAACATTGTACATATATAATTTATATCATACAATCAATATGATTTACAAGAGGCCTCCTGTAATAGGAGGATGGTTTAACATTAGAATACTCTCCCTGAATAATGCCAACACAGTCGGCGAGGGATACACTGTGTCCCCATCCCTTACACAATGTTTGTAATATCTACAAAACGGGATTTTACAACTTTCAGTTGTACAATTTATACTGTGTTGAGCACATGCTATTGCACCTATGGTGCAGATTTCACAACTTGGCAGTGTACAGGAAGCACAGGATCGCAGGGAGGTTAGGCAGATGTTACAGACGAGACATCTCTTCCTGTGACTAGGACTGGACCAGAGGTCACTGTGACTGAGGCAGGCTATGATAGCCTGCTCTGCCTGTGATACTGTGAAGGGTAGAATGCGGAAGCACATCTGAAATATGATGAAGATAGAAAACTGTTACATGTAAAACTACACATTGTCAACTACTTCTCGAAAAATTGGGAAAATGACTGAAATTCTACAACCACTTACAGAAGTAAAATGTGCATCAATTTTCATCAAAACACACATGTGTACATGATAAGTGCCACCAAAGATTTGACAGTTGACAGTACCTGTAGCAGCCTGTTGCTGATTTGATGGCGATGCAGGTTGACCGGCCCCACTGCAACTGCCCAGAATTCCCTCTGTTGGAATGCACGGAAAATTCCCCCACACTGAAGGGGGACGGGGATCAAAATAATTTTGTGTTATGAGTGAACAAAGGCAAATGAGCAGGGAAGAGAAATGACTGTTGATATTTTGATTTTCAATGTACTGTGTCACATATCATTGTTTTGTATTGGATACATATCTCACAACTAAACAAAGCCAACACAACTAACATTTGCAATTACGGCAAATTTTACAATTGAAATGTCTAAAGTTGTTTCAAGAAGGTTTTGCCACTACTGACCTCGGCAGTTCCACAGGATGGACTTGTGATCCTCCTCAGATGGACTGAAATCTTGTCTCTAAACTGTTTGTTGTTCTGGAGCTCTTCAGGACTGAGTTGACTGTCCCGGATGGCCTGTTTGGTCTCCTCACACCCTGTAATGTCACACCCCTCCCTCTCACACGTAAAGACATGCCCACAATACAACTGTCGCACGTAAGCACAGCGCTCACAGTTGATCGTGTGGCACGTTTTGATGTGGAAGAGGTAGTGGGTGACCACGCGCTGGCAGGACTGGCACTCTCTCATGTGGGCAGTCAACTGGATGTCATCTCCAGTCAGCTCAGCAAGGTGGCGCTGACAGTCCACAAGGTCATCTACGCCAGGCAACTGTTGGGATGTTCAAGGAAATTGTGTCTTCTATGTGTAGAAAAATTACTGGCACCTAGCATTTTATGAGATGGACTTACAAAGCTGCTTTTAATGTCAAAATCAAGATTGTCACACAACTAGATGTTAAGCTTACCAGTGGATGAAGGCCCCTCAAAAGGATCTCCTGCTCCTTCACTATCTCTGTGAGCTGCTCAAGCTCCTTGCGGACCGTGTTGATTGTATCTCTGTATTCTCCTGACCTGGTTTCGAGGGCTTCCTTTTCCAAGGCCAGTTCTGCAGATACTCGTTGGGTGTTTTCCAGCTCTGTTTGAAGCTGCTCAATTTGCTCCTGTTAGATAGTAAATAATGGACATCTGAATGTTACATTGTATTCTTGCATGATATCATGGTATTTTCATATCGCAGTATATAAACATTATATTCTCTGTGTTTGCTTGACCACCTATGACAACTTCTCCCCAACAGATTGTACACTTCCATGTAATAATTACTTTGTTTCTTGTCAGTACCACATCCCTCACAGAAGAGAAATGATTTTCGTTCCAGATCATCAATTTGCTTCTGTTGCAAAAGACCAAAAATGTGATATAACAAGATCCCAGTAACCAGTCCACAATGACATTGTACATATACATGTAACGTTATATACTAAGTTCACCAAAGGTGAGAAATGATTTACCTGTTGCTGTTGTGCCCTGGTCTCAGAAATCCTTGACATGTCACTGTGCTCTGTCTCCATCCGCTCTTGTGTCGCTGTCAGTTCGTTAACTTCTTGTTCTTTTTCATGGAGTTTTTGTTCCAGATCATCAATTTGCTCCTGATGCAAAAGAGCAAAAATTTGATCAAACAGGATCCCCAGTAACCAGTCCACAATAACATAGTACGTGTTCATGTAATGTTATATACTAAGTTCACCAGAGGTGACAGATGGTTTACCTGCTGCTGTTGTTCCCTGGTCTCAGAAAGCCTTAATGCCTCACTGTGCTCTGTCTCCATCCGCTCGTTTGTCGCTGCCAGTTCGTTAACTTCTCGTTCTTTCTCTTCGAGTTTCCACAACAGATCATCAATTTGCTCCTGTTACATAGCAAAAGAACAAAAGATTGAGTCGAATATCATATTTAACAAGAGCAAGTACACTGCAAGTATCATTAACAATAATAAAAATATCCATAACCACCATACACTGTAACAACAATATCGTGAGATATTAAATAGGTCGACAATATGATAAACATCTTAAAATTTTTTGGTATGTACCACCTGTGTTTTCTGTCTGATGTAAGTCACTTTTGCTGCCATAATGGACTTACTGTCAAGGTTGTGTACAGTATTGATGTTGAATTTTGTAAACATGTGATCTACATGTAACAAGATCCCAGTAATCAGTCAATCACAATGACATAATACACTTATATTACAAGCTCAGCAAAGGTGAGAAATTTGTTACCTGTTGCTGTTGTGTATTGCTCTCATATTCCTTGGTGAGATCTCTGTTCTCCTTCTCCAATTTCTGGGCATGTTGGCGGGATGCTTTCAGTTCATCAACCTCGATGCAGAGTTCTTTCAGCTCTCGTTCTAGTTCCGTTTGTGTGTGCTCCTGAAACCATCAACAGTTTGATATACTCACAGGCATATGAAGAACATGCCTTCATGTGAAGACAATTAGAAGATAATGAATTCTATTGGTTTACAATCTGTTATGGCATCTACATTTTCAAAATTCTTCACAGATGATGCTGATACGTTTTTTAAAGGCATGTATGGGAGGAACAATACCTCTGATGATATAGTTGTGGTTATGTACAATGTAGAAACTAGAACATATATTCTCATAGACTAAAATGATAAGGTGAAACAATTTAGGGAGCTAATATTAATACTCACTGCATCATGGTTGATGTTTCCATTTTCTTGTCCTTCGGCTGACTGAAAAGTAGCGTTCAGCTTTTCTTTGGTGTTTGCGATGGCCCCCACCAAGTTGCCATTGATAGTAGTTTTCTGAAAATATAAAGGATGAATTAATGAACAATCAACTGTATACAGCGTCAGTAATGCAATTCACAACTACTGTATGCCTTTTCTGTGTGGCAGAAATTTGACACATTATAAAAAGCATGGTTGATTACAAATTAACAAACCTCTAGTGCAGTAAACATACACACATGTACCTTATCAGCCTTCAGCATTGCCCTGTTTTCCAAAGACCCGCAGTTCTGTTGGTGTCGAATATCTACCTTTGGGGACAAGTCAAACTCCGGTGAGGGGTGGATTTCTGAAGTCTCCATCGATATCTGTACTTGATGGGCGCTGGTTTAAGTCAATCTTGGAAGGAAAAAATTCAGTCAAAACACACATCACAATCACTTTGAGTAAACAGCATAGCGTATTTGCCTTACTATTGACCTTTTAAGTCTTCAGTCCTTCCAAATTAACATGTACAGATTTTCAAATACATGTATTTTATATGTCTACCTCTGAGCCTGTTCTCCAGACCTTTTTGGTGGCTAAGAGGCCATAAGATAGTATCAAACGGCAGAGCAGTATCCAATACACCACAGAAGGCTTCACCGGAAAAATTCCGAATTTCCGGTACAAAAAAGCCCGAAAAGAACGCCTAAAACTCATCAAAAAGAAGCTGAAGTCTAAACCACTGCTTGGAGCGTACCTGTGGTACCTGTGGCCACGTACAGCCTGTAGTAAACAACCACTTCCTCCCAATGAGAAGTGTGCAACTTGAGTTTCCATTATTAGTAGTCCGATTATGTAATCGGAAAGTCCCGCCGGTTACTACTTATAGTAACGCCAGGTAATGCAAGTTTCCGCGGGCCCCATGATCATCTGACCTGAATCCTGTTTCAGTGACGTAGTTTCGTTCCTGATGTTGTGTCTCATTGTTTTGTCAACCAGAGCGCAAAAAACGAATATACTATAGTGTACATGTATAAGACTGTCGCCCGATTGAGACACATCTTGATGAATTTAATAGTCGACTACCCTAAACCGTCTTGTATCTAATTCAAATTATGATATGAATGATCAGAATTTGACAAAATTTTTGTCCGCCATGAGAGGCAAATTTCCGTCAAATTAGGGGAAATGGACGTAGACGTTCAACAACGTTCAACGCGTTCCGAACATTTGTATATTAACATAGTCTCCCCACTATAACCTCCTTGCATAGTCAAATTCGATTTAAGTAGTCACACTGACATAAACTGTTGCAAATTTCTTGGTGTAGTCGAACTCACATGGAATTGTGTGGCTGCCATGGCCAGGTCTCTGTGATGAAATCTATTTGTGAGTCATATTTATGATTAGATAAACAGGGAGTGAACTTTCCTACCTCGGGGGACGTCTTCACGGACTCCCCTGTGAGTCCGTCGCTGTAGGGTTAGGTTCCTTTAAGCTTTGCCACTCGTTCCTTGGTACACCAGGACACTGCCGAAGCGCTGACCGACGGTGGCGGCTACAGTCTAGTCGCGAAATTTCTCGACATAAATGTAGTTATAATTGGTGCGTACCTATATTAGGCAACCAAACACCTTTCGTCACACAAAGGCAAGTGTGAAAAACAAGTCTAAGTTCACTTCCGGGTCGACTTGTTGAGAACGAAACGTCGACTTCTGAAATTTACGTCCCTTAAGGAGATTTTAGTCCGATCAATGAAGACGTTGTTGCTCGCTGCCGAACGCTGAAGAAACTATCGGTTGGCCTCCACTTCTCCGTAGTTCACATGTTAGTTCATTAAGGGACTTTCCAACTTATTTCTACGTCCACACGTCAGAGGTACATTTAAGCAGGTGGTTAGAGGAACATTTTTCCTGGCCGGCCATTGGCTGGTGCAGTAGACACGTGATCATACTCACGACGTCACTGCATTGCACTGCCTCTAAAAACAACAATTCCTCACCATAAGAACAAGATATTAACACCCAAAAATGACAACATAATAAGTAAAATGCATGAAAAAATTATATCTGGCAAAGCCAGGAATATTCTTGAAATAGATTTCGAGAGTTTTGGCTCTTATTCTCTTTTAAACAAACATTTGAATCGAAGTGGGGTATGGTGCAATACCGGGGCAGAAGAATGGAAATCCCCATGACTCACACGCGCACTGCAGAAACCTGCTCCATCCAATAGTTATTCTCTTTTCGGGTGGGGATTTCCGCCCAGCAAACCTGTTTCAACACGCATCGCGTAGCTACTCAGTACTGAGAATCAACAACAAGGTGCGTATGTTCCTTTTTCTTGTTACCGTGTGTGTATGCTCTTGCGCCATACATGTACATGTACCATGCCGTAGAATTACAACGTGTCCGCGTTCGTACCGTACCTGTATGATATACCCCAATTAAAAACGGGGTGTAATATATGCCTACTATCATCTATTTATTTAGATTCCTCTCGAAACGATTCAGTGTTCACTATGATGCACCATATACTGACTGAGTCATTTGTAGAAATCGGCCCAATACCATGTCACGGATACAAGTACATGTAGACAAGAATCATGCGTTCTGTATTTTTACACTACTTGCTATAAAGTATCAAAACTACTAGTAAATAAATTTCATATGTACCATTATCCTTACTGTCAATATTTGTTTACAGTTGGCTAGGCTCTGAGCGTTCAGGCCCGTCCAGTCTAATCAAATAGTACGTATTCTTCTGACATTCTTTGATTTTTACCACCAGGAAGTGGAAACTCCTTATCTCCAAGCAGATATTGGAAAGGAAGATCGTGACATTTTCTTTTCCGTTTTTAATGACGGAATGCGACAAGTCTTCCCTTCCAACTTCTGCTTGGAGATCACTCCTTCGTTAAAACCTGCGGCCAACTTTAGTGAGCAGTTGTGATGTCGCTGTTATGATGCAACACAAAATCGTAGATATATATGAAGGCTAACTCACTGAACGTTTTATCACAGGAATCATGGGGGTGGTACTCCGCGTTCACTCAAGTCCCTTCATCCTGACGTTCTTCATCTGCGTTCTCATCGTTTTCTTCGAACGACAGGACGCAGCCCCTGTTGATGGCTTTCGGGAGGCCATGAGCAGCACTGTCTGTTGTAGTCTCTGTGTGAGTACTGCAGGTTGTTAGCCTCCTGTGCAGGCCCGGCGGCGGTGGAAAAGAGTTTTTAACGCGTTATTTTAATATAGCCGGCCATCCTACATAGCCACCGAGAGAAGGTTGGGCGGAATGGAACCTTCTCTCGGTGGCTATGTAGGATGGCCGGCTATATTAAAATAACGCGTTAAAAACTCTTTTCCACCGCCGCGGGGCCTGCACAGGAGGCTAGCAGGTTGTGAAGTAACTGAGATTTGACCCCGTTTATGAGAATTCGAATCTCAATTTCAACAGTGTAGTGAGTAGATGTAGATAAACGCTTAGAGACTTGTACGTAAGTGTACTTGACTATATGTAGGGTCTCATCGTGGGATGACCACACAAATAAAACGTTTTCGTATCCAATCTGCCTTGTAGCGAGCGTTGGTCATGGAACATCGACAAAGACATCGCTTGTCCACGGAAATCAGAACAATGACAACGGCTGAGTTAAATGTTTTGTGCAACATTCTAAAATCTTTTACGGGATTATTCTTGTTTTACACTTAGCTCTTTATGAACCAACATATAAACAGGAACAGAAATGTTTCTTTTACTTTTTACAGGTTGCAGAACAATGTGGTTCCTATGTAAGGAACCACATTTCTGGGAATTCCATGCAACGCGAGCCCCGCCCGCACCAAGGCATAGTGACGTAGGTATTGCACTAGCCTCCTTCGCAGACTTGTGAGGTGGCGGCATTAATTTTTTTCGGAGAGCGACGCGAGTTATGCCACGAAGGGACGGTTTTGTCGCCGAGGGACTTTGCCTGGGAGAGAAGGTTTGGGCGGC